>NW_026652289.1:88454601-88470984 GCF_009828535.3 Hylobates moloch | reverse complement strand
TCCTGGACTCTTTTTGGTTGGTAAGCTATTGATTATTGCCACAATTTCAGAGCCTGTTATTTGTCTATTCAGAGATTCAACTTCTTCCTGGTTTAGTCTTGGGCGGATGTGTTTGTCGAGGAATTTATCCATTTCTTCTAGATTTTCTAGTTTATTTGCATAGAGGTGTTTGTAGTATTCTCTGATGGTAGATTGTATTTCTGTGGGATCGGTGGTGATATCCCCTTTTTCATTTTTTATTGCATCTATTTGATTCTTCTCTCTTTTCTTCTTTATTAGTCTTGCTAGTGGTCTATCAATTTTGTTGATCTTTTCAAAAAACCAGCAAAACCTTTCAAAAAATTAATGAATCCAGGAGCTTGTTTTAATGTATATTTTTCAGTCTCGGGTTTTAAAAGGGACTGTCATGAAATGCTGACTGGTTTTGAAATGTTTGCCAATAATTACTTGAACTCTATGGATTATTATATCTGTATTCAGTAAGTTAGGAAAACCAAAGGGCAGAAAGTGGTGAAGGGAGAATAAGCCATGGATATTTATTTTTTGTTCTATGTGCTGTTTCCATTTTATGATTTCAAAAATAAAAGTACCAAAAATAAACAGAGTGTATGTGGCTGATGCACTGTTTTCTTGAAATGACAATAAAAAATGTCATGCTGATTGCCAGGAAGACAACAGCTGTTCTGAATCTGCACATCCTTATCCACTACGCAGCTGTCACTCAGGCCCCGGGTGGCATGCAGGGGAGTCCTGAGTTCTCCTGCCTTCCTGAATAATAACGGCTGCACAGTATGGAGGGCAGAGAGCTACAGGTTTTAGATTCCTTGGTATTAAAGGTTGTATTTTTCTGTTAAAAAATGTATTTTTATACTAATGTGAATATTCAATTTTACAAAACAGCGTGTATTACCTAGGTGATACTGGAGCTATTTTTTTTCTTTTTCTTTTTTTTGTTTTTGTTTTTGAGGTAGAGTCTCACTTTGTTGCCAGGCTGGAGTGCAGTGGCATGATCTCTGCTCACTGCAACCTCTGCCTCCTGGGTTCAAGTGATTCTCCTGCCTCAGCCTCCTGAGCAGCTGGGACTACAGGTGTGCACCACCACGCCCAGCTAATTTTTGTATTTTTAGTAGAGATGTGGTTTCACAATACTGGCCAGGATGGTCTCAATCTCTTGACTTAGTGATCTGCCTGCCTCAGCCTCCCAAAGTGCTGGGATTACAGGCGTGAGCCACCACACCTGGCCTAGCTTTTTTCTTCTTTCTATTTTATCTTGGAAAGTAGGAGAAATGATTAGATCACTAAGTAAAATGCCATTTTCCCCAGGAGAAGTGAAAGTTGGGCCTGACCTCCTCCATGCCCACTTCAGAGCCTCCAGGATCATTTGGTACCATGGTAAGTGCCAGGAACAGTTAGGGAAGTCAGAGATGGAGATTTGACCTCAGTCTGGCCGTTATGTACCAGCCACTCACATCTGTTTCCCCATCAATAATCCAGGAACAGTAACAGTATTGAAGAAGGTGTGGTGGGATACAGAGGGAGGGTAGAGGCCTTTCCTTCAGTGGGTGCTTGGCAAACACTGTTTTCTTGTGTATTTGGGGAGATCCACTGTCTTCTGCAGGACTCTTACCCACAGGGACCTGATGTGCTAGGCATCCTTCCTGCCTGGCTCTCTTTCTCTCTCCCAGGCCTTCCCAGCCCCTTCTTTTCCTGAGACCTCCCTCTTTGGGGACATGGTCCTTGACTATAGTCACATAGCAGTCACAAATGAGCAGAGTGGAAACCCTGACCCAGGGCTTGAGTGACTCTGAGTGACAGCAGTGGTTCCAAGACCTCTCTTCTCTTTCCTGTCTTTGTAGTCACAACAAACACAGAGCATTCCTGGGTGCGATATTTCCCCCCTCCAAGCTGCTGTGTCTGTGAGGACAGGACCCTCAAAGCACCTTGTTCAGTTCCGGACACTGGACGCTCAATTAATAAAAAATTGTGATTGGATTAATAAGGATGTCTGGTTTTGTAAGAGTTAAAGGGGAAGTGGAGTTCAAAAATGTTAAAATACTTTTTTCCCCCTTTGGCCAAAGCCCTGCTTCTAATACCCAAGAAATCCATCTGGCCATGTTTCTATGAAGGATGCTTTTGTTAAGGCTGAGTCCTAATCTTGAAAAAATAGGGCAGGAGAAATAGACACATATTTAGGCGAACAAATATTAAAGGTGTGAAGTCCTGGGTTCAGGTCCCGGGTCTGTAGCTCTAGGTCTTCCACATACCTCTTTGTGATCATAAATAAGTCAAGAAAACTTCTAAGCATGTGTTTGCATATTGAAGGAAGAACGGTGGCCAGGGAGGCTGGTTTTACTGCTTCAAAGAGATGATGCAGAATGAAGCCTTTTGGAGTGTGAAGCATTGCAGATGAATGAGGGATGATTAAGGGTATCAATCACGGGCCCTGCTCCTGATGGGAAGATGTGACCTGAGGCGAGAGGTTTGCTGTGGCCATAATCCTCATTCTGTGACTCTGTGACTGAAGGAACATTTCAGCTCAGCAGGAAGCCAGAGTTTTATCCACATGGCCGGTGGCGGGGACTGTGAGGCCAACCACCACGAAGGGCTTGATTTGTTAAGATCTGGGTTTCTGATGAATCATTGAAGGGAGCTGGAACCACATTGGGTACGGAGAGCTCTATTGTTTCATGAAAGTCTTGGATGCGCCTGTGATTTCCCACACAGTGTAATCTTAAAATAGGTATTTATTAGTTTTTCCCTTGTCTTTGTACATAAAGGACTGTGTTCTAAATTGGAAAATGCTAATATGCGCTTAATGAGATTGCTTGGGGGATTGCACACCATGCCATGAAATGTTTTAATGGAGTGTTCAGGCAAGTCAGCCATAAGATCTCTCACTTCTCTGTAATCAAGAAAGCTGCCAGGTGCAAACAAACATGAAGACTGCAAAGAACGAATAAGAACAGGAAGAAAACTGCATTGTATTCGATGAAAGCATCTTATACATTGAGGTATTTGTTGGGATGCCAGGAGTGCTTAGATAAATGCTCATAAGAGAATCATGTATTGCTGACCTGTATTCAAATAAACACCTTTGATTGATTGATTTGTGATTGTATTTTTTCCAATTTTTTTTGTCCTCAGCACTTTGTAATCACCTCTAAATATATTTGGGAGTTTTAAGGAGATGATGTGATAGAAAAGATTAGAGAGAGAATTCCATGCTTATTTTTAATCAGCATCTGCAGTGGGTCATACAAGTGATGACTTCCGCCTTGAGCAGCGCAAGGCACTTGGCACATGTACAAAGAACCCCAGGTGGGGCCATCTACAGGGTCCTTGTCTCACTGTGATGCGTTAGGGTTGGAAGCCATTTCCCTTTGCTCACATACTTTCTTCCCAAAGGAACTACATTTTTGTGCAACTGGCCATTGATCTAAAGATTAAAAGAAAAATAAAAGCACTAATCTTGACAAAAATAGTTCCTGCAGGAGAGACACACTGGCCATAATACTTCTTGAACATTGAAAATTAATCCTACAAACTCCAGCTGGGAGCTCAACTGGTTTCTGTGCACAGAGAGCTCACATCTTCAGGGATCAAGTTCAAACTGCTTGCATTTATTATGCAAATTTATATTGTGGCCTTGGCCTTGATTTTAAAAGAAGAGGAGGTTGCTAATTAAAGCAAAAGTCTTAGTGAGAAAGCAGGGCCAATTAAATTTATATACAGCAAATGAAACATCCATGTCTAGCTATATCTTAAAAAAAACCCAACAATCCAGAATTCAAGAATGTTAAAATATGACATGGAAAACTCCATACACCTTTGAGACAAATTACACAACGATCAGCTTCACACTGAGCACATCCACCTTGTTTCCAGCATGGCCGATCTTCCTCTTGATACCTCACTTTCTCCATCAGCCACGCCATGGTCAGCCCTCAACACCTGAGGCTCAAAGCTCAGACCTATCTTTGAAACCACATTTTCCCATCTCTCCAAATGTCAGCAGTTGCCTTAAGTCTATTCTCCTTTCGAGTTTTAAGAAAAATGATGAAAAGTTCTGAAAATACCACATGAACTTGAGGTGTTTGTAAATGAAGCTATTCAGAGCTCAAGCAAGAAAATTGAAATGGTTTGATGATGACAACACCAAACAAGAGTTTGATTGAAATGAAGCTTGAAAATTTATTTAATCCAGGTCCTGGTTTTACAGGAAATGACCAAATAAATTTTTTTAAATAAAAAAGAATAAAAGTCCAAAATACCAGCCAGAGAGAGGTAAGAGCTAAGAAAGTGGGGCCAAAGGAGGTGAAGAGGGAGAGCTGGAAGTGATCTCAGGTCATAGGAAGAGTTGGGGTTTTAGGGAGGAGGAGCAAAGCTGCTGGCAGCCCACTGCCTCCTGGACAGAGAGGAGGGGTCCCTGAGGGGCGGCCACAGCCCAGGGGAGCAGGGCTCCCACTCACAGAATGACACATGCTGGTGCATCTCACTTGGCAGGAGGACCCCCACCAGGTCTCCCTGCTGAGGTGCTGAGAGACTCCCCAACAAGCTAGTATGAACATTCAAAATAAGACAAAAGAATTAGAAGAAAGCATACCCTAAAGATATGAGGGACTATCACATACCATGAGAAAGGGTCCCCTAGCAAAACAAACACAAGAATTGACACCTAAGGGGACAGAGGTGACAGGCTCCACAGAAGACACATCCTGTTGTTCTCATGGACAGATGGTCAGTGATGTTGAGCTTTTTTTCGTATGTTTATTGGCCACATAAATGTCTTCTTTTGAGAAGTGTCTGCTCATGTCCTTTGACAATGGGATTTTTTTTTCTTATAAATTTGTTTAAATTCCTCATAGATTCTGGTTATTAAACCTTTGTCAGATGGATAGATTACAAACATTTTTTCCCATTCTGTAGGTTGTCTGTTAACTCTAGTGATAGCTTCTTTTGCTCTGCAGAAGGTCTTTAGTTCAATTAGATCCCATTTGTCAGTTTTTGCTTTTGCTGCAATTGCTTTTGATGTTTTCATCATGAAATCTTTGCCTGTGCCTATGTCCTGAATGGTATTGCCTAGATTTTCTTCTACAGTTTTTATTGTTTTGTATTTAACTCTTTAAATCATCTTTAATTAGTTTTTGTGTAAGGTGTAAGTAAGGGGTCCAGTTTCAATTTTATTAAGAAGGGAACCCTTTCTCCATTGCTTGTTTTTGTCAGGTTTGTTGAAGATCAGATGGTTGTAGATCTTTGGTTTTCTTTCTGAGATCTCTATTCTGTACCATTGGTCTGTATGTCTGATTTTGTACCAATACCATGCTGTTTTGGTTACTGTAGCCTTGTAGTATAGTTTGACATTGGGTAGAGTGATGCCTCCAGCTTTGCTCTTTTTGCTTAGGATTGTCTTGGTTATGTGGGCTCATTTTTGCTTCCATATGAATTTTAAAGTAGTTTTTTTCTAATTCTGTAAAGAATGTCAATGGTAGTTTAATAGGAAGAGCACTGGCTCTATGAATTACTTTGGGCAGTATGGCCATTTTCACTATGTTGATTCTTCCTATCCATGAGCATGGAATGTTTTTCCATTTGTTTGTGTCCTCTCTGTTTTCCTTGAGCAGTGGTTTGTACTTCTTCTTGAAGAGGTCCTTCCACTTCCCTTGTTAGCTGTATTCCTAGGTGTTTTATTCTTTTTGTATCAATTGTGAATGGCAATTCATTCACGATTTCACTCTCTGCTTGTGTATTGTTGGTATACAGAAATGCTTGTTATTTTTGCACATTGATTTTGTATCCTGAGAATTTGCTGAAGTTGCTTATCAGCTTAAGAAGCTTTTGGGCTGAGATGATGGGATTTTCTAGATATAGGATCATGTCATCTGCAAGCAGAGACAGTTTGACTTCCTCTCCTCCTATTCAAATATGTTTTATTTCTTTCTCTTGCCTCATTGCCCTTGCCAGGGCTTCCAATACTATGTTGAATAGGAGTGGTGCAAGAGGGCATCCTTGTCTTTGCTGGTTTTCAAGTTGAATGCTTCCAGCTTTGGCTGATTCATCATCATATTAACTATGGGTTAGTCATAAATAGCTCTTATTATTTTGAGGTAAGTTCCAGCAATACCTAGTTTATTGAGAGTTTTTTTTTTTTAACATGAAAGGATATTGAATTTTATTGCAGGCCGTTTCTTCTGCGTCTATTGAGATAATCTTGTGGTTTTGTCTTTAGTTCTATTTATTACATTTATTGATTAACATATATTGAACCAGCCTTGCATACCAGGGATGAAGCCAACTTGATTATGGTGGACAAGATTTTGATTTTCTGTTGGATTCAATTTGTCAGTATTTTATTGAGAATTTTTGCATCAAAGTTTATCAGGGATATTGGCCTGCTGTTTTCCTTTTTTGTTGTATCTTTGCTAGGTTTTGGTATCAGGATGATGCTGGCCTCATAAGAAGTCCCTCCTTTTCAGTAGTTTGGAATAGTTTCAAAAGAAATGCTACCAGCTTCTCTTTGTACCTCTAGTAGAATTCAGCTGTAAATCCATCTGGTCCTGGGCTTTTTTTTGGTTGGTAGGCTATTTATTACTGCCTCAATTTCAGAACTTGATATTGGTCTATTCAGGGATTCAACTTCTTCCTGGTTCAGTCTTGGGAGGAAGTATGTGTCCAGGAATGTACCTATTTCTTCTAGATTTTCTAGTTTATTTGCATAGAGCTGTTTATGGTACTCTCTGATGGTTGTTTTTGTATTTCTGTGGGGTCAGTGGTGATATCGCTTTATCATTTTTATTGCACCTGTTTGATTCTTCTCTCTTTTCTTCTTTATTGGTCTAGTTAGCAGTCTATGTATTTGATTAATATTTTCAAAAAAGCGGCTCTTGGATTCATTGATTTTTTTAAAGGGTTTTTTGTGTCTCTATCTCTCTCAGTTCCACTCTGATCTTGGTTATTGCTTGTCTTCTGCTAGCTTTGGGGTTTGTTTGCTCTTGGTTCTCTACAACATTTAGTTGTAATGTTGGGTATCAATTTGAGATCTTTCTAGCTTTTTGATGTGGGCATTTAGTGCTATAAATTTCCTTCTTAGCTCTGCTTTAGCTATGTCCCAGTGATGCTAGTACATTGTCTCTTTGTTCTCATTGGTGTCAAAGCACTTCTTGATTTCTGCCTTTACTTCATTATTTACCCAGGAGTCATTCAGGAGCAGGTTGTTCAATTTTCATGTAGTTGTGTGGTTTTGAGTGAGTTTCTTAATCACAAGTTCTAATTTGATTGTGCTGTGGTCTGAAAGACTTTGTTTCCATTTCAGTTCTTTTGCATTTGCTGGAGTATTTTATTTCCAATTATGTGATTGATTTTAGAGTAAGTGTCATGTGGCGCCGAGAAGAACGTATATTCTGTTGTTTTTGGGTGGAGAGTTCTGTGGATATTTATTAGGTTTACTTGATCCAGAGCTGTTCAAGTCCTGAATATCCTTGTTAATTTTCTGTCTTGATGATCTGTTTAATATTGACAGTGGGGTGTTAAAGTCTCCCACTATTATTGTGTGGGAGTCTAAATCTCTTTGTAGGTCTCCAAGAACTTGTTTTATGAATCTGGGTGTTCCTGTATTGGGTGCATATATATTTAGGATAGTTAGCTCTTCTTGTTGAATTGATCCCTTTACCATCACATGATGCCCTTGGTCTTTTTTGATCTTTGTTGGTTTAAAGTCTGTTTTGTCAGAAACTAGGATTGCAACCCCTGCTTTTTTCTGTTTTCCATTTGCTTGGTAAATTTTCCTTCATTCCTTTATCTTGAGCCTATGTGTGTCTTTGCATGTGAGATGGGTCTCTTGAATAGGGCACACTAGTGGGTCTTGACTTTATCTGGCTTGCCGTTCTGTGTCTTTTAATTGGGGCATTTAGCCCATTTACATTTAAGGTTAATACTGTTGTGTGTGAATTTGATCCTATCATCATGATGCTAGCTGGCTATTTTCAGACTTGTTGATGTAGTTGCTTCATAGTGTCATTGGTCTTTGTATTTCAGTGTGTTTTTGCAGTTCTGGTAACGGTTTTTCCTTTCCATATTTAGTGCTTCCTTCAGGAGCTCTTGCAAGGCAGGCCTGTTCGTGGTGAATTCCCTCACTTGTCTGAAATGGATTTTATTTCTCCTTCACTTATGAAACTTAGTTTGGCCAGATACGAAATTCTGGGTTGGAAATTCCTTTCTTTAAGAATGTTGAATATTTGCCCCAATCTCTTCTGGCTTGTAGGATTTCTGCTGGGAGGTCTGCTGTTAGTCTGATGGGCTTCCCTTTGTAGGTGACCTGGCTTTTCTCTCTGGCTGCCTTTAATATTTTTTCCTTCATTTTGACCTTGGGGCTGACCTTCTCCTGGAGTATCTTACTGGGGTTTTCTGGATTTCCTGAATTTGAATGTTGGCCTGTCTTGTTAGGCTGGGGAAGTTCTCTTGGATGATATCCTGATGTATGTTTTCCAACTTGATTCCATTCTCCCCATCTCTTTCAGGTACCCCAATCAATTGTAGGTTCAGTCTTTTTACATAATCCCATAGTTCTTGGAGGTGTTGTTCATTCTTTTTCATTCTTTGTTCTCTAGTCTTGTCTGCCTGTCTTATTTTAGCAAGATAGTCTTCAAGCTCTGAAATAGTTTCCTCTGCTTGGTCTATTCAATTATTGTTATTTGTGATTGTATTGTAAAGTTCTCATATTGTGTCTTTCAGTTCCATCAGGTCATTTATGTTCCTCTTTAAACTCGTTATTCTGGTCAACAGCTCCTATAATGTTTTATCATGGTTCTTAGCTTCTTTGCATTAGGTTAGAACATGCTCCTTTAGTTCAGTGAATTTCCTTATTACCCACCTGCTGAAGCCTACTTCTATCAATTCATCCATCTCAGCCTCTGTCCGGTTCTGTGCTCTTGCTGGAGAGGTGTTGAGATCATTTGCACGAGAAGAGGCACTCTGGCTTTTTGAGTTTTCAGCATTTTTTTCTTATTTCTCACCTTTGTGAGTTTATCTAATTTTGATCTTTGAGGCTGCTGACCTTTGGATGGGGTTTTTGTGGGGATTTTTTTTGTTGATGCTGTTGTTGTTGTTGCTTTTTGTTTGTTTTTCTTGTAATAGTCAAGTCTCTCTTCTGCAGGGCTGCTGTAGTTTGCTGGAGGTCTACTCCAGACCATATTTACTTGGGTCCTTCCCGCATCTGGAGATGTCACCAGTGGAGGCTGCAGAACAGCAAAGGTGGCTTCCTGCTCCTTCCTCTGGGATCTCTGTTCCAGAGAGGTGCCGGCTTGATGCCAGTGGCAATGCTCCTGTATATGGTGTCTGGAAACCCCTGGCTCACCCAGTCAGGAGGCACGGGATCCGGGACTCGCTTAAAGAAGCACTCTGGCTGCCACTTGGCAGAGGGGGTGCACTGTGTTGGAGGGAATTCCGGACTGGCTGGGTTCCTCAGAGCCAGCAGGGGGAAAGACTAAGTCTGCTGGTCCTTGGAGACCACGGCCACCCCTTTCCCCCAGAGCTCAGTCCCAGGGAGATCAAAGTTCTGTCCCTAAACCCCTGGTTGGAGTTGCTGAAATTCCGGCATGGAGGCCCCGCCCAATGAGGAGGGATAAGTCAGGGTCCTGTCTAAAGAGACAGTCTGGCCATGATCTGCCACAGTGGCTGTGCTGGCTGTGGGGAATTCCTCCCGGGTCCAAACCATCCAGTCTCCCTGGTGCTGGCAGGGGAAAAACAGCTGATTGGAGCTGCAGTGATGGCAGCCGCCCCTCCCCGGGTAGCTCAGTGGTCTTAGGCAGCAGCAGATGCAGAAGCAGTGATGGGTCTTAGGCAGCAGCAGATGCAGAAGCAGTGATTATGGCCGCCCCTCCCCGGGTAGCTCAGTGGTCTTAGGCAGCAGCACATGCAGAAGCAGTGATGACGGTCGCCTCTCCCCCAAGGGGCTCAGTGGTTTTTGGCAGCAGCAGATGCAGATGCAGTGATAATAGCGGCTGCCCCTCCCCCGTCTTAGGCAGTCTCCAGCCAAGTGGCCGCTGAGAATCTGCACAGCTCTATGCTTGGAACCTAAGGCCCTGGTGGCGTGGGCTCACTAGGCGGAACTCCTGATCCGCGGGTTGCACAGTCCGTGGAAAAAAGTTTTCTGGGCTGGGTAGTGCGGTCACTCACTGCCTCCCTTGGCTGAGGGTGGGAGTTTCCCTTTCCCTATGTGGCTCCCAGTGGGGCCATTGCACCACCGTGCTTTTCCTCGCTCTCCGTGGGTCGCACCAACTGCCTAGTCATTCCTGGTGATAGAATCTGGATACCTCGGTTGCCGGTGCAGGATTTGCACACTGTTTTTGTTCTTTTCCATGGGAACCTCGCATCGCAGCTGTTTCCAGTCAGCCGTCTTAGCCCCTCCTCCTTAGTGATTTTATTGTTCACTTTTAGAATTTACATTTCCTTCTTTAGCATAGTTTGGAGTTCTACGCTCCACTTCAGAATATTTTTAAGTTCTTTTGCTATTTTAATTTTAGTTAATTGAAAGCCAGTATCTCATAACTCAATTTCCTAAATCCCTTGGGTGTTTTTCTCTTTCTCTTGATTCTCTTGGATTAGTGACATATTTGATATTTCTGTATGCCTAATTGTATTTCTTTATTGTTTCTTTACTCGTTACTTTTCATTTGGTTATAATATCAGACTTACAAAGAAGCTGTAATTAGAGTACAAATAACTGAATAGCCATCACACAGACACGCCATTTTGCCCCAGTTGTTTCATTAGTTTCTTTCTCTTTCTTCACGTGTGTGTCATGACATAATTTTATCCTACGTACTTCGTATATGCTTTTTTTGTTTTTTTTGAGATGGGGTCTCGCTCTGTCGCCCAGGCTGGAGTGCAGTGGCGCAATCTTGGCTCTCTGCAGCCTCTGTCTCCCAGGTTCAAGCAATTCTCCCACCTGAGCCTCCCCAATAGCTGAGATTACAGAGGCATGCCACCACACCTGGCTAATTTTTGCATTTTTAGTAGAGACGGGGTTTCACCATGTTGGCCAGGCTGGTCTCGAACTCCTGACCTCAGGTGATCTACCCACCTCAGCCTCCCAAAGTGCTGGGATTACAGACATGAGCCACTGCACCTGGCTGGTATATGCTTTTTTTCTAAAGCTTGGAACTCCTATTACAACTAATGAGGAGTAGCAGAGTTAGTCCCCTAGTCAACCTTACAGACACTTTATGCCAGAACATTGAAATAAATGTATTGATATGTGTTTACAGGGCCACTGTAAAAATGACCACGAAATGAAGAGTGGAATACATCTTCCAGGATGGATAACTGAGAATGCATCTTTACTGGCTTCCACATTCAGATGTGGAATTGAGTATAGAGTAGAAAGTCCGAAAAGCATATGCATTGATTTTTCTTTTAAAATGTTCTTCGTGCCTGAAACTAAGGTTGTGTCTATGTCGGTTAGCTGAATAGCAATAGCTAGGTAATAGTGTTTACTTTTGCTCATAGTGACACTGTGATTTTTTAAAATCATGGTCAATTAGCTTTCCTGATTGACTTACAGTGGAGAGGGTTGCTCCTAAAGTGGCATGGGATTATGAACAAAAAGGAATGGAATCTAAATCAGGGCTAGTTGATACTGTGGGCAGTATTGACACCATCCAAGTATTTCCTGACAAGTTTTATGAGATAAAACAATTAAATTGGTATATTAAATTGTCCTTTTGCATTCACCCAGTTTCTCTTTCTTATAACCAAGAAACTATGGAAATATGAAATAGGACAGCTTTCTGAGGCTGTGGTCTGTCCCTGTGGTCTGACACTTGTGTCTCTCTTAGGCTGGCTCTGAGCTACATTTTCCCCTCACCACACAGCTCCAGCAGAACCTTCTGAGATTAACCGTTAAGCAATGAAGACAAATGTGCAAATGTGTATCAGTATTACCTAATTTAAAGTCAAGGAGAAGGAGTTTAAACACTGAAGTGAGTATAAAATGCATACACTGTGCACAAACTGTAACAGGACTAAGTATACTCATTACATGCCCCTGAACATCTTGGAAATCTCTTCATCCCAAAGGTACACAGCAAGCTACTGTATAAAAGCAGGAATATGTCATTTATCTTTGAACTTTGAAAATCAGAGTGTAGCATGAATTTTTGTTTCAAATGGGTTTTGTCAAGAATATGTGCATAAAATTGTTAAAGAAATAAAGATTAACTTCGATCAATTAAAATGTAAGGTTCAATGAAGCAAAAATTATTGTTAATAAAGTTAAAAAAAACCTGTGATGAGTTTTGAAGTACTGTTTTGAATTCAATTGCAATCTCTACAACCTATGCAGTCTCCATAGGGAGCCCCTTTGTGCTCTCTCCATCTCCTTCCTTCCTTCTGTTTTCCTTTCTCTCTTCCGCTTCCTTCCCACACACCTTCCTTTCCTTCTTTGATTCCTCAAACATGAATTAGTCACTTAAAATATCCCAGGTCCCTGGGCAGGAAGGGTGTGTGTATCTGTGTTATAGGTGGGGTTGGGGGTGGGCAGATAGAGAAGATTAAACAAAAATGAGAAGGAAAATTAAAAGGTGAGTTCAATAATCTGTCATCACAGAGATGCCTGGCAGTGTGGAATATGTTTGCCATAGAATGCTCAGTTTTGTAGCAACCCAAAGTCAAATATATAAATGCCTTAGTGATTGCAATGAAAATTAGCAACGTTTTATAAAAATAAAATATACAGGCTGTCAAGAAATGTAAGTTAGTGTATAAAATTGAAAGTAAGTTTTCTTAAAGACAAATGAAATTGACATTAACAAAAGACCCTCTGTTAATTGGTTAAATGTCCCACAAGGGCAAAGCTTGTGTCTGAATCCTCAGTCCTGTTGAGTATCTGACTTGGGCTGGGATTCCACTAACAATCACTGAAGGGGAGTTACATGGGGGGATATGGTACCCATGGAATGCTTTTTTTTAGTATTTTCAATAGGATAACTGTAAATTTTGCTTAGCTCATCAAACCATCATCTTGATTACTCAGTGTACATAGAAGAGAAAGTAAAAAGTGATTTAATTTCATTATAACTGAGATGCAGATCAGGAGGTAAATCTATTGTCAAAAAAATACACAAATTCAGCATGTAATCTTGAGTATGTTGCCTGTCAATGTGACAAGGAATGATAATTTTTTTTTTTTTTTGAGATCGAGTTTTGCTCTTGACACCCAGGCTGGAGTGCAATGGTGTGATCTTGGCTCACTGCAACCTCCACCTCCTGGGTTCAAGAGATTCTCCTGCCTCAGCCTTCTGAGTAGCTGGGATTACAGGCTCCTACCATGAAGCTCAGCTAATTTTTGTATTTTTAGTTGAGACAGGCCTTTACCATGTTGGCCAGGCTGGTCTCAAACTCCTGACTTTAGGTGATCCACCCGCCTCTGCCTCCCAAAGTGCTGGGATTACAGGAATGAGCCCCTGTGCCTGGCCAGGAATGATAATTTTAAAAGCAGCAAAATGTTGGAGGTTTAAATATAGGACTCTTGCATTTGACATGATGGAAGGAACACGAGAATTGGAAAACCAAGATCTAAGTGTCGTTTGGAATTGAAAATTTAAAACAGAACTTCTAAACCCTGAAACAATATTTATTCTGAGTACAATGCCTTCTAGGTTCAATGCCCTCATTTTATATTTTATTTCATTACAAAAATTCTAACACAGGAGACATAAAATAAAAAAAATTATATATATTTTTACTTTATAAAACTTAAAGCTACAGTAGGCAAAAAATAAGATAAATAAAATTTTAAAGATTAAACAAAGGAGAGAAATAGTCACAACTCATCTCAGAGAGTGCTCCATCCTTATTGTATAAAGATCCCCAAGAAATCAATAAGATGACAAAAATCTCGTGCATAATTGATCAAAATATAGACAATTGAAGGAAATATAAATGACTGATGAATATATACTTATTAATTAATAAAGATATATGGCCCAAGAATATATAAAGATATATTAATGAATCAAAACTGTACAAAATGCCATACTAGTTTAAACAATAGAGTGTCAAAAACCCTAAAGTACGATAAACAATCTTTTCCACAGGCTACTGTGAAACAGGCACACTCATACTTTATAAGGGGGAACTTGGTAATATCTATCAAAAATGAACGTATGTATATATATTGACCCAGAAATCCTACTTCTGGAAATTAATCCTAAGATGCACGTATCTATAAAAGCATAAATACAAAATAATGCATTACAGTGTTATTTATAAGGGCAAATGACTGGTAACAGCCCAGATGTCCATCAGTAAGAGCCAGGTTAAGTAAGTTATGGAACAATGATAATATGAAATGTCACACATTTAAAGAAAATGAGCATCTTCTGATATTAAAAAGTACAAGGATGTTCAGGAAGTAACCATTGAAGGAAGCAAAGTGGGTAACATAGGACCCTTTTAGAAGAAAAAGAGGGGGAGGACAGGGAGGAAATGGTATTCACATTTGCTTAAAAAGTTCCAGGGAAAGTGAAAGAAAAATCTATCAGTGGTTTCCTGTGGAAGCGTAGAAGGAGAAAAAACATCGAGGGTAAATGTTTCCCCCATATACCTTTACATTGACTTTTGAACTGTGTGTTTCCTACTGAAAATTTTGATTAAATATTTTAGAAAATGAGAAGAGAAGTACGATGGGACCAGTACTGAATTAAATCAACAAAATGAATGTGTAGAGTCTTCTACCCCTACTGGAAATGAGTTCTCGGTGTGTCTTCATGCTATCTTACATCCAGTGATTAAACCATCCAAATGATTCACAGCTGACATATCTATTTCTAGTTTAAAGAGAGGAGCAAGTCACCTCCAATAGTTAGGAATAGAAAGAAGATAAAAATCAATAGCTTACCAACCAAAAAGAGCCCAGGACCTGATGGATTCACAGCCGAATTCTACCAGAGGTACAAGGAGGAACTGGTACCATTCCTTCTGAAACTATTGCAACCAATATAAAAAGAGGGAATCCTCTCTAACACATTTTATGAGGCCAACATCATCCTGATACCAAAGCCTGGCAGAGACACAACAAAAAAAAAGAGAATTTCAGACCAATATCCTTGATGAACATTGATGCAAAAATCCTCAATAAAATACTGGCAAACTGAATCCAGCAGCACATCAAAAAGCTTATCCACCATGATCAAGTGGGCTTCATCCCTGGGATGCAAGGCTGGTTCAACATACCCAAATCAATAAATGTAATCCAGCATATAAACAGAACCAAAGACAAAAACCACATGATTATCTCAATAGATGCAGCAAAGGCCTTTGACAAAATTCAACAACCCTTCATGCTAAAAACTCTCAATAAATTAGGTATTGATGGGACGTATCTCAAAATAATAAGAGCTATCTATGACAAACCTACAGCCAATATCATACTGAATGGGCAAAAACTGGAAGCATTCCCTTTGAAAACTGGCACAAGACAGGGATGTCCTCTCTCACCACTCCTATTCAACATAGTGTTGGAAGTTCTGGCCAGGGCAATCAGGCAGGAGAAGGAAATAAAGGGTATTCAATTAGGAAAAGAGGAAGTGAAACTGTCCCTGTTTGCAGATGACATGATTGTATATCTAGAAAACCCCATTGTCTCAGCCCAAAATCTCCTTAAGCTGATAAGCAAATTCAGCAAAGTCTCAGGATACAAAATCAATGTACAAAAATCACAAGTATTCTTGTACACCAATAACAGACAAACAGAGAGCCAAATCATGAGTGAACTCCCATTCACAGTTGCTTCAAACAGAATAAAATACCTAAGAATCCAACTTACAAGGGATGTGAAGGACCTCTTCAAGGAGAACTAGAAACCACTGCTCAATGAAATAAAAGAGGATACAAACAAATGGAAGAACATTCCATGCTCATGGGTTGGAAGAATCAATATCGTGAAAATGGCCATACTGCCCAAGGTAATTTATAGATTCAATGCCATCCCCATCAAGCTACCAATGACTTTCTTCACAGAATTGGAAAAAACTACTTTAAAGTTCATATGGAACCAAAAAAGAGCCCACATCGCCAAGTCAATCCTAAGCCAAAAGAACAAAGCTGGAGGCATCACGCTACCTGACTTCAAACTGTACTACAAGGCTACAGTAACCAAAACAGCATGGTACTGGTACCACAACAGAGACATAGATCAATGGAACAGAACAGAGCCCTCAGAAATAATGCCGCATATCTACAACTATCTGATCTTTGACAAACCTGACAAAAACAAGAAATGGGGAAAGGATTCCCTATTTAATAAATGGTGCTGGGAAAACTGGCTAGCCATATGTAGAAAGCTGAAACTGGATCCCTTCCTTACACCTTATACAAAAATTAATTCAA
>NW_026652289.1:88156650-88454201 GCF_009828535.3 Hylobates moloch | reverse complement strand
TTTATTGCGGCACTATTCACAATAGCAAAGAGTTGGAACCAACCCAAATGTCCAACAACGATAGACTGGATTAGGAAAATGTGGCACATATACACCATGGAATACTATGCAGCCGTAAAAAATGATGAGTTCATGTCCTTTGTAGGGACATGGATGAAACTGGAAACCATCATTCTCAGTAAAGTATCGCAAGAACAAAAAAAACAAACGCCACATGTTCTCACTCATAGGTGGGAATTGAAAAATGAGAACACATGGACACAGGAAAGGGAACATCACACTCTGGGGACTGTTGTGGGGGTGGGGGGACGGGGAGGGACAGCATTAGGAGATATATCTAATGCTAAATGATGAGTTAATGGGTGCAGCACACCAACATGGCACATGGATACATATGTAACAAACCTGCACATTGTGCACATGTACCCTAAAACTTAAAATATAATAATAAAAAAAGAAAAAAAAGAAAAACGCAAAAGAAAAAAAAAAAGAAAGAAGGTAATAAAATGTAGAGATCAGTCCTCTCAGCAACATTTTACAGTAGGCACAGGAATCTTTCTCATAAAATCACTCTGGGGTACATTGAGCAAAAGAAGCTGTTTGGAGAACATGAAATTATATAAAATGGCTATGTGGCTCTTGCATGATCCAGTCAAGGGTGTCCAATATTTTGGCTTCTCTCGGCCCCATTGGAAGAAAGAGGATTTTCTTGGGCTGCACATAACATACACTAACGATAGCTGATGAGCTAAAGAAAGGAAATTGCAAAGAAAAAATCTCATAATGTTTTAAAGTTTACGAATTGATGTTGGGCCACAATCACAAATGTCCTGGGTTGCATGCAGCCCATGGGCCACGGACTGGATAAGCATGATCCAGTCTAACTAGATAGACTAGACTAACGTAGCATATTAGAGATAGGTTTTAGTTGGTTAGAGGAATGAGAGGTTTGCCAGTCTTTCAGGCAAACCTTCATAGTTATGGTTCTTCACTGCCAGGATTTTGAGAACTGCTAACCACAGCAGATTTACAATCACATTCCTTCACAAGATGTATATGAGTCCCAGAGTCTCTATTGTCATCATCCTGTTGTGAAAAGCAAGGCTGCTCACATGGACTGCGGGAGACGTGGGTAGATGCAAACCCTGTCTTGGATGATTATAGTTATTCTTTACCCCCTGGAGTCCCCTGTGTTTTCTCTAGCAAAGACTTGCTGTAACTAGTCTTGTTGTGAATATTCTTCCTGACATTCATTCCACTTGTCATACTGAGGGGTCTGTGGCCACATTCCCTAGATTTGCATATGTTCTTTACCCTATTTGGCCATTTAGAATAACCAGAATTTATTATTTCAAAACATTATCCCTTAAAAATAAATGTAAAAATGTAGCTAGGGCCGGGTGGTAGCTCACGCCTGTAATCCCAGCACTTTGGGAGGCTGAGGCTGTAGGATCACTCGAAGCAAGGAGTTTGAGAACAGCCTGGCCAAAATGGCGAAATCCTGTCTCTACTGAAAATACAAAAATTAGCTGGGCATGGTGGCACATGCCTGTAGTCCCAGCTACTCGGGAGGCTGAGGCACAAGAATTGCTTGAACTTGGGAGGCGGAGACTGCAGTGAGCCAAGATCACACCGTTGCACTTCAGCCTGGGGCACAGAGCGAGAGACTCTGTCTCATAAACAAAAACAGAAAAAACCCCGAAGCTAGTCATTTGATATTGAACCAAGAATGAATCAGTGCAAAGCCTGAAACTTGCTGGACCTGAAATCTAAATTTTTGATTAAAAATTTAGTGGAGGACGAAATTAATGTAGCATATTAGAAAAAATTCTCAACTTCCAAAGTTAAGGAAGAAACACAGAAATAATATTGTGAAATATTTCCGTGGCATGTAGTCCTCATCTTATTTTATGTAATGTTTAATATTAATATTTCTTTCATTCTCCTTACAAAACATAAAATTATATGCTAGTTTCTAGCCTGATAAGATTTTAAATACTCACTCTTTCATTCAATGCATAGGGAATTTTGATCAGGCTATTTAATAAATTAATGATATTATTTCTGATTTGTACATTTGAGTCTTAGTTACTTTTGATCAAAAATTGAACATTAGATTTATGCATGAGCACACACCTACCGAAAACATTATGCTTTTTATGACACTATTCACTTCCTAAAGAATTTATGATTGTACTACATAAATAATAAGTATTAAGAAAGAATATATTAATATACTACCCTGTATTCTGATTTCCTTACTTAGTATTATCACTCTATTTCTTCTTCTTAGACTTGTCTAGGGCTCTGACGCTATTCCTCACTCATTCCTGTATTCATTAAACATTCACATGTTCTAGACACTGTTAAAGGATTCTGAAGGGTTCTGAAGGATTCAGTGAGCAATCTACCTACCTTTACGGACCTTGAAATTCTAACTGAGGAACATAAAGAGTAAATAAATAAATATATCAATAAGGGCTATAAGAAAAAACAGAGGAAAATAAGAGGAAGGCGTGTGGCGGGTAGTTACTGGAGGCTGTTTTAGAACAATCGTCACAGAAGACCTCTTTACAGCAATAACGTTTAAACGGAGAGCTGGAAGAGATACTGGGCAGCCACAAGTTTGGGGAGAAGGCATTCCAAAGAGCACAGCAAGTGTGAAAAAGCTGAGATAGAAAGGAGCTTGCTGTGTTACAGGAACAGCAAGCAAGGCCGCGTAGAAGGAAGGGTGTGAAACTCCACGGGAATTGATATTTGTGCAGCGTAGTATGGAACGCCATGGCCTGATGAACCTGATTGAAACAGTATTCTGCATATTCTATGGAGAATTACAAGTAGGAAGCGGGTGGTGGAAGGAGGAAGGACAGTTTGAAGGCCGCTGCACTGATACAGGTGACACCCGGCGGGGCTTACGCTAGGGTGGTAGCAGGAGCGGTGGCAGGAAATACCCTGAGTCAGATGTGCTTGGGATTCAGAACTGGCCAAGGAGCCAATGGAATGTGCGTGTGAGGTGTGAGGGGAGCGGCCGCTGGAGCAGCCCCAGGGCTCAGCGGAAGGTGCAAGTGGCAGCACTGGTTGAGATGGGGACTAGAAATGCTCTTTTGAAAATTTAAAATCCTGTTTCAGTCATGTTCGGCGTGTACACATTTCTCTTATTAGCCCTGCTAAAGAGTCTTTGATATTATTAATTTTTCAGAGATCTAATTTTTAAATGTATTTTTCTACCATATGCCACCTTTTAATTCACTTTTACTCTTTATTATTTCATTCATTCAATTTAATTAAAGAGATTTAATTTGATCTTTTTCTAGTTTCCAGTTTCTGAGGTGTAATCTGAGATAACTGATTTTATAACTTCATTTTCAATAAAATACTTGCACACTTTATAATATACAATTTTCAAGAATCGAGACAAACACAAAGATATTAATTGAATACATTAATGAATTACCAATGATTGGTGAATGAGATCTGGAGATTAAAGAGAATAAATAAATAACTCAATTTTTAAAAGGAGGAAATAAAGATAAGACCAAATTATTGTCCTCAAGAAAAAACTCGAGTGAGTGAAACTGACAAGTAGTAGATCATTATGATTAAAACAGAGATATGTAAAAGTTAATATAAGATCAAAGAGAAAAGTACTTTAACGGTCTTCAGAAAGGAAGTTTCCTTTATAACATCTACTTAAAAAATCCACTCAATTTTAATTTTTCATCAGCAAATATTTATTAAGCATGTACCGTGGTTTAGAAACTGCTAGCTGACAACTTGTGGTATTTGTATTATTGTTCCTAAATATTTGCTCCCTTTTCCTGTAAGAGCATTATACATCTCCACTCAGTTCTTCTGCTCCGTTTCTTCTGTCTTGGGAACGACCTATCCCAAGGATGGGCTTTTTTTTTTTTTTTTTTTTTTTTTTTCCTGAGAGGGAGTCTTGCTGTGTCACCCAGGCTGGAGTGCAGTGGCATGATCTCGGCTCACTGCAAGCTCCACCTCCTGGGTTCACGCCATTCTCCTGCCTCAGCCTCCTAAGTAGCTGGGACTACAGGTGCCTGCCACCACGCCTGGCTAATTTTTTGTATTTTTAGTAGAGACGGGGTTTCACCATGTTAGCCAGGATGGTCTTGATGTCCTGACCTTGTGATCTGCACGCCTTGGCCTCCCAAAATGTTGGGATTACAGGGGTGAACCACCGCACCCAGCCAGGAGGGGCTTTTTAATCACATTACTTACTTCAGCCTGGTCCCAGAGTGAGCAGACATGAATCAGATGCTCAGCCTCCAACAGACCACAGCCAACATGTAACATGGCCTTAAAGAGACTTTGTTGATGTAAGCCCCAAACCACCAGCACCACTGACAATGACAACAGCCTCACTTTAATTTCTAATATGAGCAACTAAACTGTACATTTTCTTTTAAGCAGAGTTCAATCATAGAGGCAGAACCACTAGAAAATACATGCACAGCACACACAGACATCTCTCTCTCTGTCTCTCTCACTCTCCCTCTCTCTGTGTGTATGTGTGTGATTTGACCATACTCTGTCATGGGAGCTGGTTAAACAGCATCACTTCTGATCTAATGCTGAAGCCTGCATTCCAAACGGCAGGCAGGCAGGCAGCCGGTCCACAAAGGGAGTTGGGGGTCAGTGGGAGAGCTCAAGAGCAAGCTGAAACAACAGGCACAGTCCGGGGCCCCATGAGGATGACCTGAACCCCAGTCTGTTCTTGCTGTTTCTGTTCATCATGGGTACTGTGCTGCAGAAGCCAGGGTCCTTTGTCATGGAGCTGAATACACACTTGGTGCAGGAGTCAGAGAAGCTGGAGGACCACCCAGGGAAGGGAAAGCAATTGCGGGCCCAGTACTGCTTCAGGACAATGAGGTGCCTCTGCATATCAGCAACAGCAGGCCTGAGCCACCAAAGGGGTGCTTCTTTTGTGCCCTTGTTGACTAAGGAGAAACATACAGGGAAGGAAATTCTGATCAAGGTAGACACATTACAGGTTGCAAAGTTACCACAAGCTGCATCCCACTAACTTTGATATACTGTTCTTTGATAATCATTCAGTTTGAAATATGTTTTCCCTTGTGAATTCTTCTTTGGAATAACGGTTATTTGGAGTGTGTGCACGCGTGTGTGTGTGTGTGTCAGAGAGAGAGAGAGAGTTTTAATTTCCAAGTATAGGGATACTTTTAGCTACCTGATTTAATCTTACTTGTTTTTAGTGCCTAGTTGTGGTCAGATAGCTTATTCCTTAAATTTCAATTATTTGGTGTTTATTGTGATATATTTTATGCCTTGACAAATGGTTGGTTTTAGTTAATGCTCCATGTACACATGAAAAACTGTGGTTTCTGCAAGAGTGGGTTGTACTCTTCTGTAAACGTAAATTAGGTCAACTTAGTTGATACTGCTATACAAGTCTCCTATATACTTATTGCTTTATTTTTTCTATTTGTTTTATCAATGATTAAGAAAGAGTTATTTAAATATGCATCTATGATTGTGGACCTGCTTGTATCTCACTTTAGTTTATAATTTTTAAAACTCTGTTATTTGCCAAATAAATATTTACCATTTTTATAAATTTTTGATGAAATGCCCCTTTTAACATTGGGAAACATCAATTTTCATTTCTTTGAATATTCTTTGTCCTAAAGTGTATTTTGTCGATACAAGTATAACAACATATATAAGCTTTCTTATGGTTTCTGTATACATGGTATATATTTCCCATTCTTTTTATTTTAACCATTTTGTGTATTTATATTTAAGGTGTATTTCATATAAATTTTAATCATTGGATCTTGTATTTTTATCCAGTGTGACAACTCCAGCCTTTTACTTTGATTTTTGTCCATTGACATTTAATGTTGTTATTGATACGAGTACATTTAATTCTAATATTTTGTCATTTGTTTTCTATTTTCCTTTCTCTTTTTGTTCCTCTATTGATGCTTTTCTAACTTCTATGGTTAATCCATTATTTTTGTAGCTTCTTAGCTGTACATCCCCATTCACTATTTTTTTCTAATGGCAAACAATTAATATCCTAATCTAGCCAAAGTGTATAATTAGTGTCAATATTGTGCTCTTTCTCACTTTATACCTGGGACTTTACACCTTCTATGTTTTCTTACTTTGTTTCCTAACATTGTTCTATCCCCACTTTCCACTTCTTGCTTCACTTCTACCCAGTTTACACCATATTCTTGCTATTTTATAATCTGGTAATCATAAAATGGTGTAATTCCATTCACTTTCTTCCTTTCTTGTTTTTTCTTCCATTTTTTTCCTGTAATTTTTATTCAATATTCACTAGAAGCCTGTCCTAACATTGTTATTGATTTGATTTCAATTGTCAATTGTCTTTTAAGAAAATTATAAGAAAAAGTTATCATTTTATATTTATTTAACTTATTGTTTCCTGTTTCCAGTACTCTTTTTTTCCTTCCTGCAAACTGAAGTTTTTCTTCTTTCTGAAAAATCTCCCTTGGCATTTTTTTTTGTACCAGATTTGCTGGTAATGTATTTTCTCAACTTCCATTTATCTGAAAGTTTCCCTATTTTCTTTTTGCTTCTAAAGGATATTTTAATTGGATATAGAATTCAGAGTTAATGATCACTTTTCTTTAACAGGTTAAATAAGTTATTCTATTGTTTCCTAGCTTCCATTGCTTCTAAGAAGTCAGCTGTGATTCCTCTGATGTGTGTTTTCTCTCTGGTAATTTCAAGATTTTCTCCTTTTCTCTTCTTTCGTTCTTACTTCTCTCTCTTTCTTTTGCTCTCTCTTTTTTTTCTTTCTTTCCCGCCTTCCTTCCTTCTTGCTTACATGCAAATATAATCCTCAAATTAGAAAATAATGAAAATAGGTCAGAAAGTGACATTGTATGCTAGTGTTATTCAGTGTATGTTAGTATTATTTAGTATATTAGCAAAATTTCTATTGTTTTACATATCCCTAGGTTCTGCTCTTTTTTCTTCAACTTCTCTCTTCTTCAGAATGAAAAATTTTCCATTCACCTGTATTCAAATTTATTGACATTTTTGTTATCCCCAACCTGTGGTTAAGTTTATTCAATGAATTTTTAAAAAATTTTAAATATTGTCTTTTTTAGTTGAAGAAGTTAAAATAGGTATTTTTTCATAATATTCATTTATTTCCTGAGATGATCTCAGGACAGTTTCTACTGACTGCTTTATTTATGTGTTGTTTTAATATGGGCTACATATTTCTGTTTCTTTGCATTGCTAGTAATTTTTAATTATAGCTGGATATTTTGCATGATATGTTGCAGACTCTAATTTTTTAAGAAAATCCTTTCAAGAATTTTTATGTTGAATTACAAAGCAGTTCAGTTACTGGCTGGTGTCCTCAAACTTTTGTTGACTTAGTTTTATGGTTTGTTAGCAGAAAACCTGTGGAAAGACTCAAGAATTTCCCTCAAGTATTTCCAAATTTCCCTTGTCTTGATGGGATTCAGCCTCCAAATCGTCTCCCTTATGGATCTTGTCCGTTTTGTTATTACATTTTGTTAAGATGGTTTTAGACTCTAGAGCAGTCTTCAAACTATGTTCCTTACACCTAAGGCATGCACTTGCTGATGTTACTGCTTGATTATCAGTATATTAGCAAACTATTGACAAGGTCACTGTATTGAGGCTGTGCCAGAACCCCAATATCTTCCAACATTGCTAGACTCATAGTATCACCATTACTTTTCCAATCCCATAGCAACTGCTCTCTGGTAGCCTTGGGGTATCTTGTATATCCCAGCTTTCAACCAAGGACTCATAATGACCTTCACACAGGCTTTTCACCATCCCCTTGTGCAGTTCCATCTTCTCACTACTGTGTCCAGTGTCTGCCTCTATTCTGATTCTTGCATCCTCCATTCAGCATAACTAACATGCTTTGCTTGGATTTTAGCTTTTGTACCAGATTCGGAAATTTGTCCCCAGGCAGAAAACTGGACCGATTGTGGGCTCGCGTCTAGAGTTTACTTTCTTTCATATTTTTTTCGGGTTTTCTGGTCATTTTCCATGTAGAGTAAGTCTAGTATAAGTTACTCCATTATAGGTAATAACAGAAGTCTTGACCATTTTCTGATTTTAGTATTATTTCATTCTACATATTCTGAAATTTTGAATTAGATTTTATCTTTATCCCATGAGTTTAAGAGACGATTTTCTTTTTCCATTGATGGTGGCCTTTTTTGCGGTGAGACTGAAAGTTAAACTATCATTTCATCATGTTGTAATCAGAAAATGTCTTTGCCATTTCTACTTTTAGAATTTATTGAGGTTCATTTTTTGTGGCCTACTATCTGCACGTTTTCTGACAGTTTCATGAGCATTTGAAAAGAAGGCCTATTTGTGTTTACAGGATAAAGCATTAATCACATAGCAATAATAACTACCTAATTATCTTATTTAGGTCTTGTATAATTACCTTTTTTTATCCACTTGAACAGCTATTCATTGAAAGAAGCAAAATACAGTCACCTATTTTTAATTTTTTTCTATTTCACTTTATATCTTCTACAGTTTTTGAATTATGAACACTAATGAATGTTATTTGGCACATGACCATTAATCTTCACTGTAAATTGCACAGTTTAGCACCATAAAGTGTTGCCTTTGTTTCACTTAAGTGTTCTTTTTAAATCGTTTTCAAGTATTTAAAGTATTAGAATAAAAAAAAACTACCTCTTACTTTCTTTTTATTTTCCTGGAATACCTTTGCTCATTTATTTAAGTCCATATATTTTCTTTTATTTTTTACCTTTAATTTTTATGTGTATATGTGTCCTATTTCTGATAAACAGAAGATTTGAATTTTTGTTGTAGTGATTAACTAGCTAATTATTACTTGGAAACATACTATCATTAGGTTCTTACTTCTTTAATTTGGTGTTTCTTAATAGGAGTCCTACTGGCTTTTATGAAAAGAAACATTTGTCATTGTGCAAGAATGTCACATGCATTGCAATGCTAAAGCATTCTTTTCCTTTACCAGTAAATGTCAATAATAAACCCCAGTTATTGTGATTATCAAAAACATCCCTGTGATAATCAAATTTCTCTAAGGGAGTAGTATTCTTCTTGGTTAAGAAATATTCCCTTAGAAAACATGTAGCAATTTCTTCCTTTACTCCCATCATCTATTTTGCTAGTTTAAACACATATTTGCTATTTTTTTTACTCTCAACTATATTTATGACTCTATTATTGTTTTATCAGCTGTTGGATCCTGACTATTAAAAGTGAGGAAGCCATACTATGTTCCATGTTCTTTGCTCCTTTCCCTCATCACTTTTGTTAATTATATTATTTCTACACTATTAAGGTTAAGAACATTGTGTTGTATTCTAGAACCATAACCCTTATTACAATTGTTTTTATCTCAGTATCATAAATATTAATATATTCTATTCAATGCCCATGCCTGCCTTTTTGCCCTAATTTTTCAAGTTATCTCTTGAGTATAACATTCAAAAAGTACTCAAGAAAATACTATTTCCCAGAGTAGTTTACCTTTATATTTGAAAGACAGTTTGCTGGATGGAAACTGTCTGGGTTATATTTTTTAGAAATTCTGCAGGTGTTTCTTCACTCTGCCCCCACTGTTGCTATGGACAGTTTGCTGGATAGAAACTGTCTGGGTTATATTTTTTGGAAATTCTGCAGGTGTTTCTTCACTCTGCCCCACTGTTGCTATGGAAGTCTGAGGTTTTGCTTTGTTTTTCTTTGCTTTTAGCTTCCCTGTTTAGAGGCTTCTTATCTTTGAATTTGCATAGCATTGATTTTATCTATCTTAAGATGGACTTTTCTAGGTTATTATTTTTCCTGGACAAGGTGTATCCTTTAATTCGTAGATGCGTATTTTATTTCTCTTAAATTATTTATTTAAGTATTTGTTCAGCTTCATTTTTTTTTAGCATGACTTTATTGGTGAACATATTTAGTCCCTGAGTGTCATATTTATTATTTGTTCTAATCTTTTTAATCTGTTCATTTACACTTCATTGGTTTGCTTTCCTCATTTCTGTTCTCTGTGTCAAGGGTGGCAACATTGTCTGTAAAGGGTTGGTGGGTAAATGTAGGCTTTGTAGACACATGTGGTCTCTGCATGCATTCCTCTTTGTGTTTTATTCGTTTTTATGAATGATTTGAAGCCATTCATTGCTCATGGGCCCCACAGCAGCTGGGCGGGCGGATTTGCTCCCCAGGCTGTGCTTGCTGAGCCTTGCTCTGCATTTTTAGCAGTGACTCTGTTTTGCATTCGCCAGTTGCATTTTCCTTTATGGGATAAATTTAGTTTCTTTTTAAAACTTCTTTAATGAGTGCTGCCAACTTACCCTGCATATCGTTTTGTTTTCTTTCCTGAACTTTTTTTTAAAAAAATCATTGTTCTGTGCTCTTGCAAGATAGAGGTGATTAATTCACTGTTCTTTTAAATTTCAGAGTTTATTTTTCATAATTGTTATCAGTTCTGTGGAAACATTTTTTTGGTGAGATTTTTCAACTGCCATTTGGTGGCCCAGTTCCTCCCCACCGCCTCTCTTGCTTTTGTAGAACATCTGTGTAGATTATTTTCTAGGTCCTCTATGTTTGCCCATATTTGAGGAAGGCCCACATTTGTAGGGCCTATTCCCAGGGTACAACACAAAGGAGAGGAAACAGAATTGTATTTCAGTCTAGCAGGGATTGTCCTTATTACCTTATTATTGTTGTTTGTTTGTTTGTATATGTGAGATTGTAGTCTTTATTTCCTCCAGGCTAGTAGAAATAGACACCTACGATACTGATACTGAGTGCCTCTTCTCACCTGCTAAGGGGACTTTCTCTGTGCCTCCCTATTTAGATTTCCTCCTCTGCTTACTGGAATCAAATTAAGCCCAGGACAGTTCTTTCTGGCAGCCTGTGCTTCCATCCCAGCTGGGCAGACGTGGGTTTAGGTGTTTCCCCCTTGTCACCGAGACAGGCACTCTGCAAATGTCTCTGCAGCTCTGTAGCTCAAGGCCTGCCTCCACGCCTTCCCTCCGTCTGTCTGACCGCCTTCCCTCTGTCTTCGCCCCTGGCTGCTCCTCAGCATGTTTTCTGGTGTTTAGGTTTTGCTCCTTCTTTGAAGGCAGAGATTGTGATTTTGCTTCTTGATCTCCTTATCACTTTTAAGAAATTCCCAGATAATAAAAAATAGAAACTGCTTTATGCACCTGTCTTCTATCTGGAATACTCCTTAACCATTTTAACAGAATTCATTTTACTACTGTCTACAGATTGTCCTATTCTTTCACTTCCTGGGTGTGTGATTCCACTGTTACTTTCCTTGAGTTCATGGCTATTGTTTTGGGCAGCAGTTGTTTTTCCTGAATTTTGGAAGTTTCCTTATAGCGTGGCTTGATTTAATTTTGCCAGAACTCTAAATGATCAGCTGGTTAATCTCCAGCCTTTACGCCAATTGCTCAGTTTGCAATTCTTGTGTTACATGAGCACTATAAATCTGGTCTCAAAATCCCCTGTAGGTTTAGAATGAAATTTATTGCTTATGATTTTTTTCCTAGCCCATAGCAAGATGAAAAACTTCCACTGGCATTTTATTCTGTTAGCTGATGGTATTTCTAGGTTTTATTTTATGAAAATGTGCAACCCTTTGAGGTTGCTAGGTATAAAATGTCTGATCATGGGCAGTTTAACTTGCAGTACTAGGAAAGGCAGGAGAAGAGAGAAAATTGGTTTTAAAGCAGAACTGCAATTAAACAGTTCCTAAAACAGATCTGCAATTAGTCTTTCTGCTCATTCCTTCTCTTCAGCTTCCCCTGAGTAAGGTTATGCCAATTACTCACATCTCCCTGACTCACATTCAGACTCAGTGGCTCAGGGCTTTCATAGCTGAAGGGTTGTGATAAAATAGTTCACAGGTTTAATTTTGCTACTGTGAAGAAAGTAAAATGGCAAATAAATCACCAAAGGAAAGGCTAAGCATTCAGGAGTTTTATTTTGTAATTATGGTGTCTAAAAAACATTTTGCAGCTTTGTGCTACTTAATATCAGAAACTAGAGGAATTCTGCTTCTGTGGATTAAGGAAGTGTCTGAAACCTGGACATTCATCGCACCATCATAGTGGAACTACCCATTCTATCTTTATGGTAATATATGCAAATGAGATTTTACATTGAACCTGAGAAAATTTAAAATTTTCTACATGGAAATGAAAAAAACAAAGGCATAGGAAGATGTAAACATAGGTAAACATGTGTATGGACCTCAGTTATAACTAAATCACTTGCAGCACTAAAATGATTATTTCATTAGATTGAGGTCTATTTTTATTGGCTTAATGATGACTTCTGCATACCTCTTTGGACATTTTACAAATGCACTAGTAAATTGAGCTGTGTAGGAGGCCCTTTGATGATGCTTATAAAAGATTGCCTCTATGTTTGCATTCGAGCCTTTTAAGTAGTTCAATAACAATTAAGACTCAAGGCAATTTTGGGGCACAGAGAACAGTTATTTCATTTGTACGTCTATAAATTTTCTCTTTTTCTTTTTCCTCACTTCTGCTAGCATTACCGAAACTATTTTGCTATTTTTTTGCATCCAAGGGAGCAGAATACAAGAAAAATAATTTATTCACCAAGTCTCTGCTGAAACATTTTCACAGAGAAAGCAGGGGACATGGAGTGTGGAATGGTGATCTTCATGGTCTCGACTTCTTAGCCTGGGCAGTCAGTTAGTGGAGGCATTGCATGCATACCACAGAGAGACATTCCCATTCTAGAGCCTGAAAGAACCTGATGGAACTTCTGGAGCAGGAGGATGGAGACATCTAAGGTCTTCACAGTAGATTGTCTTTTTTTACCTAGAAAGGAAATAATCACATTCTGTGAGTCACTGCTCCATTGTGTCATCACAACTGGATACAGTGACACTTGATTGGAGGAGGTATAAATGAAGGGGTAGGATTCATAAGCTATATTTTTATATTTTAAATTTTTGATGCATTCCTAATGTTTTACCTATTTATAGGGTGCATGTGGTATTTTGTTACATGCATGGAATTTGTAATGACGATGTCAGGGTATTTGAGGTATCCATCACTTTGAGTATTTACCATTTCTATGTGTTGGGAACAGTTCAAGTACTCTCGCAGCAATTTTGAAATATACAGTACGTTGTTGTTAACCATAGTTACTCCACTCTGCTGTTGAACAATATAATTTAAAATGATTCCAAGTAATCTCCATGGACTTATTTAAAATGGAACTAAAGCAACTTAGTTGGTAGGAGAGAAGCAGCATGATGAGAACCAGCATTAGTGAGTTAAGTAGGAAGCCACAAAATGGGCCATTTGGAAACACAGTCATTTCCTTTGACAATCATCATGTATACCTGCTGAGCAAATTTTGTTTGACTTTTAATGTAATGATCTAAAACTCAAGTACTATTCCGGAGATGGAAACAGAAAGCAAGGTTATTTATTAATCTTATTCATCGGGTTTTGTTTTCCCCCCAAGGTGGTTTGCTTTAGGGGCAAATGTTATTCAACCAAAGGGATGTTTTCAGAAGGTCTGGAAACTTTGTTCTTACTATTTGACCATAACTTGAATCATGTAGCAAGTTTCAGGAGGTTTAGAATTTTTGTTAGAAGGAATACAAATCTAATTAGGATTCCCCAAGGAAACCAGAGGTATGTTGCCTCTGTTATTGCCTGGTTATATTGCATTCACTCAATTGCTGTACATCATCTGTCTTACTTATAGTGTTGTAAATTACTTGAGGGAAGAAATGATGTTGCGACGTTCTTTGCTATCTCTTGCTATCTCTTCATGCACTTCATAGCATGGAGTAAGTTTTCAATAAACTTAAAAAAAATAAAATAACGAATGAGTGAATATAAAAGTGTTTCATATAAATTAAAGAGCAGCCATCTTTCTACCACAGCATTAAAATGGGAAGTCTTTCCTAGTACTCTTGGGAATTTTAATTTCTCTTCACAATAGTCAACTGTGCAAAGGAGAGAATATTCAATAAGACTCCGTAGTTCTTCACACCAAAGGATATTTTCTTTCACATAGAAAAGATTACCTAGATTTTAGGTACTGCCATTACATGTAATACTGTTAGTTTCCTATTTAACATGCTATTTTAAGAAAAAGCTTTTGGAAAAAAAATTTAACCTGTAAGATGGGAGACAGTTTGATTGCAGCTGTGCCCGTCTTTGGTATTTCAATATCAGCACCTGGTGGGTCAGAAGGAGATGACACATCTAGCTGTAAGCTGAAGTTTCTATGGTGCACCAAGGAGGGATTCTGAAGGTATATAATTTCAGAATGAGTTTATTTTACCCTGAAGGAGAAAACTGAAGATTCCAAGAGGAAAGTAATGCTGTGGCTTTGCTAATTAAGCCGTATGTGTGGAGTTGGACTTGAAGAAAGTGTGGGCAGCAAGGAAGTTGTTCCTCTAAATAAATATATGTGTGAGAGAGAGACAGCAACCATTTCAGTTGTTGTTCCCTCCAAATTAAGTTAATTGTTGCTAACAAATGTGGCACCTGCTTACTCACTACATAAGGCACTCTATAAAATAAAAATACATGCTTCCAACCTTTGAGAAGTAAAAAAGAAAGATTCTAGAAGGATCCTTGGAATAGGGCGACCTGAACACAGATGGCAATGTTTTCCTTCTTGCTCCTCCTCCCTGCGGGCAGATTCAACACGGGAACCAGTGTGGCATCTGGGAGGGCTTGGATTGGGAATGGGGATCTGAAGGCTCATTCGAATCAACTGAAAGGGAGAGCAGGTGCAAGGGATGGTATTTGAAGTACTGGTGGGGATAGAGAAAAGTGACAAAGAGCAAGTGAGCGGCAGAGAGCCGCCTGTGCCTGTGCGGGGGGCTGGGGTGGAAACAGCCACGCGGCTGCTCCCCTCCACCTCAGCACAGGGCTTGGATTTGCAGAGAGAGGAGGACCTGCCTGGAGCGTTCCTCTAAGGCTCTCCTGGAGGGCAAGCTGGAGTAGGGGGGACGTCTCATGAAGAGGTTTACTTCAAGATGCAATCATTGAACTGTACAGCCTGTTTCTTTTTTATTTGTATATTTTATAATAAAAATGTTTATAAAAGAAAAATGAAGAGTTATGGCAGATTAGGCTCCTTATATGACATACAGCAATTTGTAATGTTACAAATATGATTTGCTTATAATGAGCAAATCAACTCTTTATGGAAATGTATGTTTTAAAATTGGATGTAAATGTCTGAAATTTTATTTCCAAAATAATTTGATTTGATAAAAAGTCTTAGTTAGCTGCCACTCTTCTGCACTCCCCTAATATCCTATATGTCTAGCATGGCACTTATTACATTGTCTAATAATTAATTGTTATAAATAAACTTTTAATTTTAGCACACTTTAGTATTTACAGAAAAGTTGAAATATTAGAGAGGTTTTTATAGTCTACATCCAATTTCCCCTATTACCAACATTTAACATTAGTTTGATACATTCGTCACAACCAATGAACCAATATTGACACATTATTATTAACTAAGTCCATGTGCTGTTTGGATTATCTTAGTTTTTACACAATGTTCTTTTCTTATCTTAAAATCCCATTTAGGATAACACATTATTACATTGAGTCACTTTGTCTTCTTGGGCACTGTTAGACTGTCATAATTTCTTAGACTTTCCTTGTCTTTGAAGACCTTGACAGTTTTGAGGAGTATTAGACAAAAAAATTTTTTTTTTGAGACAGAGTCTTGCTCTGTCGCCCAGGCTGGAGTGCAATGGTGCGATCTTGGCTCACTGCAAGCTCCGCCTCCCGGGTTGATGCCATTCTCCTGCCTCAGCCTCCCAAGCAGCTGGGACTACAGGTGCCCGCCACCACGCCTGGCTAATTTTTTGTATTTTTAGTAGAGACGGGGTTTCACTGTGTTAGCCAGGATGGTCTCGATCTCCTGACCTCGTGAACTGCCTGCCTCAGCCTCCCAAAGTGCTGGGATTACAGGTGTGAGCCACCACACCCCGCCTTAGACAAATAGGATGTTCCTCAATTTGAGTTTGTCTGATTCCTTTACTTATGAGTACAATGAGGTTATGGGGTGTATGGAGGGTGACCACAGAGGTGAGCTGTCACTCTCTTCCCAACCTGTCAGGGATACACATGGTCATTGGGACTGGTTGCTGGTGATGCTGCCCTGAATTACCTAGCTGGGGTGGTGTTTGCCAGGTTTTTCCATTGTAAGCTTACCTGCCCCCAGCCTTTCCATACCGTATGCCATGAAATGAATGCCCTATGCAAAGTCCACACTGAAAGGGTGGGGAGTCATGCTCCACCTCCTTGAAGGGAGAGTATCTATATAAATCATTTGAAATTCTACCAAAGCCAATAAGCTATTTTCCCCCATGTATTTATTTCCTCACTTATGTATATCAAGATGGACTTTTGAATGTTTATTTTATACTTTAGGCTATAATCGAATACTACATTATTTTGTTGCTCAAATTGTTCAGATTTGATTCCCATTGAAAGGTGATTCTGGATGGCTCCTGTGTTATCTTGACAAAACGTATCATTTTGTACTTGAGCACTTTCTTGCTTTCTGGAACTGCATGATACTGCAGGCTTATCTTGTATATTTTCTGCCCCTGCCCTAGATTCAGCCATTTCCAAGTCCTGGCTCCCCCCTCTTTTTTTTTGGAAAAAGGAATCAACAACTAAGTTCTAGGTGCTAGGTGTGCTTGTTGCTGCTAGGTGTGCTTGTTGCTGCTAGGGTGTTGTTGCTCCTAAGCCATCTCAGCAGAAAGCACACATCTGTGTACTAACACATTTACACATATGCATCTATAATTATTTCTAGGTGTACCCATCTGTATTGATATTAAGCAAAACATGAGTTCATAATGACGTCACCAACTCTAATCTAGGACACATAGCTTCTTCTAGGTCTTCTTTGTTAATCTGTAACCACCCACACCAACAGTGAGAAACCTGGCTCCCCTTGCCACCACATTCTACTGATTTATTCAATCCCTTTATATAAATACAACAGTTTTAGAATTGTTAACCTGTACTCCTATGAGAAATGACTTTGCCAACTAGAGTACAGTGCTTATGGCAGTTTATTTTGTCTTTCATCTCAGTCATCACTCATATTCAGATTTGCTTAGGCCAGCAACTCTTCTCCACATCCTCTTCAGGGAGGTTATGGCATACATCTTAAATATATTTTGATTCTTTTGTTACAGTCTGCATTCAATTCTGATATTCCCTGCCAGTCGAGTTGACTTTGATATCATTTATGTGCATAGAAGTTTCCTGTTTGTGTTATAAAGTTCTATGGGTTTTTACGAGCGGATGGTGTCACATATCCAACAATAAAGTCCCACACAAAATAATTTCATAGCCCTAAACATCCCCTGTGCTTTAAACATTTGTATTCGGTTGTCCCCAATTGTCAGGCCCCTAAATACTGAACTGCTTTCTGTCTCTATAAGTTTCCCTTTTTCAAGATATCATATAAATGGAATCATACAATATGTGGCATTTTCAGACTGGCTTCTTCTATTTAGCAGTTTGCATTTAAGAGTCATTCATGGTTTTTTAAATTGCATAGATTGTTATTTCTTTTTTCTTTTAAATCACTGAATAGTACTTCTGCATTGTATGTGTGTACCACAGTTTGTTTATCCATTTACTTGCTGATGGACATTTTGGTAGTTTCCAGGTTGGTGATTTTGAATAAAGCTGCTATAAACATTAGTGTGCAGAGTTTTATTTACAGTCTAACTGTGTGGACTGCAGTTGCTGGATTATATGATAAAACTTTGTTTAGCTTTGCAAGAAACTCTTAAGAGTCCTTCAAAAAAGACTGTAACATTTTGTATTCCACCAGCAATGAATGAGAGTTCCTGTTACTCTGAATCTTGACCAGCAACTGGTATTGCCAGTTTTTTTAATACAAAATTTAACTGTTATAATATATGTAGAGGAGTAATCCATTGCTGTTTTAAATTCCATTTCTTTAATGAGAAATTATGTTGAGTTGCTTTCCATCTGCTTGTTTGCCATCTATATGTATATTATTTGAGGAGTTTTTCTTTTTTTTTTTTTTTGGAGTGTTTCTCTGTCGCACAGGCTGGAGTGCAATGGCGTGATCTCAGCTCACTGCAACCTTCGCCTCTTGGGTTCAAGTGATTCTCCTGCTTCAGCCTCCCGAGTAGCTGGGATTATAGGTACCTGCCAAAAATTGCTCGGCTAACTTTTGTATTTTTAGTAGAGACGAGGTTTTACGATGTTGGCCAGGCTGGTCTCAAACTCTTGACCTTAGGTGATCCACCTGCCTCAGCCTCCCAAAGTGCTAGGATTACAGGCTTGAGTCACTGGGCCTGGTCTTTGATGAGGTTTTGTTCAGATCTTTTGCCCAGAATTTAACTGGGTTGCTTGTTCAGTTAGTTGAGTTTTAAAAATTCTTTGTATACTGTGGATATGGGTCAGTTATGTAGTTTGAAAATATTATCTCCTAGTCTATGGCTTATCTTTTCATTTTCTTAACAGTATCTTTCAAAAAGCAAAAATTTTAAATTAAGTTCCAACTATTAAATTTTTTCTTCATTGATCATGCTTTTGGCATTCTGTCTAAAACTTCATCACAGAAAGTAAGGTCACACAAATTCTTCTCTCTTTTCTTTTAGAATTTCTATAGCTTTATATTTTACATATAAGTATACAATCAACTTTGAGTAAATTTTTGTCTAAGATGTTAGGTCATTGTCTAGGTTTATCTTTTTGCATTCGGACATCCAATTGTGCAGGCAGCATTTGTGAGAAGACTATCTTTTATCACCAAGTTACATTTGCATCTCTCTCAAAAATCAAATGGCTAGATTTTCCTGGGTCTATTTCTAAGCTTTCTGTTCCACTGCTATATTTTAAGATTATTTTCCCAGTACCATAGTGTCTTGGTTAATGTAGTTTTCTACTAAATCTTGATTAGATAGTTTCAGTCTTCCAACTTTGTTCTTTTTTCAGTATTTTATTGGCTATTTTCAGTCCTTTGTGTTTCTATATAATTTTATAAAAAGTTTTTTGATGTCTACAAAACCCAAAACATCCTGGGATTTAGAAGGAATTGGGTTGAGTCAGTAGGTTAAGTTGGGGAGCATTGACATTTTAATATAGTAAGTCTTTGAACATAGAATATCTCTCCATTTGTTTATATCTTTGTTTGCCTTTACTAGGGTTTTGTTGTTTTCTGTATATAGATCTTATAAACATTTTCTTAAATTTATACTCCAGTATTTCTTTTTGGTGTTATTATAAGTGTTTTTAAACATTTCAAATTCTAAAAGCATTAATTTTTCTCCATTAAGAATATTAATTATAGGTTTAAAAAATACTCATCATTATGTTAAGGAAATTCCCTTCTAGTCATAGTTTTCTAGTTTTGCTCATAAAAAGGTATTGAACTTTGTTGAATTTTTAATGGATTAATTAATATAATAATATAATTTTTAAAATTTAGCCTGATAAAATCATGAGTTACATTGATTAATTTAAAAATAAAGAACAAACTTTGTGCCCTTGGCATGAGCTTTGTTTGATCGTGATGTGTTATCCTTTTCAAATATTGCTTAAACAGTGTTGCTAATATTTTATTAAAAATTTTTATGTCAAAAAAAGAATTCTTGTGTCTATGTTCACTAGAGATTGGTCTATAGTTTTCTTTTTTTGTAATGGCTTTATCTGGTTTTGTCATTAGGACATTTCAGTGTTCAAAAAATAAATTAGCAATTGTTTCGTCTTCTATTTTCTGGAAAAAATTGTGGTGATTTTCTATTGCTTCTTTCTTAAATATTTGCTTAAGTTTCCCAAGTAAAAGAAAATGAGCCTAGTGATTTATTTTTGAAAGGTTTTAAACTACTAATTACATTTCTTTAATAGATAAATGGCTATTAATATTATCTATTTCTGACAGTAAGTTTTGATAATTTGTATATTACAAGGAATTGGTGTACTTTATCTACATTATCCAATTTGTGATCAGAGAATTGATCAATTATTTCCCTTATCATTTTCATGTCCATTGAATCTGTAGTGACAATTGGCAATTTGTGTCATCTTCTTGGTAAGCCCAATTAGAGGTTTATTAATATTATTGATATTTTCAAAGAACTGCCTTAGGTTTCATTGATTTCATCTGTTGTTTTTATGTTTTTAATTTAACTTACATATTACCTGATTTTTATAATTTATTTTCTTCTATTTGCTTTAAGTTTAATTTGTTCTTGTTTCTTTTGTTTACTGATGTTAAAGCTTACATTATTTGTTTTAGATATTTCTCGTTTATCCTCTAAACACTTTATTGTTCTCGTCATTTTTATTTTAAATAAATAAATACAAGGCCAGACACAGTGGCTCATGTCTGTAATCCCAGCACTTTGGAAGGCTGAGGTGGGTGGATCACCTGAGGTCGGAAGTTCGAGACCAGCCTGACCAACATGGAGAAACCCCATCTCTATTAAAAAAAAAAAAAAATTAGCCGGGTGTAGTGCGCATGCCTGTAATCCCAGCTACCCGGGAGGCTGAGGCAGGAGAATCACTGGAACCTGGGAGGCGGAGATTGTGGTGAGCTGAGATTGTGCCATTGCACCCCAGCCTGGATAACAAGAGTGAAACTCTGTCTCAAAAAAGAAAAATTGATACAAAATAATTGTACATATCTATGGGGTACATAATAATGTTTCAATACATACAATGAATAGTGATTAGATTAGAGTAATTAGCATAGCCATCAGTCATCTCAAACATTTATCATTTTTGTGTTAAGAACATTGAATATTTTCTCTTCTATTTGAAAAAATATATATTATTGCTAATTGCTGTATCTCATAAATATTGTTGAGTTTATTTTAATTTCACTGAAAATTTAAAAAATTTTCTCTTGCAACATCTTCCTTGACTTATAGGTTACTTAGAACTATGTTGTTTAATTTCTAAATATTTGGGGATTGTTGTAATGTCTTTTCATTGTTGATTTCTATTTTAATTCTGTTGTGGTCTGAGAATGTACTTTGTATAACTTCTGTTTTAAATTTGTCAAGGTATATTTTGTAGCCCAGAATATAGTCTATCATGGTAAATATTCTATGCCTGCTTGAGAAGAATGTACATCCTGTTGTTGTCAGATGGAGTGTTCTATAAATTTCTGTTATTGACAGTGTTGTTCAAGTCATCTATATCCTTACTGATTTTCTGCCTGCCTTATTTTTTCAGTTAGTGACAGAGAAGAGTTGAAGTTTCCAAATGTAAAATAGATTTGTTCATTTTCCCTTTCAATTCTATTAGTTTTTGCCTTGTTAATATTTTAGTTATTTTAAAATATTAAAATATTATTTATTTTAATGCTCTGTTTTTAGATGAATTAACACTTTGGATTGATGTCTTCTTGAAAATTGACTTCACCATTATGTAATGTCACTCTTTATCTCTGATATTCTTAGCTGTTCTGAAGTCTACTTATTCCAAAATTAATATATCTAATTCATTTTTCTTTTGATTAGTGTTAACATGGTACATCTTTCTCTTTTCCTTAACTTTTAACCTGTTTCTTTTAGACAATATGTACTTGTTTTTATATTATTTAATCTGGCAATATCTATCTTTATACTGGTGTCTTAATAGCAACCACATTTAAAGTGGTTGTTATTATAGTTGTACTAAAATGTCATCCTAATAACCATTTTGGATTTACTGCATTTGCTCTTTCTTTTTTTTCTGTCTTCTCTAGCATTGATTTTTTTTTTGATATCACCTCTCTTGGCATATACTAGATACATATGTTTAAATATTTTAATTTTAAAAAATGTTAAAGATTGCCACAGATTCTGCATTAGCGTTTTTATTGTAACTATTTTTTAATATCTTTCTAATTTTGGTTTGTATTTCCACTTTCCCAAAATGTTGTTTAATGCAAACTTTTCTCCAACTTTTCATGTGGAAGACCCCTTTAAATTTTGTTGTTAATTTTAGAATTATTTCATTGGACCCACAGAATAATGGTGTTTTTAAAGTTTCTGCTTCATAGAACTTACCATTTCTTTCTTTATGACTTAATATGTCAGGGTTCAGCAAACTACAAACCTTATTCTAGATTCATCCACTGAATGTTTTGTATGACTTGTGAACTAAAAAAGAAATTTGTACATTTTTAAATAAAATTTTTTAAATTAAAAGAATATTATTTCAAGATGTGAAAGTATAGGAAATTCAAATTTTAATATTTATAAATTAAATCTTTTTGGAACACAGTCATATTCCTTTTTGTGTTATGTATGGCTGCTTTTGTGTGACAGCAGCAGAGTTGCAACAGTCTATTGCCCACGAAGCCTGAAATATTTACTGCTTGGTCTTTTATAGAAAAAGTATGCTGATGCCTGTAACGTGAGTTGGGTTCTGGGGAATGTTATGTGTGTTTAAGAAAAAGTTGTATTTTCTTGTATCAAGGTGCAAAATTTGAGATAAAATTATGTTGTTTATGTATTATATCATTGCTGGTTTTTGTTCACTTGATCTGTCTCATTTTGAGGGTGGTATGGCAAAGTCTACTCTTGTTATTTTGTTTCTATCTGTGTCTCCTTACATCTCCTACAAGTTTCCGCCTTGTATTGGTGGTTGCTGTGTTACTTGTGCATAAATATTCATAATTATTATATTGTTATTGTGAATTATGGTTTTTAACATTAAAAGGTGTCTGTGTGTGTGTGTGTGTGTGTGTGTGTGTGTGTGTGTGTGTGCATAGCCAGTGCTTTTGGTTTGTATTGCAGTTTTTCTTCTTTCATGTTTATACCTTTTTTTGTTTCCATTAGCTTGAAATAAATTCAACATTCTTTTACTTTTGTTTTATTTATTTTTCATTTACATATAATTTCAAACATACAGAATAGGTTTAGGAATAGTACCAAGAAGCCCTGCTGGACATTGGCATTTGTTTTTCTACATATAAATAATCTAAAATCTGCTGTGCTTTCTTTCTCTTCAACTCGTGTTGAAGCTGTGAGGTTTAAATGGTGTTATTTATTTTCCCTGTGATCTGTGTGGACTTTTTGAAAGATATATGGAGACCTTTTGCTTTAGGCAGCCAAAATTACTCTGGTCTCCTATAAGTTTCTAATTGTGTCCTTTTTAAATTAAAAAAATACATAAAAATTTAAAGACTATATTAAGGCAAAATAATGAATATTATATTTATTATAATTCTGTTTTTTAAGCAATTATTTAGATTGTTATGGCATGTATGAAGTCTGTTTAATATTTAGATATTTAATTCAATTTAATCCATAAGTGCTATAAAATTTTATTTAGTAACTATTCCCACCTCTTTAGGATGAATTAAAAGCAGAATGTCAATTTCACCACCTCAGATTTTACAAAGAAAACAAACGTCAAAATCATGTTTCACACATCCATGGCAACTTATTTTTGATCCAAACATAACAAAGAAAAAAAATAGCTACTCAAACTATCCAATGATCCAACTAAGATGATATATTTTAAAGTAATATCAAAAAAGGCTATTCCTCATAAGTTTAAATCTGTGGAACATATGAAAATGTTTAATTTCCCAGTAGTTGAAGATAAATTGGTTTTGAAATATGCCCTAGGTACTAATCCTTGAAAGATAGTCTCTTCCAAAAACGATGTGACTAAAATATTTTCTGAATTACATTCTGCTGTGAATCAAAACATTTGTGACATTTTATGAGTAAATTTAAAGTAATTATCTGTTTGGTATCCTAAGTTCTTAGTTTAGTGATGCAGGCGTCGAACAGTGATTTTCCTACAGTATTATGACAAACCATTGCAGCATGACTACTCAAATTTGTCATAATAATATTGTAACTATAATTAACTTTGATGTATTTCTTTCTTTCTTTTTTTTTTTCTTTGAGACAGAGTCTTGATCTGTCCCCCATGCTGGATGGAGTGTGGTGGCGTGATCTCGGCTCACTGCAAGCTCTGCCTCCTGGTTCACACCATTCTCCTGCCTCAGCCTCCTGAGTAGCTGGGACTACAGGCACCCGCCACCATACCTGGCTAATTTTTTGTATTTTTAGTAGAGACGGGGTTTCACCGTGTTAACCAGGATGGTCTTGATCTGACCTTGTGATCTGCCTGCCTCGGCCTCCCAAAGTGCTAGGATTACAGGCGTGAGCCACCGCGCCCGGCCTGTATTTATTTCTATATCCCAAAATTCATTTCCTAAAAGTTACAGTTGGCTTTGGCTTTGTCCATGGAAATTTGATTTTTAACACATGGCCATTAAGAATAGGCCAGAAACCAGGATTTAGTGCACTGCTAAATGGTCCCCTTGGCTTATCAGATTCATGGCACCCATTGCGCTGTCGTTAAATGTTGTCTTTGGAGGCGAGGATGAGTTCCCTCATGCTGAAGGCAGCTGTGGCATGGTGAGCACGGTGCCTGCTGGGTTGCTGGCCCAGCATGTGCTGAGGTGAGTCACCACACCTCTCTGAACCTGATTGTTCTCATCTGTCTACTGGTGGATTTGAATTTTAAAGACAGTTTATGATTTCATATCATCTAACATTCTGTTCTTCTCTGATTGAACCAAAGCTTACACATTGTGGAAAGAGTTATCACAAAAGTTCCTATTATTATGCTTTTCTTTATCACAAACTTAGAATGAGCTATTGAATAATTAATAAGAACTGGGTATATATTAGCTGCTTCCTTTGCTACCGTCTCTTTTATGTGTCAGTAGAGACTTTAAATAATTACTATCTATGAAAATATTCACTTGTTCACAATCAGTTAAGGTGAAAAAATTGAACATTTGTTTTTACTCATTAGAATGACAAAGATTAAATATCATTGGCATAATATTGAAGTGAGAAGTAATAGAAATTTTAATACCTGTTTGTGAAATGTGAATTTGTCAAATATTTATGTAAAAATTTGTATCAAAATAGAAAAATTTTACATTCTGAGCAACTAAGCAATTAGTCCATGGAAAAAATTGTTAAAATAAAAAAAAAAGAATTAGGAGCTTCCAGTTAGCTGATCACCTGGAGGTACCTGGAGGGCGGTACCTGGGGAGGGCACAGGAAATCCAGGCATCTTCCCCCATATATCACCCTCCGCATCTCTTCATCTGTGTCCTTGAAAACCCTGAGCCAGGAGTCATAGCAGCCAAGCCCAAGCTCTACTACTTTCGTGGTAGTGAGAGGTGAAGGCAGCTGGACTTCTGGGTCGGGTGGGAACTCAGAGAACTTTTCTGTATTACAAGAGGATTGTAAAATGCACCAATTAGCACTCTGTGGCAAACTAGACGTTTGTAAAATGTGCCAATCAGTGCTCTGTAAAAACGCACCAATCAGTGCTCTGTGGCTAGCTAGAGGTTTGTAAAGTGGACCAATCAGCACTTTGTAAAATGGACAAATCAGCACTCTGTAAAATGGACCAATCAGCAGAATGTGGGCAGGGACAAATAAGAGAATAAAAGCTGGCCACCCCCAGCCAGCAGCGGCAAACTGCAGGGTGGAGGCTTTGTTCTTTGCTGTGTACAATAAATCTTCTTTGGGTCGGCGCCTCCTTTGAGAACTGTAACACTCACCGCAAAGGTCCGTGGCTCTGTTCTTGAATTCAGCTAGACCACAAACGCACTGGAAGGAATCAACTACGGACACAGTAGGGGCAAGATGGAGTAGATCTGCCAGCCGCAGATGAAGTGGAGTTTGAAGAACGTCTTGAAACAAGAATATAGAAAATCGCAAAAGGACGAACGCTTGCATTTTGGCCAAGTGTCTTTGTTGAAGTTGGTGGAATGACGCTGACACGGGATAGAGCCATCCTCAACTGCCTTGCTGCAAAGTCCACTTTACATGGGAAGGGCCTAGCGTGCAGGCTGATGACACCCTGATGGTGCGGTGCTGGCTGCATTCTGACTGCCCCAGGAAAAAGAGGAGCAACTTGTTTTAATTGTGATGAAAGACAAAACCTGGGATTGGTCTGTCTTTGAAAAATTTTCAAAGGACACAGGTAAGACTTTCTCATTGGCAATGAATTCATCTGGGGGGACAAAACTGTTAGAAGCTGTTTTAATGGTGAAAGAACTCAATGCTTCTATTGTTTCTGACTTTCCTCTGCTAAAGTCGCTTATCTTTTATTTTATTTCGTTTTATTTCATATATTTGAGACAGGGTCTTGCTCTGTTGCCCAAGCTGCAGCGTAGTGGTGCAATCAGTTATAGTTCACTGTAAATTCTCACTCCTGGGCTCAGTCGATCCTCCTGCTTCAGCCTCCCAAAGCTCTGGGATTACAGATGTGAGCCACCAACCCCAGCTAAAAATCAGTTTCACAGTAGTAGTATCTGATTATGTTTTCTGTTGGAAGACCCACCTCTTTTGAAGCTAAACCATGTATTGACAATATCTTTCTGGAGTCAGTTCATTATTATAAATCCCTAATTAGCATTTTAATGGCTACATAGTATTCTAATGTTTGTAGAAAGTGTAATTAACCTCTTAATGTTGAGTATTGTTTGTGCATAGAATGCTTTGGTTAAATAGAAGATGTTCGCTGAAAGGATAGAGCATTTTGCTTTGGTTCTATAATTATGCATGATTTCAAATTTCTTTTACTTCTCTCAATTGTGCTGGGCCATTAATTATTGACAAATTGTACATATTCATGGGCTACGTAGTGATGTTTCAATACATATAATGTATGGTGATCAGATCAGGGTGGTTAGCATATCGACCGTCTGAAACATCGATCACTTCTTTGTGATGGGAACATTCAATATCCTCCTTGTAGCTAATGGAAACTCTACATTAAACTATAGTCAACCTGCAGTGCTATAGAATGCTAGAACTTATTCCTCCTACCTAGCTGTATTGGGCCATTGTTATATTTAAAAATTTTTAAATAAATCCATAAGTAGATCTTTACTTTGAGATTTAATACTGTTAGTTTACTAGATGTGTGCTGTTTATGGTAGAACCAAGAAGGGCAGGCTCCTAATGTCCTGATATCTTGGTTTCTCACAGTGATGAAAACAAATGATACTTAGGATAGTATGGTGGCCTGAAAGCAATTTTTTAAAGATGGAAAATAACATCAGAGGTGAGGTGTTAAGCTCTTTTTTCTCTCTCTCTTTTTTTTTTTTTTTACAATAGCACTTTAGTAGAAATTTAGAACTAAGGTTAATAGACTTTCTGTATTTGATGATTTTATCTCTCATTGCAGCACTTATTCCTATAGGTGTTAAAATGAAAATTTCCTTAAAATAACAATACTGATAATGGCCACTCTTGTTAGAAATCTTTATTTAAAGCATTTTCTGAAGGTCGTTTGGATGCTAATTTGTGTTACACAGAACAATAAGCAGGGCCAAGGGGAGTTCAGGGACACATTATTTTGGGTAATGATGCACTGAACAAATAGAAAGTTGTTTTTTTCTTTTTAGGAGGATTCTTACATGTCTCTTTAATGCTCATGAGCACTGAAAATCTCTAAAAGAAGCATGTATTTTGGAGGGTTTCCCACATAGTTTGGCTATGCCCTTCCCCATTTTTGGAGGCTATTGAGAACCAATGTTACAAAAAATCGGCTTGAGGAATGCTGCTGGGGGCCAGGTATTTTGTATTGTGATGGTTAACATTGAGTATAAACTTGATTGGACTGAAGGATGCAAAATATTAATCCTGGGTGTGTCTGTGAGGGTGCTGCCAAAGGAGATGAACATTTGAGTCAGTGGACCCAGAGAGGCAGACCCACCCTCAGTCTGGGTGGGCATCATCTAATCTGCTGCCAGTGCAGCCAGAATAAAAGCAGGTGGAAGAACGTCAAAAGACTAGACTGGTTTAGCCTCCCAGCCTACAGCCTTCTCCCGCGCTGGGTGCTTCCTGCTCTCTAACATTGGACTCCAAGTTCTTCAGCTTTCGGACTGGGACTGGCTTCCTTGCTCCTCAGCTTGCAGGGGGCTTATTGTGGGACCTCACCTTGTGATTGTGTGCGTCAGTAATCTTTAATAAACTCCCATTTTCATATATATCTGTCCTGTTCTGTCTCTATAGAGAAGCTTGGCTAATACATGTATCTTGGAGCAATTCTCGTGAATAGGCCCCTGATAATTTAAACCTAGCAGCGTTTCTCCATCTTGATCCTTGGGTTTTGAACCAAGTACATCTCCGCAGTGGAAACTGCCCAGTGTGGTGCAGGATGTTCAACAGCATTCCTGTCCACTACCCTCTAGTTGTCAGGAGCATGCTCCCAGTTTTACATCCCAAAATGTCTCCAGGCATTGCCAAATGCTCTCCAGGTGGCAAAGCTGTCCTAGGTTGAGAACCACACAGACACCTGGGAAACATGTAGGTCCAATTTGGATCCACATACAGGGGAAGTCAAGTTTGGTTGAAAGACTCCTGAACTGTTGGGCAAAAAATGTGTTCCAGGCCAGACTCCTCTTTGTGTTACTAGGAGGTCAAATGGCTTCTATTATCTGAGATTTGACAATGTTCTCTAGCCGATGGGTATGGTAGCAATGGCTCCTCTGACTGGGCCGTGAGCAGGGATGAGATCACAGTACATGTGATGTCCTTTAAACCATAAAGTCAGACTTGAGACAGAAGATGATTGATTATTAAAGATGTTATCCTTAAATGATGCACAGCTTTAAGTTCTAAGGAAATTAATATCACATTGTGTTTTCTCCTGCTTGGGCTTGGCAGCCCAAGAATTCCATTTTGGAATTGAGATTCTCCTCTTAGAGCTGGCAAGATAAGGACAAATTACACATGCTCCAATAAATACAGCCTTGAATTTTGAAAGGAAAGGGAACCTTTAGGGATGACAGATTTCAAAGGTTGGAAAAGAGGCGTGACCTCCAGCCATCTGCAAGGACATGACACTATTGCTAGGAATGTGTGCATAAGTTAAGACTCATGTTAATTATTAGAATACAATCTGTTTGTGTTCAGAATTAGGTAAGATTGTCTGTCGTGTTTCTGACATAATGCAAAATCATAAAGAGTGATTACCAGTGGGCAAAGACTCTGAGTGGGGATTGGAGAAGCGAAAACAATCCCACTAGAGGAGAGACTATCTGAAACTCTAGGGAGATATAAGAGTTTTCACGTTTATAACAAGGGAACTGAATTGTTAAAAACTGTTTTAAGTTCCGCTTCCAAAAAATGGAGTAGAAATTCTTTTCTCTAGTCCTCCTCCTAAGGACAGTAAACATAAGAAGACTGAATGATAAAGGAAGACAGATCAGTAAGGGAATTTGAAGAATAATAGCACACCAATGAGTTCCCTGAGCTTCATTTTACCTCTTGTATCCCAAGGCCATACCCTGGTGAAGCCAGCAACCCAGAAACCCCAATGAGCATAGACCACACACACACACACACACACACACACACACCCACACACACACCCCTGCTGTCTCTAGCAAGAGGACCAGAAAAAAAGGGGAGCCTAGCAAGACAGAAAACGTTAAGACAGTAAGTGTTCTGCTCCAGCCAACACCACAGACAAACTATGGCCCTACCACAGCCCACACCAGCAAAAGCTTATGGGCGGCCTTGATTTCTACCTTCAAGAGGCTGTAATGAGGGGCCCCAATCCCCCACCATGGTGTGTCAAAGAAGGTCACATAGGGAGCTAGGGCACTGATCCTTTGCCAGCTGGAAATGAACATCCCCCACCCCACACAACCCGTACATATACAGAATGTTGGTAGAGACCATGTAGGGGCCATAGCTACCACCTCATCTGGCAGTAATGAGGGATTCCCATGACACAAATGTTAGATCTTTTACTGGGCCTTTGCATAGATTCCTAGGCACTGTTCATTTTTCTTCTCTTTTGTTTTCTCTGCTGTCTGCATTAGGTAATTCTGTTGTTCTATCTTCAAGTCTTCTGATTCTCTCTTCGGTCTCCTCCATTCTGCCTTTGAATTCATTCACCAAGCTGCTTATTTTGGTTGTGGTTTTCAGTTCTGAAATTCTACTTAGTTTATCTTTAAGTCTTCTCTTTTTTTGCTGAGGCGTTCTGTGTTTTTGTTTTTGTGTGCTTCAAGCATGTTTACAACTGCTCTTGGAAGTATTTTTATGATCCTGCATTTTTCCTTTATCAGAAGGTTCTAACATCTCTGTCATCTCAGCCTTGGCATCAACTGGTGGTCTCTTGTTATTCAATATGAGATCTTCTGGGTTCTTAGTATGAAAAATAATTTTCAATGGAAACCTAGACATATTCAGTGCCTTGAGTTAGGTCTGGGCAATCTGTAAAATTAATCTGTAGTATTCTTCATGGTTATGATGCTCAGCCAGATCTGGAACCCTAATGTTGGTTCTTTGGGTCTTTCAAAGCTCTAAATCCATGAGATGGGGTGTTCATCATTTTCTTCCATGTCTTGCAAGTACCAATTTTATTTATAAGGCCCAGCTTTTTAGGTTTGCAATACTTAGAGTGTGTGACACATAGCAAATTCTCAAGGAAGACCTGTAATTGGTGAATTAATTCATCTCCCTCTGAGAGGCTCAGACAAATAAGATAAGGGGTTGAGTGGATCCAGAATGAATCCCAGTGCCCTTCTTCCTTTGGCTGTTGTCTTAGTCCATTTAGTGTTGTTATTATAGAATAACTGAGGCTGGGTAATTTGTAAAGAAAATAGGTTTATTTACCTCATGATTCTGCAGGCTGGGAAGTTCAAGGGCATGGCCCTGGCTTCTGGTAAGGGCTTTTGTGCTGCATCACAATATGGCAGAGAAGGTCCAAGGGGAAGTGAACACTTGTGAGGAAGCAAAAACTGAGGGGAATCCTGGCTTTATAACAACCCACTCTGGTGTGAGTTAATCCATTCTTAGGAAAACTGACCTGGTCTCATTATAGTGAGCATTCACTTACTACCATGAGAAGGTAGTAACATTCATAAGGGATCTGTCCCCATGGCCCAAACGCCTCACACTAGGCCCCACAACCTCCCAACACCATCATATTGGGGATCCCATTTCAGCGTGGAGTTTGGTGAGGACAAACTCAAACCACAGCAGCTCCCAGAGCTTCCATCTCTGCTACTGCCACTCCACTGTGGTCAGGGGGATGGAGGCAGGTGAATAGCAGGAGAAATAATCTCCATTCACACACACACACACACACACACACACACACACACACACACACAGAAAGAGAGAGGGAGAGAGAGAGAAAATGGTGGCATTCATTCTGTTCATGCATTTTAAAAAAATTGCTGCACAAAGGAAAAAAATCTGTGGGGTTCTTTTTGTTGTTTTCATGCTGATTCTCTGAGGAGGGAAGCATGGTCTTAGAGCACAGGACTTTTGTCCAGACCTGCTGATGTCAGAGCTCTGGTTCAGAAAAATAGTCCCCAGCTGACTCTGCGAAGTCCTTAACTGCACCTCCCACCTGTGTGTCTTTCTCTATAAATGCGTGTATTAAAACAGCTTTTGAAGATTAATTGTGTGGCATTTCAAAATTGAACATAAAGTTTGGAGGGGTTGCTGGCAAGGGCTTTTGTGCTGCATCACAATATGGCAGAGAAGGTCCAAGGGGAAGTGAACACTTGTGAGGAAGCAAAAACCGAGGGGAATCCTGGCTTTATAACAACCCACTCTGGTGTGAGTTAATCCATTCTTAGGAAAGAATGGAGATTATTTCTCCTGCTATTCATCTGCCTCCATCCCCCTGACTGTCTTTCCTGGTTGCTGACTGTCTATTCACATTTAAAATGGTAATATTGCCTTTTTAGCCCACTTGTTCACTGGGCTCAAAGCTACAAAGCCCCTTTTCTGAAGACAAGTAAGCCTGCTTCTCAAGAGGATCTGAAATTCTCCCTGGCATGAATATGTTCCACCGTTATGCAGAAGGGTTCCTTTTGAAACCAAGATGAATTTTTAAAAATGCAGATACAAATATATACCTGGAATTCAAAACAGAAATACAAGTCCAATATCAAAAAAATTTAACGTCACAATATTTCACATACACACTCTGTAATTGCATTTTCAAAGTTTACTTGGCTTGTCATGGATATTTATTCTTCCACATAATTTTAGTATAAGTGTTTTCAGTTTCTCAAGAATTCCAGCTGTGAGTTTTTATTACTATTATATTACATTTATAGAATAATTTGAGAATAAATAACATTTTTATAACTTTAAGTAAAAGCTTAAGACTTGAGGTGGCTTTGTGCTTGATGGGCTTAGGGACAATTGACAAGTGTTGTGTGTTCCAGGGAAGCAGAAAACACTTTGCCTAAGTGTGCAGATTGACATTAGGGAGGCCATAAATAGAGTTCAGTTCTTTCAGTAAAACCTCAGACAGAGCTTATGGAAACAGAAAGCTGCGACTATTCCTAACGCTTTCAAGTCTTCTTCACATCTCAGGAAGTCGCAGCTGGGCACACTCTGCTGTGCTGGAGAGAGCTCTTGCTGTCTCTGCCTGGCTCAACACCAAGGCTCGGTGCCCTGTGCACACAATACACATGCATACCCTATGCAAGCTCGCAGTCAGAGGCCGCTCCTCTGCCCTCTCATTGTGCAAATACCTCCTTGTTTCCCATGCACCAAGTTAAGATGCCTCAGTGTCTGCCTCTTGCTGTCCCACCCTGAGGCCCCCGGGCACCCTGTCTTCCTCCTCTTAGGTAATTTTCTTCTTTCCCTGCATCAGCCAGCCTTCCTGAGGGACCGCAGCTCCACTGGTTATGGTCAGTTTCCCTGATGCAACCACCCTGCGTGGATCCACACCAGCTAATTCATGGCCCAGCCAGTGCACCTCCAGCTTGGGTTTCAGCCTCGAAGTTGTTTCAACCTGGTTTTGTCATGTCAGCCTTCCCACCACAGGGCCTTTGCATGTGCTGATCCTCCTTCTGTTCTCATCTGGCTGTGCTTCATTCTCTCTCACATCCTGAGGTCTCAGCTGGGACAGTGGCACCTTGCCGATCTCCTAGACAGGGTCCGTCCTCTGATGGCAAGACTTCAGGGTCTTATATCTCTCTGTGTCAATTGCCATGGTTGGGGTTGTACTTGTGTTTTTGTTATTATTTTATTGAGTCCATAAGTGATGGGCTCTCCAAGGGCAGGAGCTAGGCTGCTCTGCTGGCCATCACGGCCTCGGTGCCCAGCACACTCTGGGGAAGGTGCACAGTGCAGGCCACATGGCGCTCACATGGGAGTCCTGGTGTGCATGCCCCTGGGAAGAAGTCACCTTGGAATGCCCCCCCCACTCCCAATAGGAGGGCACTGACATTGCTCTGCATTCTTTTTTATGTATTGACTTTACTTCTGTCAGTGCATTGGTGTCTCTGCTGAGGTCCCCTTGCTTGAGGCCAAAAACCTCAGGACTCCCCTGAGACCCTCCTGGGGTCCCTCAGCTAGCCCCGCCCCTGCCAGGCCAGCTCCCCGTGAGCACATGTATATCCCTGTAATTGGCCTGTGAGCAGGAATGCCGCTCCCTGCTTATGACAGTGTCCCTAGGCGTGTAGTAAGTGCTCAGCTACCCCTGGGAAAGAAAATAAGAGAGTCAAGAAAAGGGACCTTCTGGGAGGCCGTTTGAGGCTGGTAACCAGCTGACAGCATTCCCTCTCCTGGACCAGGAGGCCAGGAAGTCTACCTGAGTAGAGGATGCCATCGGCCTGCATCACGGGCAAGGAACCCGGAAATTCACAACTGTTGTTGGAGCTAAGAAAACTATCAGGCATGTCCAAGCTGGTTGGCTTCCTTTGGTATGGGAATGCATGTGCATATTACCCTAATCTTAAACTCTAATTTTTTAATTTTTATTTTTTGGGCTAAGCAATAGGAATTTATTGCCTTCCAGTTCCGGAACCTGGAAGTCCAAGATCAAGTTGTCGCCAAGGTTGGTTCCTTCTGAGGGCTGCAAAGGCAAAACTGTCCCAGGCTTCCTTCCTAGTTTCCTTTTTGTTTTTTTTGTTTTTAATTGATGCATAATATTTGTACATTTCTATGGGATATAGTGTGAGGTTTTGATACATGTATATGTTATGTCATGATTATAATATTTAGCATAATCATTACCTCGACATTTTCCTTTGTGACGAGAATATTCAGAATCTTCTGTTGAAATATGCACTGTAACACTACTTTCTATGGTCACCGTGCTGTGCCATAGAACACTGGAACTTACTCCTCCCATCTTCCCATCTAACTGTACTTGTGTACGTGTTCACCAATCTCTCTCCCCATTGTCTCCTCTGCCTACCCTTCTGGGCCTCCGGTAACCCATATTCTACCCTGTCCGTCTATGAGCTCAGTGTTTATAGATTCCACAAGTGAGTGAGGCTATGGAGTGTTTGTCATTCTGTGCCTGGCTTATTCTGCTTGACAGAATGTCCTCCTGGTTCATCCATGTTGCTGCAGATGATGAGATTTCATTTTTTTTAATGGCTGAGTAGTATCCATTGTGTATACACGCCACATATACTCTATGTTGAAAGCTTTTTGTAGATACGAGCTAGCTGTAAACCATGTCTCTGGCTTCAATCCCTCCTGGCGGCTGCTGCAAGGTGTTGGTCCTGATGTGCTGTGTTCCATTCATGACACTGCAGGTGTCCAGAGGCTCACAGTGAGCCCGGGACATGTGTTGCATGTCAAGCCTTCTGTTCCCATTATTGCTTCATTAGCTCTCTCTGGGTCCCCATGTACCCCCGTAGCTACTCCCCTTATGTGGCACTTACCGTTTCATGGTCCCTTTTTACAGAGTTTTCCTTGGCTGCCAATGGGGAAGAAATACTGCATTTCCTTCCCTTGTTCACTTGGCTTGAGGCAGAGCACTGGCCTCTGGGAGCTGCGCTTCCCTCCCAGTCCTCTCTAATTGCCACTCCACCATGGCCTGGTGGAGTGACAGGGAAAATGACATTCAAGGTGGCAGCAGCAGCACTCTCCTTTACTTTTCCAATTAACACTGTACCGTTGTCTAGTGGAACAAGAGGGACATGAATCAAGGGCTTAGCACGTTGCCGGGCAGGCACGTGATCCTCTCTGCAGCAGCAAACTGATGACTGTGATTGGCTCTGGACATGCTGGTCCTGCTTCTGACTGGAGGCATGAGGCCTGCAGGAGCATGCATGGTGTTGAAAGGGGAAGGAGCCGTCTTTGACTGGCTCGTTTTAAGAAGCCAGTACTTGCCGAAACAGTATTTTGCTTATTTTTTGCTGAGCCCTGTTCTGTTGAGATCCATAAATAATCATGCTGTGGCTCTCACTCCTATACTGACCACTTCTGCTCCCCACTGGGAAGTGGAGTGTGGCAGCAGATTAGGTAACAGATTTTAGCCTTGGTGCCCAGGATAGTGATCCTCACTGAGCCCACCCTGGTCAGGCATGCCTGATTGTTTCGGGCCCATGAAAGCTTGGTTAATGATTGTCCAATTGACCCCTACTGCTGCAGCTGTACTGTGAATTCAAGGCTAATTATCTTCCTGCTGCAGACGAAATGCTGATGGAATATGGACATTTTGCAAGGATATTGGTTTTATGCATTGTAGCAACAGCTTGAAAGATATTGGTTTTTTCCTCAATTGTAGCCTGCTCTGAATATAATTTGGCAAAGCCTTCCTCAAATGCACTCCTCTGTGTATGCAGTTAAATCTATAGTTATATCTGGAGGGCTTAAGTGTGGTTTAAGGCTCCAATTAGTATTGTGTGCTGTCTTGATACCTGGTAAAACCAGGAGGAGCTTGTATGGCCTCACTGCAAGGTCTGCTTCCTACTCTGCTCCCATGGATAAGTTCTCAAAGCTAAACAATCCAGCTTATCTCGGGGACCAGGCACCACCCTCCTCATCGCTGCGTAGCGAGCTTCAGCTCCCGGCAGCCCATGGAATTATTCAAACAAGCCCATCACATCCTCCCATGGGAACTAGGGTCCCCTAGCCCTCCTGTTACAACAAAGCCTGCCTCCCACAGCCCCTGGTGGTCCACTCTGTTCCCAAGAGCAATCCGCATCTGGCTGTGCACGGTATGTGCTGTCTCCCACGCTCTGGGATGTGTGTATGTGACTAATAAACTGCTGTCTGTCTCTTGTGTCCAGGGTTAGTGTCCTGGATCCAGCCATCCCCATAACCCTAGAATGGGAATCTCCTCCTTCATGAGGTAACAAGTAGATGATCGAAAGGATGGCCCACCCATTCCCAAGGAGGCTTGGTCAGCTTTTACTGGCTTTTCCTGGCTATGCAACCAATCTGTGTTACAGTGAAGGCCTCCTGGGATGGGCCCACCAATGGCTGATGGACTTGTGCTTTGGCCCACATGGCCTTGTGCTGTCTGTCAGGTGTTTATCTCTTTCCCCCCATCGTAAAGTGCTGTCATCCCCAAGGCTAGGACGCTAGTTAATGGATGCCACCGCAGTGTGATGTGCAACCGGGCTCATCCAGTGTGTGGCAGGTGATCAACACCTGCACCAGACTTAACATGTGTGTCCCTCCAAAACCTGTACGTTGAAATCCTAACCTTCAAGGTGATGGTATTAGGAGGTGGGGTCTTTGGGTGGTGATTAGGTCATGAGGATGAAGCCCCCAAAATGGAATTACTGCCCCTATGTCAGGAACAGAGAGCTCTGTGGCTCTGACCACTGTGTGAGGACACAGTGAGAAGGTGCCATTCTGTGAACCAGGCAGTCCGCACTCACCAGACACAGAATCTGCCAGCCCCTTGACTGTGAACCTGCCAGCCTCATGAACTATGAGGAATACATTTTTGTTGTTTGTAATCCCCCTGGTCTATTGCATTTTGTTATAGCAGCTGAATAGACTAAGACAGCACCCAAACCAGTGATCACTTGAGCCCCACTTATCATGGTCTGGTTAAGCTCTCTGGGTATGCGTTTAGCCTCATGGAGGCTTTGAACAACATACAGTGTCTGTGATTGTGCACCCCACAACAGGCCGGGGAGGGCCCTTTGTGAGGTTTGAAGATGGACTGGAATCACCACCCCAGGGAGAGTTTAGTATGGCCCCCTGGTTGTTGTTCAAGTAAGACCCTGCTAGTCTTCTGCTTCTCCTTCTATTGTTCATGTTCTCCTGACCCCCAGGGATACTGAGGTATACCTCCATGTCAGTCCATGGTCCAGCACTGATGATGAAAAAGGCTGGGGAGCATGTAGTAACCAGCTGTTCTCTCAACCTCAAAGATCCAGCCAGTATGCCCAGGCTTCGTGCAGCATTGCTACTCCCCAGCATGTCTAAGGGTTAATCGTGAGATCACGGGACTGATGGCCACCACCTGTGTCATAGATAAAACGGTCACACTGGATGTGGACCTCAAGCCCAGGGATATTCACTGACCTTCCTGGAGAAAGAAGTGGGCCATCAGGACATCAGAGCTCTCCCATAACCACCCAGAAATCCTCAGTGCAAGTGATTTGGAGGAAGGCAGAAACCAAAAGCTGTGATAAAACCATTAAATTAATAGAAATGTCCACAATTTAGTTCAATTGGAAATCTGACATTTTCTAAAAGAATTTATAAAACAAGGCAATAGAAGGGCACCATTGATTTTTGCACTGCTACAACAGAAGTTCTTAATTTTAACATCTGCTAAAATGTACCAATTGACATGTTATGTACTTTTTAAAACCACCTGCCAAACTGTTTTCCACAGTGGTTGCACCATTTCGTGTTTCCACCAGCAATGTCCGAAGGATCCCATTCCTCTGCATCCTCACGAGCATTTGGTGGTGTCACTCTTTTTCATTTCTGTCATTCTGATAGAGGTTCTGGCATCCAGTAAGAAGGAACAAGAGTCTCAGGTCCCCTTGAATGCCTGTCTTTGCATTCACTGTCTCTGATTCAGTCATATGGTTATCCTTGAAGCAATTCAGTCTCCAGTCTTGAGTGCACATGGGCTGAGAGTCAAGGTGCATTTCTTTTCCCAGAGGAAAATATGAATATGATTCCCAGGAAATGAATGAATGCTGAAGGCCAAGGAACAAAACAAACAGAAAAACATAGGTTTTTTTCTACCACACCCAGTTTACAACATTCCTCAGTGAGTGCTGTTGTAAAGGGCTTAGTCTCTAGTGGATGTGCTGAACCATACACAATCCTGGAATTGGGAAACACAGAATGCCCTGGCCGCTTGAGGTGCTGGGATAGCTTCTGGGGAGGCAGGTGATAAGAACTTAGTCTAGCTTCTACCGTGGAGAAATCATCAGGCCCATCAGCGAGACAGAGAGGAGAACGGGCCCCAGGGAGGTGCTTTTTCATTTGATGATGAGGGTGCCTTCCGGAATGGCTTCCTTCTGATGACAGATTGAATATGTGCAGCTGGAGTCTCTACATGTGTGTGACTGTCCAGGTACATTTCCCAACAGTTTCTTACATTGAAAAAATCATTTAAACTCTTAATATTCTCACCAGCTTTAGATCATCTTGTTCCTCTGAAGTTTTTAGTTTCTTTACTGATGTGGCCAAAAATAATGATGGATTCATATAGAGTGACCAATAGTTCATATGCTTTTGTCACTTTTAAGGGGATATGTTGTCATCGTGTCTTCGTCTGAAAATTACCTTCCTGAGAGATTGTTTAGAAAAATTCAGGCTCCAGATTCTGGCCAGAAATGTTTATTGTGTGTTTCATTTATTTTATTTATAAGACTGTTTGTCTTTTACAGAAACAGCTCAGATGAGTCCCTCAGACTCAACTTACATGGCCAACTAGTCACAGCCTCCACAGGGAGTCAGTTTGTTAATTCAGTGTTAGCCACTGGAAGCATGCGAGCACATGCAACTCACAGCAGTGGTTATTTTGAGACTTCTGAGTGAATTTAGTTGAAACTCCTTGAGCCTCAGGGGGATTTTTTTTCAAACTGTGATGAGACTAAAGAAGTTGTTTCAATTTTCAACAACAACCCACTAGAGAAAAGATGTTTCCTACAATCTTGAATTAGATTTGTCAAATCCAGCAAGTCCTGGGAGAAGTGTTCAGTTACACCTATTTGAGAGTTACTAGGACGCTCTCCAGGATTACAATACGTGTTCCTTAAACTGGATTCTCTAAAGGGAGGTGAGCAGCTCTGTACTTTGAGATGGCCCTTAGAGGAAACGAATGCAAATCTAGGTACTTGATTTGTGGGTATGGTTAACTAGTCAAGGGTGCACCTACCCTATTCATGAAAAGAAAGGGAAGTTAGGGAATTGCCATTTGTACACAGATGGTGTTTTGCTCTGTACCTGATGCATTGCTTGGGTGTTCAGGAAAGGAACAGGATAGGCTATTAAAGCCTGCATTTCCTGTCTCAGAGCATGCTAAACACCTTGGTTTCTACCACCAACCATAGATAGTTCTCCTCTACTATAAACATACATTCAACCCTGTGAATAATAAAACTATGCATATAATCTATCCCCAGTTTCTGACACAAGGCTCCTAAAACCCTTGTAGATAGGGATATTAGGAGAATCTTTTGTTCTAATATTTGGTTTTTGAAGCCAGTTCCTGGCACAGATCTCCTAAATCCCTTGAAATTTCCTGGGTGACTGGAGCATCTCTTGTTCTTTTTCTTTTTTCTTTTTTTTTTTCAGATGGAATTTTGCTCTTGTTGCCCAGGCTGGAGTGCAATGGCACAATCTTGGCTCACTGCAACCTGCACCTCCTGGATTCAAGTGATTCTCTTGCCTCAGCCTCCCGAATAGCTGGGATTATAGGCATGCGCCACCATGCCCAACTAATTTTGTATTTTTAGTAGAGATGGGGTTTCTCCATGTTGGTCAGGCTGGTCTCGAACTCCAGACCTCAGGAGGTGATCTGCCCACCTTGGCCTCCCAAAGTGGTGGGATTACTGACATGAGCCACCATACCCGGCCACATCTCTTGTTCTTAGGCAACTCTTTATGGTTCCTGGATAGGGACTGGTCACCAGAAAGTCCAAGCCATGATTAGAAGCTTGGAGCTTTCAATTTCCTCCTTCCACCATCCTCAGGGAAAGGGAGAAACATGGAGGTTGAGTCAATAATCAGTCATACCTACGTGATGAAGCCTCCATAAGAATCCCTGAACAATGGGATTCTGGGGGCTTTTGGGATGCTGCAGACATCCACATATTGTGAGGTGGTCATGCACCCCAACTCCACTGGGACAGAGGTTCCTGTGCTTGGAACCCTTCCAAACCTCACCCTGTGTATCTCTTCACCTAGCTGTTGATTGGCATGCTCTATAATAAACCAATAATAGTAATGTTTCCCTGAGTTCAGTGAGCCTCTATAGCAAATTATCAGACATAAAGTGGATACTGTGGGGACCTCTGACTTGTAGGCAAGTCAGACAGAAGTTGTAGGTAGCCTAGGGGCAGGAGATAGCACCAGAATTGAGTTAAACTGTAGGACGCCCTGCCGGTGTCCACAGAGAATTGAGGAATTGCTTGGTTTGGCAGATACTTACGTAACTGATGTCAGATGTGACGTATGGAGAGTGCAGAGAATATAGTAAGAGGAGGAAATGATTTGCTTTTTTTCCTCTATACACACCCAAAACCATTATCTGTGCTGAAACTCAGACATTGCCTGCTCATGCCTGCCTGGGTGTGGGTGGTCATACTGAATGCCCCAGTGGCATTCAGCAGCCACTGCAATGCTGGAGACGCAAGCATGTCCTGCCTGTCCTGATTGTTGGAAAGATTGCTCTTCCTCACGTGCTTGCCTTTCCCTCGTACTCTCTAGCAAACTCCTTCACTCGCCAGCCCACCCCTCACCTCAACTTTATCCTGCGTCCTGCTTGCACATCGGCTTCCCCCTCTACTCTCCTCTCTCTCCTCATTCTGGCAACTCTTAACTGGCACCACTCACCTCTCATGGAAACAGACATGGACTTTAGAAGTCCTCAGGCACTTGGCATAATGCAGGTAAGTCTATTTCTGTTTAGCTTTTGCCCAAGAGAGGCGAAGCACCATCTTTCCACACAGTCAGGAAATCCAATGGAAACCAACACAGAGTGACTCTTAAAATATATTCACCCTTGGGTCTTGGCTTGAGCTATGCTCTTTCTCCGTTCCTCCTCTGGCTTAGCACTATCCAGTGTCTTCATCACCCACAACAGCACCGTGGGCACCAGGCTGAGCTGCCCTGATGCTCACCTGACATGTGTGCACTGCATTTAGAGGTGCCCTTGAATACTGCTGAGAGCTGAGAATGCTTTAGAGAAAAACAATGCTTTCATACCATCAATTGGACTGGGACTGTGGACATGTCTCACTGTGTTGTGGGTCTTTGGAGTTCTTTTTTACAGAGAAGCAGCCTCACTGAGGTTTCAACTTTCTTAATCTCAAGATGCCTTTGTTGATTACATTTTCTTGCCACAGTCAGTGTTGTTAGCAATATGGTTTCAGTTTCCTTTGGGTAGCTTCTTTGGGCATATGTGGATGATATCTGTGATTATGCTTGACATTAAAAAATCTGGCATCAAATATGTACATTTTGACAAGCAGTTGACATTCTAACTCTGACATCAGATTTCGCAAAGAGAGCTTTAAAAATATTCTAATATAAGACAAGCACCATAAGGTTAGTCTGAGCCTGGGCATGAGCCTAAAGCAAAACTCAATGCTGCGTGAATGGGAGCTGTCCAAGGTCTCCAACTGCAGCTGTGGCCCTTGCTCTTTTATGGGGTGGTTGTGGAGATGCAGAGCTGGGCTGGAGAACAAACATGAGGTCTCTCTTCACACACAGCCTTGACAGTAACATCCTCACTAGAATCTCAAGGGATTTGTCTTGCTTCCCTGATTACTTATACTCTGGGAATTTGCCTCTATCTTTTCTTTGGAAGTTTAAGGGTTCTGTCATTGAATACACGTTTGCCTTTGTGAGCCGCATGTAGTTTTTCATGATGATACTCAAAGGCTACTGAAAGGCTTGACTGCATGTTGCTATAATTTTGTCAGATAAGCATGTTACCGTCATGCTAAGAAGGGTGAAGCAATGCCCTACCAGCCTTTGCCTGCCTTGAGAAGTGCAACAAGCCCAGTGAATATCCAGTAGAGCACCCCCTTTTCCTTTTTATGTGGATCTCCTCCCCTGTTCCTTTTTCACTCAAACTTTGGAGTAAGGATATTAGAAAATATCCGTGGCAGAGACTGGTTAGTCATTCACTAGAGCCTCTGATGCTGGGTACACAAGACTGGGTTTTAGTGCTTCCCTTGAGATGTGGCTGAGTTCCGATCTGTGAAATGCAGGACAAAGGGATGTGCATCAACTTCAGGAATAACCCATGAAAATTACCCACTAATTTTCATTCTTTCTCCTAATATAGGTGCAGATTATTCTCCACTTGCCCCATTAGGTTGATCCTGCACCCTGCTGTGTGTGGGAGGCTGACATTTAGACTGCATCACTGGGTTTCCTTGCATGCTGGCTTCCGGGTGGATTCAGCCAATGGGCATCAGCAGGAAACTGTGGGTTGGTATAGAGATAAAGATGTCAGGCTGATCTGATCTTGCCTGACTGTGGGTCTGGCAGTGGCTATGTTCCTCTATGGCCACAGCTCCTGTTGGATAGGTCTCCATGGCTCCAGCTCTCCCCAGCCTCTGGTGAAAACACTTCCTCCTCTTGTTGCTCCAAGCCAAAATTGTCATTGTCCTAACTGTTGCTATGCCTGGGCATCCCTCACCTTTATCATCCCTTATGGAAGCATTATTTGTACTTATGCCTTATAAACTGCTTTTCCAACCAACTATCTGCACTTGGATGTTTTATGGGTACCATCTGTTTCTTGCCCAGATCCTGATTTATACAGTAATTGGAATGAGGAGTAGCCCCAGAAATACATTCTCAGGAGGAGACTCCAGAATTGGGTTGCTGACATATCTGGTGAGTGGTCACAGGATATTTTTGCTGGGGGAAAGACATGCTGGGGATTCACCGTGTGCAATGGGGTGCTGGAAGTGGCCAGGCCAGGGCAGCCCAGTGCACAGTAGCTGTTGTGATAATGGAGGGTCTGCAGTCATGGGCCCACCTGCTGCTGACAGTTCCAGAGAGCTATGACAATTTAAGCCAAGCTTAACAATTGAACACCTGACTTAAGGCAAAACAGGAATTGTGAAGAAACCCTCACAGAGGCCACAAAGGAATACTGTACCTCCTACAGCCAGAGCAGGTGTGGCTGAAGCTCAGGCCCAAGGCAGAGAGTTGGAACCAGTCCCCTTTTTTACAGTAGAGACCATGATTGAAAAGGAGCAGGACCTTAAGCTTAAGATGGGGACAATTGGACAAACAGATGAAATCTTTGACCTCTATTCCTGGAATGTCTGTGCTGCAGAAGTAGCCTTGTCTCTTTGATCAGGGAAGCCAACATTCCATTCCACACTGCTTATCACTGCAAACAAGGTGGAGCATGTAATGTGTCAAAAGATGGGGAAACAAAAACAAGAGTGAGATTATGCTCATCTAGCATGAAGGGAAGGAAGGAGGCCAGTGGCAGCTTATGCTTTTTGATCTGAATCAAATGGCAGTGTAGAAAAGAAGACCCAGGAACCAAAGACACATCTCTCTCAGAATTGCCAGTTCAAGCATGGAAATTCTGGGACTATTGACAATGATCATTATTGATCTACAGCCAATATCTCCAAAATCGTGTCTTCTCAATATCACCTTCTGATGCTTAGCTGTATGTGACATCTGCTCTCTGCAGAGCTTCACTACTCATCTTAGGGTTTAAAGGCATTACCTCTGCCCTTGAAGTACATGGTACTAGTGGAAGAAGTGAGATGCACAGGTTCAGACGTGCTGTGGAGCTGGTATAATGGTACCAGTGGCGAGGAAGTCTTTTCTGGCTGCCTCATCTGGGAGTGGTTTCACTCTGCTGCAGAACTTGTGCTAGTGGCACTCATTTCTCATCCTAGCATGGAAAGAAGGTTTCTGCTGTCAGCAGTCAAATCTCTCCAATGCAAACCTCTGCTTCACATGGAAGGCAATAGTCCCTTAGCAGAATGACATCCACTTACAATTACCGACATGGAACAAAGGCTGAGCTGTGCTAATACGATGTTCCATGAAGAGTATAAGCTGGAGTCTGAGTATGGGCGTGTGAGTGTGTGAGAATGTGTGAATGAGTGTGTGAGAATGTGTGAATGAGTGTGTGAATGAGTGTGAGAGTGTGTGAATGTGTGAATAAGTGTGAATGAGTGTGTGACGGTTTGTGTGTCTATGAGAGCATGTGAGTGTAAACGTATGTGTGAGTGGAGTGTGACTGTGTATTAGTGTGTGTGTGAGCAGAGTGTGTGTTTACTCAACAATATGGAAAATACAGTTATGTATGAGTAATGGTTTTTGAGGGTGAGTTTTACACAATTCTTAGTTTTCTTAGCAGCAGCATGAATTTGCCACCTGTGATTGTACTACTTTATATCACAACAAGCGATTAATGTTACTTTCACTTTGAAAATAAAAAGAAGAAACCTGCGTCTTTCCCATGCTGGGTTTCTGCAGCTGTGTGCCACCTGGCGATGCCTCAGAGGTGGCCCGCCGCAGGAGGCCACCCCAGCTGCTCTGTGAAGGCAGGGACACAAGCCTGCAGACACTCACTGCTTCTCCAATGAGGAGGTGGCTGGTATTGTGTCCGACGGGTAGACAGTCCTTTTTCACCCACCTAGGAGGCCTTCTGATGCTTGAGGACAACAGAGAGTGTATCTGGTCTCATTCTTTGCACCATCAGGGTTGGCACAGAGGATGGCACAGGGTGCATGTCCAAAAAATGCCTCGATGCACCCCCTGCCGCCTTGTCGCAGAGCCCTCGTATTGTTGAGGGATGGGTGAGCAATGGGGAGCTGGAAACATAAAGGAAACAGGAGTTATTGAACGACTAAAGATAAAAATGAGGAAAGAAATTAAGAAAACGATGAACAGGACCAAAGTTTGCTCTCCAAACAGCACATCAAATGTGAGGGCTTCCTTTGATGCCCTCACATTTAAATATGCTCTAATAGCTTCGTTAAAAAACAAAATAACTAGAATACATATTGGTGCTTTCACTTGTTGGCTAGCAGGGAATTTTGCTAACATGAAAGGAAAGTAACTGTTTTATGTTTGCCTGGACAGTTAATCTCCACACTCTTCCTTCATCTATGGCTATCCTTTCTGAGTATAAAATAGAGGGATGATACAGTATAAAACATACAGAATTTAATAAGGAAAATGAAAATTTTTGTATTTCCACAACTCAGTTATAATATGTAGATATAATATTTTCTATATTTTACATGCAGAGTCTGCATTCTCTTTCTAGTTTTGCGTCTATCTTTTTTTGAAACAACATAAAAGGATTATTTTACTGAGCATTATAAAAGAAGAGTAAACATTATCATAAATTTTAAACAAAACTTTCCTAACTATATCATATTTTAGTTCTGTGACTATAATTTATTAAAGCATTTTCCTGTTGGGAGGATTTTAAATAGTTATTTGCATTTTAAAATAATGCAACAAATATTAAAACATTTTGCTTTTTTTAAAAACAGATTCTCAGAAGTAAAATTATGGCTCTCAAAATCATATAAATATTTTTATGATTAGGAAAGTTATATTATTTGTATTATGATAGTTGATACAAATTGCCAAATTGCCTTCAAATAGTTTGCAGCATTCATTCAGGATACTACCAACAAATATTTGAGTATCTCCTTTGTGTTAGACACTGAGCTAAGTAGCAGAAATACAACTGTGAACAAACACAGAAATAGTACCTGCTTTAAAAGTGCTGACAAGCTAATGAGAAAGACTGAAATTGAACAAATAGCCCTGCAAACATGAGTCTCACTGCCCGAGCTGTCTTGCAAGAGATAAAAGTGTGGTCCCGCCTCTCCTAACCCCAAGCCTTTCTTGGTGGATGTTAAGAGGATTACCTAAGATCTGAGTCTTTGCAGCAGTGCCATCCCCTGAGGAGGTGTGGTCCCTGCTGCCCTCGGTTAGGAGGGGACGATTGCTGGCTGCCCCTCATCCTCGCGGGCCTGGTCTCACAGGGAAGCCCAGGCCAGCCTTCCCACTCCTTTTCACCATAGGGCTCTAGGCAGCCCTTTCTGAATCCTAGCCCTCCACCCTCTCCTAACCCTGAAGCCCTTCCGCTGTACCTGCTGGAGTTCCTGGTCCGCCGGTATCTATGTTTTATTCACCCAAACTGTTTCTCTGAAGATTCTCTTCACCTTTTTGTGAGAATGAACACTCCCCCACCCTGACCCTACCCTCAGGAGAACCTGCTTCTCCTATGGCAGTCACTAATCCAGTGGTGGCTGATGCTTCTCCCCGTGCTGGGGTGCGGGGGTCACAGGTGTCCTTGTTGCAGTTCGTGGCTAATTTTCTCCCTCCTAGGAGCCTCCACTCTGCAACTCTTGCTCTCGGGCGAGGAAACCCACTGCTTCATTTCTGCAACAAGGAGTCTCACTCAGTCCTTGTAAACTTTATCTCTGGCTCACTGTCATTCACTTCAAAACTATTCTTGTCATTATTTTATTTCCTTCCAAACGTGTCTATTATTCTATATTTAACTAGCTGGACAAAAGCTGTACCAAGAAAACAAAAGTATAAGAAAGCTGGCAAGGCTATTTAAAAATCAAATAAAAGAGACCTCAAGTCAGGGAGTATTATCAAAGATAGAGACATTTTATAGTGAGGAAAGGGTCAATTTTATCAGGAAGACATTGCGAATGTAAATATGCATGCACTTAACCACAGAGTTTCAAAATGTATAGAGCAAAAGCTAACAGAAACGAAAGCTGAAATTCACAAACCCAATTATTAGTAAAGATTTTAACATCTTCTGTCAGACACCTACAGAATCAATAGACCAATGTGTTCATTAAAATGTGGATCTGAAGAGCACAGTCAGCCCCCTTGATGGATTGGATACTCGTAAAAAAATACTGACTCCTCAAATTGCGGATCAAGTGCTTTCTTCCCCAGTGCACGTGGTTCGCCAAGATAGACTTGGTAAAGTTAGAAAGATTGAAACCAGGCCGGGTGCGGTGGCCGACGCCTGTAATCCCAGCACTTTGGGAGGCCAAGGAGGGCGGATCATGAGGTCAGGAGATCAAGACCATCCTGGCTAACACGGTGAAACCCCGTCTCTACTAAAAATACAAAAAATTAGCCGGGCGAGGTGGCGGGCGCCTGTAGTCCTAGCTACTCGGGAGGCTGAGCCAGGAGAATGGCGTGAACCCAGGAGGCGGAGCTTGTAGTGAGCCGAGATTGCGTCACTGCACTCCAGCCTGGCAACAGAGTGAGACTTTGTCTCAAAAACAAAGAAAGAAAGAAAGAAAGAAAGAAAGAAAGAAAGAAAGAAAGAAAGATTGAAACCATACAGTGTGTCTTTTCTGCTCACAGTGAAATTAAATTAGAAATCTGTCACAATAAGGTATCTAGAAAAGCACCAAAAATTAGAAAAGAAATGAGACTGTATTTTGAACTGAGTGATAATGAAAATATATAAAAATCTGTTGATATGATAAAGCAATGTTCACAGAGAAATTTAAAGCTTTAAACACTTGTATTAGAGCATGAATCTGCGAGTTAGAAAAGAGAGAAGCATAGTGAAAACAAAGCCAAACCTGATTAATTTAAAATAGCAACAAAACTGATTGGTACCTTTCTAGGCAGATAAATAAGAAGAGAAACACGGATTGCCTATCAGGAATGAAAGAGAGCCTAAAGACACAGCAAACATAATAAGCAAATATTAAGAAAAACTTTATAGCAACATCGTGAAAACTTAGATGATATAGGCAAATTCCTTTATAAATACAGCTGAACAAAGCTAATACAAGATATTAGAGAAAATACGAATATCTCTGTCAATTAAAGGATTTGAAATCATTATGAAAATTCTCCCCACAAACACACTACAGGCCCAGAGAGTTTCGCTGGTAAATTTTACCACATATTAAAAGAAGGAATAGAACGGATTTTACACAGATACGTTCAGCGGTAGCAAAACATTTCCTAACTCATTTTATGAAGCCAAAACAAATAACCCTATTACCAAAAACTGAGACAGACATTGTAAAAATTAAAATTTTAGAAAAAAATCCCTCATAAATCTAGACACAAAAATATTTAACAAAGCAATAGCATATTGAATTTAGAAACATGTAAATGGATATTGCCTCATGATCAGCCAAGTAGGGTGGTTCCCAGGAGTACAGGTTCAACACTGAAAAATTTGTCAGTCTAGTTTGCCATAATAAAAAAAATGGCAAAAACACTTCTATGACCAATTTTAAGGGAGCATAAAAGCATTTAAAAGGAATTCAACAACCCAGCCAGGCGCAGTGGCTCATGCCTGTAATCCTAGCACTTTGGGAGGTTGAGGTAGGTGGATCACTTGAGGTCAGGAATTTGAGACCAGCCTGGCCAACATGGTGAGACCCTGTCTCTACTAAAAATATAAACATTAGTGGGGCATGGTGGCGCATGACTGTAGTCTCAGCTACTCGTTAGGCTGAGGCAGGAGAATTGCTTAAACCCAGGAGGTGGAGGTTGCAGTGAGCCAGGATTGTGCCACTGCACTCCAGCCTAGCCTGGGCAACAGAGCCAGATTTCATCTAAAACAAAAATTTAACAACCCATTCATGACAAAAACATGTAGCAAACTAGGAATAGATGGGCACTTCATCATTAAGATGTAGGGCATCTACAAAAGTCCTACTGGTGACATCACACTTAATGTTGAAATAGCAACACTTTCCATCTGAAGGATGGAAGAAAAAGAAAGAACACTTCACATCATCACTTCCGTGTTGTACTGAAGCACTCACCTTTGAAACAGAGTGAGCAATCAAAGGCATAAAGCTTGGACAGAAAGAAGAAAACTGTTTCTGTTTGCTAAAGGCATGATTATTTTGTGGTAAAATTTAATAACATGAAGTTTTGATCATATTTAAGTTTACAATTCAGTGGCATTAAGTCCATTTATAATGTTGTGTAATCATTGCCAGTATCTATTTCCAGAACATGTCCGTCACCCAACACAGAAACTCTGTAACCATTAAAAAATCACTCCCAATTTCTCCCACCCTCCTGCCCCTGGTAACCTCTATTCTTTCTGTCTCTATGAATGTGCTTATCCTGACATCTTGTATAAGTGGAATCATATGATGTTTGGCCTTCTGTGTTTGGCTTATTTCACTGAGTATAATGCCTTCAAGGTTCATCATGTTGTAGCATGTGTCAGAATTGTCTTCTTTATATACATAAATAATATTCCATTATGAGAAATACATATATATCTGGCTATTTTTCTCCCCCCCAGGAGCCTCCACTCTGCAACGCTTGCTCTCAGGAGAGGAACCCCACTGCTTCATTTCTGCAACAACGACTCTCAGTCCTTGTAATCTTTATCTCATATATATGTATGACATAGGTAGTATATATAATGGATAAGCAAAATGTGATATATATTATATATCACCTGCTGATGGGCATTTTGGTTGTTGATACCTTATGGCTATTGTGAATAATGCTGCTATGAAGATGGACATAAAAATGTCTGTTTTCAATTATTTGGATATACTTCTGGGTTTTATGATAATTCTAAGTTGAACATCTCACACACCTTCAGCAGAGGACAGGGGTTCGAATTTCTCCACATCCTTGCCAACACTTGTTTTCCATTTTTTGTTTGTATTTTTTGATAATAGTCATCCTACTGGGTGCAAAGTGATTTCTCATTATGGTTTTAATTGCATTTCTCTAATGACTAATGATGCTAAGCGTATTTCCATGTGCTTATTGGTCATTTGTATAACTTTGGAGAAATGTCTATTCAAGTTCTTTGTTCACTTTTAAATTTTTTTTGTTATTGTTGCTCAGTTGTAGGAGTTCTTTGTATATTCTAGATATTAATCTCTTACTGGATATATGATTTGAAACTATTTTCTTTCATTCTGTGGGTTGTATTTTCACTTGCCTGATAGTGCCCTTTGATGCACAGAAGTTCTTAATTTGAATGAAATCCAGTTAATCTATTTTTGTTGTTTTTGTCTGTGTTTTTGGTGTCATTTTGAGGAAATCATCACCAAAACCAATGCTGTAAATATCTGTCTGTGTGTTTTCTACTAGAAGTTAGTGTTAGCTGTTCAATTTAGGTCTTTGATCCATTTTGAGTTAATTTTTGTATATGGTACAAAGTAAGGCCCCAACTTCTTTTGTAGGTGGACATTGTTTTTCCTGCACCATTGTTGAACAGACTGTCCTTTCCCTGTTAAATGGTCTTGTGGTCTTGCCAAAAATCAAATGCGAAGGTTTACTTCTGAGCTATTTTATTCTGTTGCTACTGTATGTATCTGTCCTAATGTCAATAATCACACTATTTTGATTAGCTTTGTAGTAAATTTTGAAAACGGGAAGTGTGAGTCTGTTCTTTTTCAAGATCGTTTTGGCAATTCTGGGCTCCTTGAGATTCCAGATGAATTTTAGGATGGGTTTTCCTATTTCTTCAAAACGTACCATTGGGATTTTGCTAAGGAATGCACTTAGTATGTAAATATCTTTTGGCAATATGGTCATTTTGATAATGTTAAGTCTTCCAGTCCGTGAACAAGGAATGTGTTTCTATTTATTTAGATTGTCTTTAATTTCTTCTAGCAATGTTTTGTAGTTTTTGGTGTACAAAATGGCATTTCTTGGGTTTCACTTCCTTGGTTAAATTTATTCCTATTTTATTCTTGTTTGATGCTGTTGTAAATGAAATTGTTTTCTTGATTTCTTTTTCATATTGTTCATTGCTAGTGTAAGAAATACAACTAATTTTGGCATGTTGATTTTGTATCCTGCAACTTTGCTGAATTTATCAGCTGTATAAGTTTTTGTACATACTTCCTTATGTGCAAAATAAGGACTTTGGATCTGATAGTTACTGATGTCCTTCTAAGCATGAAAATTCTGTGATCTATGCTTAATTTATAAAAAACATTTCTACCTTTTTAAATTTTAAAACTCATAGCTGTGCTTTGCTTTTAATTTGATTTTAAGTCTGCGATCTGGGATGCAATTCCAATAGCAACATTGTTTGCCAGGGAGGAAGTGGTCCAGATTCCAGCAGGCATAATAAACACTCAGTTCACAGGAATTCGAAAACACCAGTGTCATGTTCTAGCAGCTAACATTTGTCATATAATATGTACAATATATGTTACATATAGTAAATCCTACATCTTAACTAGATTTATAACTTTTTCATTCTAAAACTTTATGTCATAACAGCTAACATTGCTTTATATATACACCAGATTTTGAAAACATACTTGTTTTTGACTAATAGAATAAAATTTAATGTATTCCTAGCTAAATCCAGCTGACATCAGCAACTAATTTAAGACAGAATCCAAATGAGGTGTGATGTAACTTCATGAATAGAATGAGAGAGCTACTCTGCAGAGGAAATGGAATGGGTAACACACCAGTGGACTGGAGGAATTGCTGCCAATACTTTACAGGCAAGACCATGAAAGATGGAAAATGGATTCTCTAATTCTTCCCATTAACATTCAGACTGCCACCTATAGAGGTAAGAAAAAGGCAATTGTTTACTTTGATGGGATTTAAAATGTCAGTGGCCACTTTAAACCATATTGGTAGGCCTGCTTTTTAAAGATTGGTTTATATTGATGTTAACAATTTTGTTTTATAATTTGTTATATGCTTCACTGCCTTCTTTTGAAGTGGGAAGATGAAATTTTCTCTTATAGATGACAAAAGCATCAGATGCATAAAGATGAGTCTGCTGCAAATCAGTGAAACATGACAATTGATCTTACCATTGTAGGCTTCAGGACTACTTATGGTGCAGAATCAGAGGCACAGCTGTAACTATTCGGGAATAAAATAGGGTCCATTGGCAGAGGGCTATGAGAAGAAGGGAGGAAGGGATATCGCAGGTGGCAGGTGGATGGGCATGCTCTATGCCCTGCTAATTTTTATCCTTGTCTTTGGCAGAAGGGTCATTTTAGGTTTTACTCCTCCCTTATTTGTGTGTGTGTGCACGCACGTGTGCACGTGCATGCACATGTGTATATTTTACTGTGTTGTAAATTTCAAGTTCTATAAGTGGAAAGTGGCATGCTTGTTTTTGATGAGGCTTTCATATTTTGGTGAGTATGCCTACCTGATGCGACTGAACTCCTCATTGTTCTTAAGAAAACAACTTCTACTGAGATCTAATTATATCTTATCTTCAAAGAGAGGCTTTTTGTTGCCTTTCTTATTTTTCTTTTTTTGTCAAGCCTATTTCTTGGGTTCACTTCAATCCTACACAGAATAAAATACCCGGAGACACTGGAGAGATGTACTCAATGGTGGTGAAGAGCGTCTGCCTATGTGTGCACGCTCCCAGCTAGGACAGCACACCCCAGCTGCGGGTGCCTTGCCCCGAGCATCCTCATGTCTCCATCAGAACAATGGAACCCATGTTGACTGGGTGTTCCCCCATGGAAGTACTCGGCCTTTTTATGTCTTAGGCGATGTACCCAATGTGTTTTTCTTACCACACACAAAAATAGTTGGTACATCTTTTCCTAGTAGTTCTTTTCCCCTGTGCTTAAGACAATATATTGTTTTTCCACAGTGAACCTCTAGAAACCTGAGCCAGCTTTTTTGTCTTGATTTTTTGTCTTTGCAGATAAGAAAAAAGAAGACTTGGAAGATGGGAGAAAATTATCCTTTTTCTAGATAAAAATTACCCTAAAATGTCAATTTTTCCAAACAATCAGCAAAAACAAGTTGCTGAAATAATTGACACTCTTGACTAGAGCAGGGTAGCTATCTGCGCTGATTAGTCATGTATCACTAATACATGCATGGACCCACACAATTTGAGACATTAACCAGTCTTTTTTTCACCTAACGAATTGCCAGCCTTCATTTGAGTCTGGAGTCATGGAGTTGCTATTAACCCCAGATGATACCAGCGTAGAAGAACTCTCAGAGTTTAGGATCAAGAACACATGGTTTGGGTGAAAGCAATAGTTAATTTATTATTATTAAAAATATCTAGATGTATATTTGGAATCATTTTTACAATCTAGCATAATCTATTTTTGCATCAATTAGAAAAATAATTCACCTTCAAAAGGGGAACAATTTTTTTTAAAAAAGAGTCTTGAAGGGTGTGATGGTTAATTTCATGTGACTACTTGATGAGGCTAAGGGATGCCCAGATAGTTGGTAAAACATTCTTTCAAGGAGTGTCTATGAGGCTGTTTCTGCAAGAGGTTAGCAACTGAGTTGGTGGACTGAGTAAAGAAAATCACCCTCACCAGTGTGGGCGGGCATCATGCAGTCCACTGAGGGCTCCAGTAGAACAAAAAGGCAGAGGAAGAGTGAATTTGCTCTTTCTGTCTTGAGCTAGGACATCCGTCTTCTGCCTTTGGCCCTCAGCACCCCAGATTCTCAGGCCTTTGGACTTAAAACTGAATTATACTACCAGCTTTCCTCGCTCTCCAGTTTGCAGATGGCAGAGCATGGGACTTCTCAGCTTTCGTAACTATGTGAACCCACTCTCATTATAATACATCTCCTTTTGTATATTTATATACAGTTGACCCTCGAACAACATGGGGTTTGAACTGCACTTATACACAGATTGCTTTTAATGAATGTAGTCGGCCCTCTGTATCCGCAGGCTCTGCATCTCCAACCAAATGTGGATTGAAAATATAGCATTTTTTGGGATGCAAACTTGAGGATGTGGAGGGCTGATTTTATGTATGTGGGTTCTCCAGGGCTGACCATGGGACTAGAGTATGCATAGATTGTTGTATCTATAAGGTGGGTCCTGGAACCAACCCCCTGCAGATACCAAGAGAAGACTGTATATCCTGTTGGTTCTGTTCTCTGGAGAAATCTGGCTAATATAGGAAAGGGGAACTTTGGAACCCAAGAGAGGGTTGGATTTGCCCCTTTTCTACTTTGAATTTCAGAAGGCATTAGTGGCCTATGTCGCATCACTACAGAGTCTGGAGCACATAAATATGGCTGCATGAAAGGTCATGGCCTCAGCTCCCCTTTGGTTTATAGAGTCAAGAAGGGCCCCAGGTAAGATCTGGACTTCAGTGGGACACAAAGAGAGCTGGTGCACTGAGGCCATGATGAAGGGCTTCTGTTAAAAAACATGGGATGAAAGGTCTGCACTGGTAGGGGTGAGGATGAGCTCCAGGTTCCTGCACCCCAAGTGCTGGAGGTGAGGGTGGACCACTGTGCACTGGCTGCTGCTGGTGTGAAGAGGGCCCCACATAGTCTGGCCATGACCAGACAAGATACGTTAGTAAAACTGTGCAAGAGTCACCTTGGCACCAAGGAGAAGAGTCCCACATGTGGCCACAGTTACATAAGGACAAGAAGTGTAGAATCGACATCAGGGGTAATGTGGGTGGGAGGACGTCCAGAGGGCCAAGGGTCACTTTGAGACTGTGTTTAAACTGAAATTAACCAGTACATCCTTACATTGTTACTGAGTTCACCTGGCAATCATGATGGTTATACTCCTGCCCTAGGCAGCTGCAGGCCTGGAGTCACGCAATCATCACAGTTTTGCCAAACTGAAGTTCCATTTCTGTACCCTTGCTTCTGTGACTATGTTAGTTGTTAGGTGCTGTGCCACCACCACTGCTTCTAAGAATGCATACTCGGAGTATGTCTGCGTGGCTGGTCCTAATGCTAGGCATAGTCTGCTTTCCCTCATGAAGATGCTTGATTCTAGTCTTGAGATTGAAAGCTGCCATTTAGTCCTAAGAATAATTGTCAGATTGATGCAAACAGCAAAGACATCACATTCTGTGTGCTTCTAGGATCAAGATAAGATTTAAAAACAGATGAATTCTGAGAGAACCAGCTCTGTCCCCACCTTAACCTTCCATTTACCTTATCCCTAGACCAATGAGGTTACCCCCAAGCTTGAGAGGAAAGACAGAGTTGGGAAGGTGTCGGGGAGGGTCCCTCTGTGGACCATATCCTGGTAAGCAGAGTAAAACCCTGGTATGACTTAGTAATGCTAACAGCTCTAATAGATAAAGCCCTCGGCCTCAATGACCTGACATGACTGTGTTTATTTCTTGCTTAAATGCTGCATTCAGTGTGGACTATTACAGGGTAGTTTTTGGCACTCAGCCTCCTTGTCTGAGGTTCTGTCCTGTCCTGTAGTGATGAGGACATAGTGTCCTCCTCTCTGTTTCCTGATGTTGCCTGCATGTGGGAAGAGAATGAAATATGGCACATGAGAAATGTCTATGGGCCTGGATGGCAGCAATTCTGTTCATGTTCCTGTGGCCACATAACCACCCCTCTTACAAGCTCTGTGCCTAGAATGAGAGGAGTTTGGAGAACACTTGGCAAGTCCCTGCTAGACCTCATCACACGTCTGGAAATCTGACAAAAGAGGAGCTTCCTGTATTATGGGGTCATGGAGAGGAAGTGGCAGCTCAGGTCCTGAGTTCACTGTAGTCGTCTGGCTTTGTTTCTGCATTTTCTATTCTGTTCCATTTGTCTATGTGTTTGTTTTTTATGCCAGTACCATGCTCTTTTGGTTACTATAACTCTAGTATAATTTGAAGTCAGGTAATATGATTCCTCCAGTTTTGTTCCTTTTGCTCAGGATAGCTTTGGCTATTCTGGGTCTTTTATCGGTCCATATAAATTTAAGGATTGTTTTTTCCATTTCTGTGAAGAATGTCATTGGTATTTTGATAGGGATTGTATTGAATCTGTAGATTGCTTTGGGTAGAAGGGACATTTTAACGAAATTGATTCTCCTGATCCATGAACATGGAATACCTTTCCATTCTTTATATCCTCTGCAATTTCTTTCATCAGTGTTTTATAGTTTTCATCGTGGAGAACTTTCACTTCTTTGGTTAAGTTAATTCTTAAGAATTTAATTTTATTTTTGGCTACTATAAATGGGATTACTTTTTGATTTCTTTTTCCTATTGTTCATTGTAGCATATAGAAATGCTACTACTGATTTTTGTATGTTGATTTCGTATCTTGCAACTTTACTGAATTTGTTTATTAGTTCTAATAGCTTTGTGGTGGAATCTTTAGGTTTTTTCAAATATAAGATCATATCATCTGTAAACATGGATAATTTGACTTGTTCTTTCCAATTTGAATGCTCACTCTTTCTCTTGTCTGATTGTTCTAAGACTTCCAGTACTGTGTTGAATAACATCAGTGAAAGCTGGCATCTTTCTCATGTTCCAGATCTAAGAGGAAAAAGGCTTTCAGTTTCCCCCCATTCTGTATATGCTAGCTGTGGGTCTGTCATATATGGCTTTTATTATGTTGAGGTATGTTTCTTCTATACCCAGTTTTTTGAGGGTTTTTATCATGAAGGGATGTTGGACTTTATCAAATGCTTTTTCAGCATCAATTGAAATAAATGATCTTTTGGTATTTGTCCTTCATTCTGTTGATATCATGTATCACATTGACTGATCTGAGGGGTTGATTGTGTTTATTACACTAATAGTGGATTGCATCTTACACATGAATTATGATCGAAATAATCCTGTGAAGTAAAAGTCATGTTCAAATTCTTCTTTAATAATTCTTTATATCACGATTAAATCACCAAAACACAAATCAAATCTTATATGCTTAAAAGTCAATATATTTATAAAAACTGAAATTGACAAAACTAATATTAAGCACAGGATAACAAATAATGAATTTGCTCATTGGCTTATTACTTCATTTGAAAGTTGTATGACAGCCAGGCACAGTGGCTTATGCCTGTTATCCCAGCAGTTTGGGAGGCTGAGGTGAGGCGCCTCAAGTGAGCCAGATCACTTGAGGTCAGGAGTTCAAGACCAGCCTGGGCAACATGGTGAGACCCCATCTCTACTAAAAATACAAAATTAGCTAGGCGTGGTGGTACATGCCTGTAATCCCAGCTACTCAGGAGGCAAGGCTGGAGAATCGCTTGACCCTGGGAGGCAGAGGTTGCAGTGACCTGAGTTTGTGCCATTGCATTCCAGCCTGGGTGACAAGAGTCAAAACTCCATTTCAAAACAAACAAAGGAAACAAAGAGCAAAAAAGAAAGTTGTATGACATATGACTACATACACTAACTACGAGATTAAGAATCATAATTCAACCATAATTAAATCTTGCAAGTTCCTAACAATTGGCAGGCATTGTGTGAATTATTATCTTGAGACAGACATATAGACATATGAGATAAACATGTGACATACACATCCTTACATTCACATGTATTTTTATTCTAAGGTCTGTAACCCATCTATTATTTATGATCAGCAAATCCTTACTGGAATCACTAATCAAAACTTTCAGTCAAATATTTTAATCAAGTTTTTTTTGTTGTTGTTAAGGGATCTATAGAGTGTCAAAAAGATGTTTATAATCACAGTGTGGCTTGGAGGAAAATAAGCCCAGCAGTGAGGTTCTATTTTGTTAGTCTCTCAGCAACCATGTCAACATGTCAGTAGGCCCAGCTAATTGAACGTCGGTTAAATAAACGGAGCATTAGTTTGAGAGGAAGTGTCCTCTGAGTACATTCTATTCATTTTTGCTAACTACAGATTGACATAGCCTTTGGAGGTCACATTGTTGGTTGAGAGATGGTGGGAACAACCAACCATTCTGAGTGGCTTTTCTTTGGTCCTCAGGCAATTTCTGAGGGCTTCGTATCAGAGCCTTTGCTTCTTGCAGTGACCCCTCACCACCTTCCATCCATTGTACGTGTCTCTGACTCCCTCAGAACCATCTCCATGATCTTCTCCTTTCCAGAAAGATGGTGGGACTGGAAACTTCAGTAACTCAAACTTCAATGGAGGTAACAAGCACTTAACATCAGTGACTTAGGCCTGGAATATGATGGCAATCTGGAAAACAGAGTGCTAAACAATTGTGTGAGACCACCCAGAGAAATGCTCCATGGACATAAAGAAGACGGAGAACTTGGGTCAAGCCTGGCAAGTACACGAGAGATGGTCTGGGCTGAGGCAGCCCCTCATCCACCCACTTCCTTATGTGTCCTGGAGGCAGCCCCCACCGAACTCTCTCAGGACTGTGCTGGGGCCATTGCTCCAGGTTGACCATGAGTGGAGAGAAGGACCCTCAAAACTTTGCTCCCATTGCCCTGGTCCTAGCTTCAAAATTATCTCGGCTCACCTGGCCTTCCAAATGTAACAAAGCAAGAGGGAGGTGACTTGAATCATGGACAAAGGCATTTTGGTCACTAAAGTACAATGATCTCATTGGAAACCAATAATTAGTGGTCTAGTGTTTTTCTTTTAGACTCTTAGGAGGTTGGTTATAGTGAAATACTTTTTCTGGACCCAATAAATTCTGGGACACTGAGGGGCTGAAAAACAGGTCCTGAATGAGGCTGAGTGCCCAAAGCAACTTCTTTTAGCATAAAAAGCAGGTTGTTTTATTTTCATTACCCAGACAATTCCCTCAACCTTCTTCTGTAAGCATTGCCTTTATTAATAAGAGCCAATTATTCTACAAGTATAACAGATGGGGATGTGGGAAAGTTCCCTAGAGTCACTGTAGTTTGTGTCAAGTAACATTTCAACGAATTGACTTTGAAGATCTAATTGGCTTTTATGAGTGGTTTCATGGACCAGGCAGCATCTCCTGTATGAAACAGAAAGATGTTCTCGAAGCTGAGCACAGCGGGTGGGCTTCATAGACAGAAAAGATTGAAGAAAGCAGAAACAAGGAAGAAAAAACAGCTTGTTCATTTTAAAGTGGCTTTCCTGGTATGAGTTAAAGCAGAGGAAATTCCTTGTCAGGCCTGCTCCTGTTGACTGGGGGTCTTTTGATGGGTTGCTGGGACTCTCCTGTTTTTTGGAAAACTGGCCCATTTCTAAATTCAGTTTAATTGTGTGGCGCTTAGCATGAGTGGACTCCATTCTGGTTTGGTCTGGTCTGCGGGGGGCCTAATGCAGAAGGATAGTCAAAACAATGGCCTCTCACAAACTTTAACATTTGTTACCTCATTTACCTTGCTCCCTAAATGTGCCATTTCTTCTAATTTCAAATGTGTTCTTATAATCCTACAAAGTGATCAGTTAATCTTTTAAAAAAGTCTATACACTTGAGGGACTGAAAATAATCCTCACTGTGTTTTCAAACCTTTGACCTGTGACTCCCTTCCCAGTGGAAGGTTGTTCTTCATATATATACCAGATATTTGGGAAATGAGTTCTAGCAAACAAAACCTCATCTGGGAATTACTGAAATAATAATGTAAGATCTAGAAAATCATTAGGATTTGCAATCAGATGAACCAAGCATATCAGGAGGAAGAGATTCACAGGGGCAAGGCACAGGGCCCGGTTTCTGAGTCCTGAAGGAACTATTTGATTTGGCAAATGGCTGTGACCACAGAGTCAGGTGGGCGCATGCCAGGGACCCAGGTGGGGGTGAGATCTGAGGCGCTCCGCGGCTCCCAGCCTGGGGCCCGGGCTTCAGCTACCGCCTAAGGAGCACCGCTTAAGGAGTGACCACCGAGTGCCCGCTGCACCTGGCATCCTTCTAGGCAGTGGGCACACTAAGAGTGTGGTGGAGACAGATAAGCGGTTGCAATTTTGAATGAAGCGGTTTGGGAAGACCTCAGAGAAAGGGGACTCCTGAACAGAGACCAAGGAGGGGAAGGAGGGGCGGGGGGCTCGGCATGATTGGAGTGGAGTGGGGGTTGTAGGGAAGTGCACGTGAGCCCCAGGGAGGAAGGGTATACGAGGGGTGGTGGGGCCCTGCCAGGAAGGGTGTGGGCCTGTGCCAAAGTGCCTGCCCAGTGGTGCAGAAAGCTCTTTGGGGGCTTTGCAATAACAAGACTGCGGGGAGGAAGGGACAGGAGCTTGTTTGGAGGGTGGGGTAAGGCAGCCGGGGCTTTCTTAAATAAAAATTAATACCAGGAGGAAATGGAGCCAGAAAAGTAAGTCCCTCGGTGACAACGTGGAGCAGCAGGTGCCTGGCACCCCACACACGCTGGGGCCTTCTAAAAGCCCCGACCCGCCGCAGCGCCACCTGTGACCCGGAGGCCGCCAGCTCCCAGAATAGGCTGTTTGACCCATCCCTGCCTCTGTTTTCCTATCAGTGAAACGGACTAAAGTAAAGCCTAGCTCGGGAGATTATTCTGAGGACCCCACGGGGATCGCTATGCCGACGGCTTAGAGCCATTGCTCTAATTCAATGATGAAGCCCGACGGGACAACTAAATCATTGAAAGACCTTACCGTGACTTTTATTGACATAGGGAATCATTTACCTCCGCGTTGCAACCAAAGGGCCTGCAGCTTTAGGCTGGCTGCGTCCCAGAACCTTAGTGGCCCTGCCGAGTGGAATAGGGCAAGGGGGAGCTACTGACAGGAGAGCTGGGCCCCTGCACACACATCCTGTGTCAGCGCTCTCTTGCAAAGCAGAACAGCCGTGCAGCATGGCGCTCAAAGCCCAGGCCCTCCCAGAGAAGGCTGAGACCTTTCTATGCTTTTCCCACACACACACCTTCAGGCTGCCATTCACAAGAGCCAGAAGTCCCACCTGAGTTGGTGGGTCCAAGAAGAACCAAAGCTGAGGTCACGTTCGATGAAAACACCTATCTCACAGTCTCCTGGGTTTACTAAGCAGTGATAACAAGCACAGGTTTATAAGACAAAATCTCAAAGGAGAACTGAAGAGTAGGTTAGTGGGAAATGTAACGTACACGCCAGGATTTTCATTCATTTTTGTTTGATTTCCTGAGGAATTTAAATCAGTGTCACTACATGCTAAAGTGTGTTTGCGGAGTGTCAAAAGTATTCAGGATGTTAGATGTGTTCAACCAAGTGAATGTCCATTGATGCTTTGACTGAAGTGACTGAATTCCCTCAATATTAATCTTAAGATTGCCTATTTGCTTCAGACAGGGCTTGACCTTCTCTTAGCATATAGATATGTAGATCACTAAAAAGCATATAGAACCAAGACAGATCTATTTGCAGAATAAAATATGGAATAAGTAATTTTTCTATCTCCATAATAATCTCTACAATAACGTCAGATAAAGTGAATTTCAGAGCCAGGAAAATTATCAGGGATAAAGGTGGTCATTGCATAATGATAAAAAGGTAAATTTACCAGGAAGACACAAAAATCCTAGAAGTGTATGCACCTAACAACAGGTCAAGAACATGAAGGTAGAGCTGAAAGGTGAAATAGACAAATCCACAATTATAATCGGGACACTTCACCCCTCCTCAATCAGTAATTACAAAATCAGTAAGCTTATAGAAAAACTAAATTATACCATCAATCAACTGGGTCCCATGAACATGTATGGAAAACCCCATCCAACTGCAGAACACATATTCCTTTCAAAAGCTCATGGAACACATTTTAGGATAGTGCATAACCCAGACAGATCATAAAACAAAATTTTAAAGTAATTGAAATCCTACAAAGCATGTTTTCTGACCATAGTGGAATTAAATAAATATGGATAACAGTAAGAAATTTGGAAAATTTCCTTATACTCTAAAATTAAACAACATACTTTAAAAAATTTACAAGTCAAAAGAAATTAGTAATTATTTTGATCTAAATGAAGGTGAAAATATAACATATCAATATTTGTAGAATGCACCTATTACAGTGTTTAGAGGGGAGTTTATAGCATTAAATGCTTATTGATAAAGAAGGAAAAACTCAAATCAACAAAATTTTCACCTAAAGAAATGAGGAAAAAAGAATAAAAGAAATCCAAAGTAAGCAGAAGAAAGGAGTGATAGAGATAAAACAGAAATCTATGAACCTAGAATAAAATAAATATAAAAATTATTAAAAGTAATTTCTTTAAAAAGGTCAAAACAATTGATAAACCTCAAAAAGAGAGAGAGTAAAAACAAAAATTACCAGTATCAGCAAGGATATCACTATAATCTCCATAGATAACAAGAAATGTTATTAGTATCCCTTACTATTGTCTTCATTGTTTATTAAACAATTTGCCACTGCACTCCAGCCTGGACAACAGAGTGACATCCTGTCTCAACAAACAAAAACAACACAAACAACAGAAAATAAAAAGAAAAAAGAAATAACAAAAATTCTATATCTATTTCCAGTAAATGAAAAACACTTCCCAATTCATTTTATGTCTAATATCAAAATTAAAGAAGGATGATTGTTTATTAAACAATGCAGACAATAGGGAAATACAAAAGCACTATGTACATTCATTTGATAATTATTTAAAAGCTGAAAACTACTAAAACTCATTCATAAAAAGACCAACAAACTGTCTAGTTTTATATCTGCTCAATAAATTGAATTCGTAATTAAAGACCTTCATAAGAAAAAAATCCCAGGTCTGTGCAGTTTTATTAGTGAATTACATCAAACATTTAAAAAAGAAATAATAGGCCGGGTGTGGTGCTCACGTCTATTAACCCAGCATTTTGGGAGGCTGAGGCAGGCGGATTGCTTGAGCCTAACAGTGCAAGACTAGCCTGGACATCCTGGTGAAATCCTGTCTCTGCATAAAGTAGAAAAATTAGCCAGGCATGGTGGTGCATGCCTGTGGTCCCAGCTGCTCGAGAGGCTGAGGTGAAAGCCTCAATTAAGCCCAGGAGGTGGAGGTTGCAGTGAGCCAAGATCATGCCACTACACTCCATCCTTGATGACAGAGTGAGTCCCTCTCTCAACAAACAAGCAAACACACACACACACAAAATAAAAAATAAAAAAGAACAGAAAATCTATATTTATTTTCCAGTAAGTGGAAAAGGAAACACTTCCCAATTCATTTTGTGTCTGATATCAAAATTAAAGAAAGATGATTAAAGAGAACTATACTCGACTATCCCCCATAAACACAGGCACAAAAATACACAAGAAAATAGCATACCAAGTACAGCAATGTATTGAAAAATGTAATACATTATGATCAACTGGGATTAATTTCAGGAACACAAGGCCAATTTGATATCTAGAAATCAATCGGTAAAAGCCATCATATTAATAGATCAAAGAAGCAAAACCACTTGATCATATTAGTTGACACAGAACAGGCATTGACAATTTCAACATCCATCCAATGTTAAAAACTGTCAGCAAACTGGAAAAGAAGGGAAAGAACATCTTTAACCTGATAAAGGGCATCTATGAGAAAAAAACAACAGTAGAGCAGATGTTATACTTAATGGTAAGGAAATGAATGTTTACTCCCTATGATCAGGAACAAGGCAAGGATGTCTGCTCTGACCACTTCCATTTAATATTGTACTGAAAATCCTCGCTGTGCAATACAATAAGGAAAAAGAAAAGACAGATTGGAAACGACAAAAGAAATCCCTATTTGTAGATGACATAATTCTTTACATAGAGAATGACAAAGAATCTGCCAAAAAGATCCTGGAACAGCCAAAAAACAGTGAGTTTAACAAGGTAATTGGAAACTGAAATTTTTAAAAAGTGTCATGTATGGGCTGCTATAATCCCTGCTACTCTGGAGGCTGAGGCAGGAGAATCGCTTGAACCTGGGAGGTGGTGGTTGCAGTGAGCCGAGGCTGTGCCACTGCACTCCAGCCTGGGTGACAAAGCAAGACTCCATCTCAAAAAAAAAAAAAAAAAAAAAAAAAAAGCCATGTTTAATAACTTCAAAAATATTTATGTGTAAATCTAATACAGCACGTATATGCTGAAACTACACCATGCTAATGAAAGAAATCAAATTGCTAAATAAATGAATAGTGTATTGTGCTCATGATTTGGAAGGCTCATACCTACATCAGTGGAATGGAATACAGTCCAGAAGGAGAGTCATACAACCATGGTCAATTGATATTTTTTATAAACATTGAAAACAATCAAAGGCAATAAAACATTGTTTTCAACAAACGTTGGAACAACTGGACATCCATATTCCAAAAAAAAAAAGAACCTCAACTACTTCACACTCTCTATAAAAACTAAAAATGGAGCACATCTAAATGCAAAATGTAGAAGCATAAACACTTTTTTTTTTTTTAAAGAGAACAGGAGACCATTTACCTTACCTTGGGTTAGTTAGGTAAAGAGGTCTTAGACATGTTACCAAAAGCATAATTCATAAAAGTAAAAATGATAAATGAGACTTTATATACATAAAAATGTTTGTTTTTCAAAATGCAGTTGAGGGAATAAAAAGCTGTAGCTTGGGAGAAAACGTTTGCCCAGCATATATTTGATAAAGTAGCTCTATCCAGAATATAGAAAGACCATTCAAAACTCAATAATAAGAAAACAAATACCCAATTAAAACATGGGCAAAAGACTGGAAAAGGCACTTCACCAAAGAAGATAACCTGAGTAACAAAGAAGAACATGCTCAATATTATTAGTCAGGAGAGAAATGCAAGTTAAAATCAAGATGAGATAACACTGTGAAATTAGAATGGATAAAATGTAAAAGATTGGTGGTACCAAGTGTTGTCAAAGATGTAAATGTAAATGTAAATGTAAAATGGTTTAATTCTTTGGGAATTTTGGCAGTCTCTTAAAGATTTAAACATATACCTACCATATGATCCATTTCACTCTTATCTATCCAAGGGAACAAAAAACATACATTTGTGCAAAGACTGTACACAGATATTCATAGCAGCTTTATTTGTAATAGCCTCAAACTGGAAACAACCTAAATTTCCATCAACAGAAAAATGGATAAACAAATTTTGCTATGTTCATTCACTAAAAGAGAAAGAACTGTTGATACAACAAGAATGAATATTTATCTGAGTGAAAGAAGTTAAAAAAAAAAGCAATACATTCTATATGATTTTATTTGCATCAAACTCTAGAAAATGCAAACTAATTTACAGTGACAAAAAGGAGATCAGTGGTTGCTTGTGGACAAGTGGTTTGGGGATAGGTAGGAGGAAACTTCTAGAAATAATAGATTCATTTTCCATCTCGATTGTGGTGATAGTGTGTGATTACAAAAGTGAAAATATTAAAGTATACATTTTAAATATATGCCAGGTATTGCATGTCAGTTAGACTGTGATATAACTGTTATTTTAAAAAGTATGTGGATTTCTAGTAAGACAAGGTCCTGAAATTTCTGGAATCTGCCTAGGCTATCTTTAAGGAATGGAAGAGGAAGTTCATCAAAGCATGGTGCCCTCCCTCCTGGGGAGCTCTCCAGGCTGAACACACAGGAAGGTGTGCAGTTCTGAGCTCGCAGCTGCCCCATCCTCAGGACCCCAGGGGCGAGATGTAAACAACGAGCCAGGCTCACCTAATTGCAGTGGACATGAAAATAACAAAACAGCCCAGACCAACCTGAGTAATCCATTCTGGGTTTTGAAGGATTTGTCTCTATACTGTTAATAGTAGCTAGAGCACTGCCATCTCTTAGATGTAGCAAAAATCAATCAATCAATTTATTTTAAATGGATTTGGATTTGCTGCTTTCAGAACAGGAAATTTAGTTTTATTTAAATAAAATTATCTAACATTTAAGAACTCATTCTGTTAATCAGAGAATTTGAATGTTACAATTCTGGCTGTATTTCACAAAGCAGTTGCAAATCCAGCCAGAGACAATGCAGGTGTTAGATCAGTGCCAAGCCCAGCCTTGAGTAGGATCAGCTCTGGACTGGAGCCGCCTGAGAGCAGCGCCCGGGCTCGTCTTGCCCACTGGCACATTGGCCATGCCCGGACCTTCATGAGGTAAAGGGAAGATGTTGGTTGAAGAAGACTCCACAGAGCACAGTGGACAGGGACTGGGATGTCATCAGATGATGGGGACATGGTCTTTACATGCACCCTTCCAATGTCCCCGGCTTGATTTTCATTCTCTCAATGAAAAAAAAAGGCAAAGAGCAGAAGTTTTTTATTCTGATGAAATCAAACAAATTATCGTTTGTTTCTCTTTATGAACCACACTTTCAGTGTCATTTCTGAGAAATCTTTATCTAAATCAAAGTTAGAAAGATGTTTCTTCTATGTTTTCCTTGAGAAGTTTTATAATTTTAGGATTTACATCTTGGTCCAAATCTATCTTGCATTCATTTTGTATATGGTGCAAGAATGTGGATCCAAGTTCATGTTTTTCTGTTGTTTTTTAAAATTCTTGATGACATTTCTTTAAAAGATTATCCTTTGTTTCTGAATTGCCTTTATACCTTTGTCAAAAATTCATTGTCTGACTATGTGTAGGTCTATTCTCAACTCTCTTCTGTTCCATTATCTATTTGTGTATCTTGATGCTAGTCCCACTAAGTCTTCATTGCTTAATAGTCTTGAAATTGGGTAATGTTAGTCCTCCAAGATTCTTCTTCTTCATCAGAAGTGTTTTGCCTGTTTCACATTTGCAGCAACCTGGAGGGAATTGAAGACTATTATTCTAAGTGAAGTAACCCAGGAATGGAAAACCAAACATGGTATGTTCTCACTCATAATTGGGAGCTAAGCTATCAGGAGTCAAAGGCATAAGAATTATACAATGGACTTTAGGGACTCCGGGGAAAGGGTGGGAGGAGGGTGAGGGATAAAAGATTACACTGCTTGGGTGATGGGTGCACAAAATCTCAGAAATCACCATTAAATAACTTATTTATGTAACCAAACACCACCTGTTCCCCAAAAACCTATTGAAATTCATACATACATACATACATACATACAAGAAGTGTTTCTGCTTGTAGTTCTAGCCACTTCTGCTTTATATATTTTGAAGCCCTGTTATTAGGTACATAAACATTTAAGACTGTTTTGTCCACTTGATGAACTGATTCCTTTATCAAGATAAAATGACTTTAATTATCCACGGTGATATTATAATCAAGTAGCTTAGTTTCAAAATGCATTTTAGGCTGGGTGTGGTGGCTCACGCCCATAATCCCAGCACTTTGGGAGGCCAACGTGGGCTGATAACTGGAGGTTAGGAGCTCTAGACCAGCCTGGGCAACATGGTGAAATCCCGTCTGCTAAAAATACAAAATTAGCTGGGTGTGGTGGTGCATGCCTGTAGTCCCAGCTACTTGGAAGGCTGAGGTATGAGAATTGCCCGAACCAGGGAGGCAGAGGTTGCAGTGAGACAAGATGGTACTACTGCTCTCCAGCCTGGGAGACAGAGTAAGAAAAAAATTTAAAAAGTTTTTTCTTCTCTGTAGTCTTTGTGTTGAAATATACTTTCAAACTCTGTTTTCATCCCTTCCCATCAGACACTCCTTACACTGTGCTGGCTTATGTATTTATGTACTTGCTTAGAAATTCCAGAGGCTAATTATGCAATGAACCATAGAGACCCAGCTGCAGAATTCTCCCCCATCTAGAGATTACCCCAGACAGTTACTCCACAACCTGACCATTGTGGAGATGGTGCCAGCCCACGCTCTGGGTGGACAATAACTCAAAATAGCCGTCAGAACAAGACACACAGACACTGTATCCTGCACCACTCTTGCATGTTTCTCATACCAAGTTTTCTTTCTTAAACCCCTTTCCCAGGCCAACATTTGAAATGGTCCTTCGGAGAGGCATGAGCCTGGCCCTTTCCCAGTTGCTAGCATTTGATTACCAAAACTGCTTTCCTTTCACTGCATCTCGCTTCTTGTATTTTGGCTTCTGGGCAGCAAGCAGCCAGACCGGCATTCAGTTACAGTATTTCTCGCTCTGAAACCTGCTTCAACTGATGGTAATATAGCCACTCCAACTTTCTCATGATTAGTTTGAGAAGAATTTCTCACTTTTTTTGCTTTTGTCCTATTTGTGTCTTAATATTTAAAATGTCTTTCTTGGAGCTAACCTACAGTGTGACTTGCTATTTACCCACACCGACAAACTCTGCCTTGACTGGAGTATTTATACTGCTTGCATCTCTGTGCTCTGTGCTCTGCACTCCAGCTGTCTGGTCTCCTGGACTCAGCAAAGCCTCTTCCACTGTGGGACCAGGCATGGGTCCACCTCGGCCCTCCTTCCCTGCACTTTAACCAGGAAACTCTCTCAAGGTACCAAACTGGAGCAATCACAGGGCTCACCTTGTCTGCTTCTCATCTCTTAGAGATTACTGTCCCTCATTTTCTGATGTGCAAGCTCTTGAAAACTTGTTCAAATATTCTCTCTCTCTCTTTCTCTTTTTTCTTGAGATGGAGTTTCACTCTTGTCGCCCAGGCTGGAGTGCAGTGGCACGATCTCGGTTCACCACAACCTCTGCTTCCTGGGTTCAAGCGATTCTGCCTTAGCCTCCTGAGTAGGTAGAATTACAGGCATGCGCCACCACGCCTGGTTAATATTGTATTTTTAGTAGAGATGGTGTTTCTCCATGTTGGTCAGGCTGGTCTCAAACTCCCAACCTCAGTTGATCTGCCTGCCTCGGCCTCCCAAAGTGCTGGGACTATAGGCGTGAGCCACCGTGCCCACCCCATCTCATTTTTTTATGTCAGGTACAAGAGTAAATTTTGTTCCTGTTACTCCATCTTGTCAATGAAGCAGAAGTTCCTCCATGGTGATTTAAAATGCTATTCTCCTTTCCACATTGGATCAAGTCCAAGGACTTGAAAGGGAAGAGGGCTTCTCTGCCTTTGAGCTTTTTCTCCCCTCTGTTTCTGGGTTCTTCCCCTTTTGCTCATTGAATCAGTGAGTAGGGAGATCGGGAAGTGTTTTTCTTAGCTGGAGGCAGCTGCAAAGGTTCTCCGTGGTCATTCTTGGTGACTCATCCTCTCAGATGCTTACTTGGGTTTCAGCCTTCCCCAGCCAATAAGAACGCTTCCCGTCTCTCCTTCCCTCTTTTTCCTCCCCTTTGCAGAGGAATGGGGGTAATGGCAGGGATGGCAGGGCCAGTTCAGCAGATTCTTAATAAGAATGGGATGTGTCTGAATTCAGGGTGTGGGAGACGTGGTCTTCTTCGTCCTCGACTTAAATTCCCAGTTCCCAACCCTGGAACAAGGGTGGCAGTTCTCACTCGGAGTCGTTTCACCCACCCTCCCTTGCCAAGGGACACTGGGCAATGTCTGGAGACAACTGTGGCTGGCACACTTGGGAGTGGCTGCTGCTAACATCCAGTGGGAGGAAGCCAGGGGTGTCACTAAACACCCTACAAAGGACAGGGCAGCTCCCCACAAGCAAAGTGTCAGGAGTGCCCAGGTTGAGAGCTCCTGGGTGCCGGGAGTCGTTCCAGACAACATCCCTTCATACGTAGATTTCTTCTCTCTGCTATATTGTGGTTTTTATATTCTTGATGCTTGGCACATAGTAGTGGTTATTTGTTTACTAGATATTTATGTAGTTACTAACACACATTAGAAACCAAGGCTCAACTTGAAAAACAAAGAACTGGTCCAAAACACACCAGAACTGAGGCCACTCTGTCAGCTGGTACTGACTACACCACTTCCTCCTAAATCTCAGCAGTAGCTAATAGTCACGAAGGAGAATACGGGGAGAAGATGTTGTGTGGTGGAGCTTTCCAGTTCACTAGGCCTTGTGCAGGCAGAGGGCTTCTGAATTCAGCACTGAGATAAGTACCAAATCAGGCAGTACCCATATGCCACCTTGAAAACTACAGTTTTATGGAGAAAAATTCAACTTAAAGACTCAGTGTGGACACATCAGCACCCACACACTGTGCGTGTGTGTCAGCTCTGCTTCCTTCTGTACACATAAGAGGACACAATGGGGTTGTGTCCTCCCTGGCCCCTGCACTGTGGGATGGCAGCTCAACCTGACACAGTGGCCAGAGGAGAGCACTGAGTGGGGGGCGGGGGGAGGTGGTGGCTCTGTGGGGCTGTGTGCATGGGTCTTCCCCCTGTGCTCCTAATTCTACTCATTCCATCCGTGCAGGGTTGGGTGGGGCATCTCTGAGACAAAGGGAAGGGGCCGATGCCTGATAAAGACAGAAGAGATTAGGGCAATGCCAATAACTTAATATGGAGAGCAGCAGCCCTTTTTGCTTTCCCATGCACAATCTCATTAGAGCCTTAAAACTCCTATCCAGTGTCCTATGGGAAACTGAATTCAGGAGGGGTCAGCAAGAATCCAACGTTATCTGTCTGTAAGAAAGAGTCGGGCCAGAACCCAGGACCCACCTGTGCATACAGATGACATCTGTCCCAGGTTGTGGGGTCCTTTGGCACAGGTTTCCTGGCTGCACTCAGAATGAGTCAGGGTCTGTCATCTCTGTATTGTTAGATACCATAAAACCAGTTCTGTAGGCAAGAGATTTACTGCAGAATTCTCAATTTTGTCTGTAACCCTGAACTGCCAATCTTTTCTTCCCATGAGAAATTAACAGAAAAGAAGAAGACTGTGCAGCAGATCAAAAGGTATTTTTACAAATGATGTGAAAGCTGAGGCACAAAACGAGTCTTTATTACAATTTTCAGACACAGTCTCCTTGGGTGAGATTCCTTTCATTTATTCCTCTCTTGCTCTCAGAACTTTAATGAAAGGAGGGAGGAATGGGAAAGGAGTGCAGTGCCACTAAACAGGGCTTTGAACTTCAGGATCCCTTGGCTGCTAAAATGAACCAAGGAATAAGATGCTCCCTGCCTGTGCTAGTGCAATCGCAGCTCAAGAACATCACTCCAACCACAGCTTATCTCCCAGGAGGCTCGGAAAATTAGACTTAGCAATGGAGGAGTATCGCAAGCCAGGGTAAAGTACACAAAGGGATGGGAGGTTTACGATTTACTGCCAACACAGTAAGCAGCAAGCATTTTGTTTTGCATAGTGTTTAGCATTTCATGACTTCTAAACTTACTGGCAGAGATTAATATTTTAAACATTTTCTTGTATTGTGAATGGACATAGGGTTCATTTTTTGCATGTTTATTGAACACAGCACTGGGCCAGGTGATTTTGGGTACCCAAAGATGAATCAATGTGGGCTCTTCATTCCTGGAATGCCCAGCCCTGTAAATGATATCTGATGAGTCCTATGTTGCTCATCTCCCCATAATACACGCCTACCGACAGAAGCCCCAGTCCCTGCAGGGACCCATCCTTTTGGTCAAAATTTCCTCACCAGTAAGGTGAGGGAAATGGGTTTAGGAGGTGGCTATTATGGCATGTGTAGCAGATCACTTCCCTGACCCCTCTCTGGCCTGGAGGGTAGATATGAGTTTGAGTCCCAGATGGACTGGAGCCATTGTTGATAACCCCAAAGTGGATTTTTGGATGCTGCTCCTAACATATGTTCCTGCCTTAGAAAACAAACCAGATACTGTGTTTGATTTATTTCTGAAATATCTGGTAGGTAGCAGCAGTGGTGCTGGTGGTGAACTTGGAAAAGTTTATGGTAGGAAGATCTTGAGCTCTCCAGGCCACCAGGGTAGTTCACTCACCAAATTTTGAAATGCCCTAACAGGACATGGCTAGGTAACTAAAATGTAAAGCAGAAAGTGTTAATTGACACAGGACAGATACTATAAATTGTTGTAGGAATTAAGCTGGGGAGATTATTCATGCTGAAGAAATTCCACACTGGTTGTGACCTCCAAGTAGAGCCTTAAAGTGGGGATAGGAATTGAACATGTCCTGATTGACAGTGAGGAAGTGCTCTCCAAGCCAGAGAAACAATATCAACAGAGACATTCATGTTGGGAAATGAAAACCATGTAAAAAATGGCTAATGTTTAGTTTGATTGGAATATAGATGACAGAACAAGGGATTACATGGGAATTAGAATTTTTTTTAAGTTGCAAATGAATATTTAATTTAGAAAGGAAATCACAGTAATTTATAAATTTTAAAAAACTGACAATCTCAAACATTCCAAAAGAATACAATATTTTTATAACTGCCTGACCCACCTCTATAATATTAGCTTACCAATTTTTTGGTTGCATAACATTTGACCATATCTTATGATGACAATTTTTATAATCTTATTTTCCATAGAGAGATTATTTATAAAGCTAAATCTGTCATCCTATAGCATTTTTGGTCAATATTTATTTACCATTGATAGGTGGGAAAATTTCTTTCCATTTTATAATTCTTAATATGAAAGTCATGTAAATTTTAAGATCATCAAATTTGAGAAAGACTCTATCAAGTTTCTTTCATATATGAGCAATTAAATATCAGGGAAATTCAAATTTTCTTCTACAAGAAATAATTTCAAATCATCTTTAAACTGACTACACATTTTAATCTGTTTATTGTTGATGCCTGTTGTGATACCATGAGTTCTACATCCTCTTCTTTGTTCTATATCCTTTACTTTGGTGACAGTATATTGTGTCGTCAGCAATACTTTTAAATCTTACTGGAATATGTTTGGATGATGCATTATCTCTTCATTAATTAGATTATCAACTAACCCAAGGGAGTGCATTCATTACTTGTATTCAAAATTTATCTCTTCACATTGATAAACTATTGTATTTGTTATGATCCGAACACTTTTTTGTTATAATTCACTTCTCATCTTTTTTTTGACCTCAAAATGTATTAGACTTTATTTTATTTTTTTTTTGTATTGGAAGTATCTTTATTAGAGTGCCATAAACACTAATCCATAATGAGATATATACACACTTCTTTTTTTTCTTTTTTATTTTTTTAGCATTGGTTGTGTGCTTTCTTTTTTTTTATAATTATTATTATTATACTTTAGGTTTTAGGGTACATGTGCACAATGTGCAGGTTTCTTACGTATGTATCATGTGCCATGTTGGTGTGCTGCACCCGTTAACTCGTCATTGAGCATTAGGTATATCTCCTAATGCTGTCCCTCCCCCCTACCCCCACCCCACAACAGTCCTTGGAGTGTGATGTTCCCCTTCCTGTGTCCATGCGTTCTCGTTGTTCAATTCCCACCTATGAGTGAGAACATGCGGTGTTTGGTTTTTTGTCCTTGCGATAGTTTACTGAGAATGATGGTTTCCAGTTTCATCCATGTCCCTACAAAGGACATGAACTCATCATTTTTTACGGCTGCATAGTATTCTATGGTGTGTATGTGCCACATATTCTTAATCCAGTCTATCATTGTTGGACATTTGGGTTGGTTCCAAGACTTTGCTATTCTGAATAGTGCCGCAATAAACATACGTGTGCATGTGTCTTTATAGCAGTATGACTTATAGTCCTTTGGGTATATACCCAGTAATGGGATGGCTGGGTCAAATGGTATTTCTAGTTCTAGATCCCTGAGGAATTGCCACACTGACTTCCACAATGGTTGAACTAGTTTACAGTCCCACCAACAGTGTAAAAGTGTTCCTATTTCTCCACATCCTCTCCAGCACCTGTTGTTTCCTGACTTTTTAATGATGGCCATTCTAACTGGTGTGAGATGGTATCGCATTGTGGTTTTGATTTGCATTTCTCTGATGGCCAGTGATGATGAGCATTTTTTCATGTGTTTTTTGGCTACATAAATGTCTTCTTTTGAGAAGTGTCTGTTCATATCCTTCACCCACTTTTTGATGGGGTTGTTTTTTTCTTGTAAATTTGTTTGAATTACCCTTTGTCAATGATAGGTTGCAATTTTCTCCATTCTGTAGGTTGCCTGTTCACTCTGATGGTATTTCTTTTCTGTCAGAACTTTTAGGGTTTTTATGGTTTTAGGTCTAACTATGTAAGTCTTTAATCCATATTGAATTAATTTTTGTATAAGGTGTAAGGAAGGGATCCAGTTTCAGCTTTCTACATGTGGCTAGCCAGTTTTCCCAGCACCATTTACTAAATAGGGAATCCTTTCCCCATTGCTTGTTTTTGTCAGGTTTGTCAAAGATCAGATAGTTGTAGATATGCGGCATTATTTCTGAGGGCTCTGTTCTGTTCCATTGGTCTATATCTCTGTTTTGGTACCAGTACGATGCTGTTTTGGTTACTGTAACCTTGTAGTGCAGTTTGAAGTCAGGTAGCATGATGCCTCCAGTTTTGTTCTTTTGGCTTAGGATTGACTTGGAGATGCGGGCTCTTTTTTGGTTCCATATGAACTTTAAAATAGTTTTTTCCAATTCTGTAAAGAAAGTCACTGGTAGCTTGATGCGGATGGCACTGAATCTATAAATTACCTTGGGCAGTATGGCCATTTTCACGATATTGATTCTTCCAACCCATGAGCATGGAATGTTCTTCCATTTGTTTGTATCCTCTTTTATTTCATTGAGCAGTGGTTTGTAGTTCTCCTTGAAGAGGTCCTTCACATCCCTGGTAAGTTGGATTCCTAGATATTTTATTCTGTTTGAAGCAATTGTGAATGGGAGTTCACTCATGATTTGGCTCTCTGTTTGTCTGTTATTGGTGTATAAGAATGCTTGTGATTTTTGCACATTGATTTTGTATCCTGAGACTCTGCTGAAGTTGCTTATCAGCTTAAGGAGATTTTGGGCTGAGACAATGGGGTTTTCTAGATATACAATCATGTCATCTGCAAACAGGGACAATTTCACTTCCTCTTTCCTAATTAAATGCACTTTATTTCCTTCTCCTGCCTGATTGCCCTGGTCAGAGCTTCCAACACTATGTTGAATAGGAGTGGTGAGAGAGGGCATCCCTGTCTTGTGCCAGTTTTCAAAGGGAATGTTTCCATTTTTTGCCCATTCAGTATGATATTGGCTGTGGATTTGTCATAGATAGATTATTTTGAGATACTTCCCATCGGTACCTAATTTATTGAGCATTTTTAGAATGAAGGGTTGTTGAATTTTGTCAAAGGCCTTTTCTGCATCTATTGAGATAATCATGTGGTTTTTGTCTTTGGTTCTGTTTATATGCTGGATTACGTTTATTGATTTTCGTATGTTGAACCAGCCTTGCATCCCAGGGATGAAGCCCACTTGATCATGGTGGGTAAGCTTTTTGATGTGCTGCTGGATTCGGTTTGCCAGTATTTTACTGAGGATTTTTGCATCAATGTTCATCAAGGATATTGGTCTAAAATTCTCTTTTTTTGTTGTGTCTCTGCCCGGCTTTGGTATCAGGATGATGCTGGCCTCATAAAATGTGTTAGGGAGGATTCCCTCTTTTTCTATTGATTGGAATACTTTCAGAAGGAATGGTACCACTTCCTCCTTGTACCTCTGGTAGCATTTGGCTGTGAATCCATCAGGTCCTGGACTCTTTTTGGTTGGTAAGCGATTGATTATTGCCACAATTTCAGAGCCTGCTATTGGTCTATTCAGAGATTCAACTTCTTCCTGATTTAGTCTTGGGAGGGTGTATATGTCGAGGAATTTATCCATTTCTTCTAGATTTTCTAGTTTATTTGTGTAGAGGTGTTTATAGTATTCTCTGATGGTAGATTGTATTTCTGTGGGATTGGTGGTGATATCCCCTTTGTCATTTTTTATTGCATCTATTTGATTCTTCTCTCTTTTCTTCTTTATTAGTCTTGCTAGCGGTCTATCAATTTTGTGGATCTTTTCAAAAAACCAGCTCCTGAATTCATTGATTTTTGAAGGATTTTTTGTGTCTCTATTTCCTTCAGTTCTGCTCTGATCTTAGTTATTTCTTGCCTTCTGCTAGCTTTTGAATGTGCTTGCTCTTGCTTCTCTAGTTCTTTTAATTGTGATGTTAGGGTGTCAATTTTGGATCTTTCCTGCTTTCTCTTGTGGGCATTTAGTGCTATAAATTTCCCTCTACACACTGCTTTGAATGTGTCCCAGAGATTCTGGTATGTTGTGTCTTTGTTCTCGTGGGTTTCAAAGAACATCTTTATTCCTGCCTTCATTTTGTTATGTACCCAGTAGTCATTCAGGAGCAGGTTGTTCAGTTTCCATGTAGTTCAGCAGTTTTGGGTGAGTCTCTTAATCATGAGTTCTAGTTTGATTGCACTGTGGTCTGACAGTTTGTTATAATTTCTGTTCTTTTACATTTGCTGAGGAGTGCTGTATTTCCAACTATGTGGTCAATTTTGGAATAGGTGTGGTGTGGTGCTGAAAAGAATGTATATTCTGTTGATTTGGGGTGGAGAGTTCTGTAGATGTCTGTTAGGTCCGTTTGGTGCAGAGCTGAGTTCAATTCCTGGATATCCTTGTTAACTTTCTGTCTCGTTGATCTGTCTAATGTTGACAGTGGTGTGTTGAAGTCTCCCATTATTATTGTGTGGGAGTCTAAGTCTCTTTGTAGGTCACTCAGGACTTGCTTTATGAATCTGGGTGCTCCTGTATTGGGTGCATTTATATTTAGGATAGTTAGTTCTTCCTGTTGAATTGATCCCTTTACCATTGTGTAATGGCCTTCTTTGTCTCTTTCGATCTTTGTTGGTTTAAAGTCTTTTTTATCAGAGACTAGGATTGCAACCCCTGCCTTTTTCTATTTTCCATTTGCTTGGTAGCCTATGTGTGTCTCTGTACATGAGATGGGTTTCCTGAATACAGCACACTGATAAGTCTTGCCTCCTTATCCAGTTTGCGCCTTTTAATTGGAGCATTTAGCCCATTTACATTTAAGGTTAGTATTGTTATGTGTGAATTTGATCCTGTCATTATGATGTTAGTTGGTTATTTTGCTCGTTAGTTGATGCAGTTTCTTCCTAGCCTTGGTAGTCTTTACAATTTGGCATGTTTTTGCAGTGGCTGGTACCGGTTGTTCCTTTCCACGTTTAGTGCTTCCTTCAGGAGCTCTTTTAGGGCAGGCCTGGTGGTGACAAAATGTCTCAGCATTTGCTTGTCTGTAAAGTATTTTATTTTTCCTTCACTTATGAAGCTTAGTTTGGCTGGATATGAAATTCTTGGTTGAAAATTCTTTTCTTTAAGGTTATTGAATATTCGCCCCCACTCTCTTTTGGCTTGTACATTTTCTTCTTAGAGATCAACTGTTAGTCTGATAGGCTTCCTTTTGTGGGTAACCCAACCTTTCTCTCTGGATGCCCTTAATATTTTTTCCTTCATTTCAACTTTGGTGAATCTGACAATTATGTCTTGGAGTTGCTCTTCTCGAGGAGTATCTTTGTGGCATTCTCTGTATTTCCTGAATTTGAATGTTGGCCTGCCTTGCTAGATTGGAGAATTTCTCCTGGATAATATCCTGCAGAGTGTTTTCCAACTTGGTTCCATTCTCTCAGTCACTTTCAGGTACTCCAATCAGACATAGATTTGGTCTTTTCACATAGTCCCATATTTCTGGGAGGCTTTGTTCATTTCTTTTTATTCTTTTTTCTCCAAACTTCTCTTCTTGCTTCATTTCATTCATTTCATCTGCCGTTGCTGATACCCTTTCTCCTAGTTGATCGCATCGGTTACTGAGTCACGTAGTTCTCATGCCGTGGTTTTCAGCTCCATCAGGTCCTTTAAGGACTTCTCTGCATTGGTTATTCTAGTTATCCCTTCATCTATTTTTTTTTCAAAACTTTTAACTTCTTTGCCATTGGTTCCAACTTCCTCCTTTAGCTCGGAGTAGTTTGATCTTCTGAAGTCTTCTTCTCTCAACTCGTCAAAGTCATTCTCTGTCCAGCTTTGTTCTGTTGCTGGTGAGGAGCTGCGTTCCTTTGGAGGAGGAGAGGTGCTCTGATTTTTAGAGTTTCCAGTTTTTCTGCTCTGTTTTTTCCCCATTTTTGTGATTTTATCTACCTTTGGTCTTTGATGATGGTGACGTACAGAAGGGTTTTTGGTGTGGATGTCCTTTCTGTTTGTTAGTTTTCCTTCTAACAGTCAGGACCCTCAGCTGCAGGTCTGTTGGCATTTACTGGAGGTCCACTCCAGACCCTGTTTTCCTGGATATCAGCAGCGGTGGTTGCAGAACAGCGGATATTGGTGAACCGCAAATGCTGCTGCCTGATCGTTCCTCTGGAAGTTTTGTCTCAGAGGAGTACCTGGCTATGTGAGGTGTCAGTCCACCCCTACTTGGGGGCACCTCCCAGTTAGGCTACTGGGGGGTCAGGGACCCACTTGAGGAGGCAGTCTGCCCGTTCTCAGATCTCTAACTGCATGCTGGGAGAACCACTACTCTCTTCAAAGCTGTCCGACAGGGACATTCAAGTCTGCAGAGGTTATTGCTGTCTTTTGTTTGTCTGTGCCATGTCCCCAGAGGTGCAGCCTGCAGAGGCAGGCGGGCCTCCTTGAGTTGTGGTGGGCTCCACCCAGTTCGAGCTTCCTGACCGATTTGTTTACCTACTCAAGTCTTGGCAATGATGGGTGCCCCTCCCCCAGTCTTGCTGCCACCTTGCACTTTGATCTCAGACTGCTGTGCTAGCAGTGAGAGAGACTCCCTGGGCGTAAGACCCTCTGAGTCAGGTGCGGGACATAATCTCCTGGTGTGCCGTTTGTTAAGCCCATTGGAAGAGCGCAGTATTAGGGTGGGAGTGACCCAATTTTCCAGGTGCCATCTGTGACCCCTTTCTTTGACTAGGAAAGGGAATTCCCTGACCCCTTGCACTTCCTGGGTGAGGCGATGCCTCGCCCTGCTTCAGCTCATGCACAGTGCACTGCACCCAATGTCCTGCGCCTGCTGTCTGGCACTCCCCAGTGAGACAAACCTGGTACCTCAGTTGGAAATGCAGAAATCACCCATCTTCTGCATCGCTCATGCTGGGAGCTGTAGACTGGAGCTGTTCCTATTTGGCCATCTTGGCTCCACCCGGGAATTAGAATTTTTGAAACAGGACTGGTGTCAGATTATGGGAAACCTTAAATACCAAAGTAAGAAAATAGAGGTCATCCTTTAGTCAAAGGGAATTAATAAAAACAGAGCAATGGCAATATATGATATGTTTTTAAATTTTTTTTTTTTTGATGGTGAACTTTCAAAGGAATCTTCAATGAAAGTTCTATAAGTAGCTGTTGTGGTAAAACAAACACACACACACCATCCTCCAGTTCCTGTAAAACAGATATCATCTTATAGTGAATCATAATTCTAGTGTCAATTCTAGCCTGACACCTACCCTACCTGAGGCACTAGGTCTCCTGCTGAAGAGAACCCTAAGATATAACTTACTACTATGAAAATTAATGTCAAGTCACCCTTGGTTCTGGCCTTGCAATCCAGGCTTGATGAATATACCAAAACAAGATATAGATACCATAGTAAAGTAGTAATATCTGTTATAAAAATAGATGCAAAAAATCCTAAACAAAATATTAGCCAATTCAATCCAACAATATATCCACAGGGAAAGAACTTCACTTGGACTCATTAGAGAGATGTAGAGGCAATTGAAATTGAAGTTCCAAGAATGTGGAGAGAAGAAAAGCTTATTGAAATGACACAATCCTTATGCACGCTATTTCTCTCCTTGGAACATGAGCAGAGGGCAGGAATCTGAAAAGACAGGGTAGAGGATAGATTCCGGAAGCCAGGAAGCCACAATACTCTTTGGCAGTTACTCAAGATAGCCAGATCATGATTAGCTAAGGTCTCATAGAGAAGGGTACTTCAGAGAAGTAAGCACTATCTTTTGCTCTAAGATTTTCTTAAAAGCATCTGCTGATTCATAAGCTTCACAGGATGAGAAGCCCCAAAACAACAACAACAACAACAACAACAACAACAGCAACAGAGAAATGAGATTAAAAGCTGAGTGGAGCTTTCAGCAATCATTGTGTGGGGAGAGAAAAAACTGAAGTTTAGTGTCCTCTACATAAAAGTCTCCCTGGTAAACATCTCAGGCTCTCATATGAATCCCTTGAAGGCTTCATCTTAGAATTGAGAATAAAATAAATGTAGACCAGGCATTAAAAAATCTGAAAGAGATCTGAGGTCAGGTTATGCCTGTTTAAGTTGAGGAGATCAGTCTATCCTACACCAGCTATTTGTGGAAGATAGAATGAATCCTTTCTTAAAACGTAATGATATCTAGAGCCTCTATAGTCCTCCATGAAGAATTTCTGTCATATAATCTGGTATATAGTATGTGTGCCAAGAAGTTGACAAAGATGACAAAACAGACAATAAAAACAGGCCCACAGATGATATTAACTTGATTTTTAAAGTAATTTTAATTATAAATACCAAAAAAACTAGTGAGCAAGAAGGAAAATATCAATAGAGAACTATAATCTGCCAAACAGAATAAAAGAGAATTTCTAGAACTGAAAGTAAGAACATATGTTTTAAACAGGAGATTATAAATACTGGAAGAAATAATTAGAGAAATGGAATGATGTGTCGAGAGAAAATGTTCATACAGAAGCATAAAGGACATTTTAAACTGTGGAAAATAGGAGAAAAAACATAAGAAGCATATTCAACATAGGGTAGAGATCTAAATTATTTGTAATTAAAGGCCTAACAGACAGTAGCAAAAAATGGGGTAGGTAAAATAATTGAAGAGATACTGGTTGAGAGTTTTCAAAACTGATGAATGACATCAAATCTCAGATTCAAGAATTTCTAAGAAAGTCAGCTTGGGTAAATGCAAATAATCACTCCTGGACATATCAAAGTTAAACTAATGAAAACTAAACCACAAAGAACAAAGTTAAAACAGCCCAAAGGAAAAGAACAAAAAAAATTTTCCTTTAAAGGAGCAACAGTAAGACTGACTACAGACATCTCCAGAAAACAATAGAAACCACAATACAATGGAATCAACAGGGGGTATTGAGACAATTGCATGTACATATGCAAAACTGTAAACGTCAATCCCTACCTTGCATTATATAGAAAATTAACTAAAAATAGTTCAAAAGTGAAAATGTAAAACCAAAATCTATAAAACTTCTAAAGAAAACATAAGAGAAAGTCACTTACACAACTATTTCTTAGACTCAACACTAAAAGCATGGTCCATAAGAGAAAAATATATATAAATTGAATTGTATCAGAGCTATGAACCTCTGCTCTTTGTAAAACACTGCTAAAATAATGAAAATCTGGCTAGGCATGGTGGCTCATGCCTGTAATCCCAGTGCTTTGGGAGGCCAAGCCAGGAGAGCACTTAAAACCAGGAGTTTGAGATCAGCTTGGGCAACACAGAGAGACCACCATCTCTACACAAAAAAGTTTTAAAAATTTGCCTGTAGTCCCAGTTACTACTAGGAGGCAGAGGCAGGAGGATTGTTTGAGCCCAGAAATTAGAGGTTACAGTGAGCTGTGGTTGTGCGATTGCAGTTCAGCCTGGGTGAGAAAGTAAGATCCTGCCTCAGAAAAAAAAAAGAAAAGAAAAAAGGAAATGAATGAAAATCTGAGGCGTACACAGAAAATGTTTACATATTATATATTCAACAAAGGTTTGTATCCAAAATACATAAAGAACTCTCAATTCTCAATCACATAAAAACAAACAACCCAATTTAAAAAATGGGCAAAGAACTTGAACAGACTTTTTACCAAAGAGGATATAATTATGGCAAATAAGCATACAAATAGCTGTTAAATAGCATTAGCCATTATGGAAATGCAAATTAAAAACATGAGATACCACCACACATCAATTAGAATGGCTAGAATAAAAAAGACTGAAATATGAAGGACTGGCGTGGATGTGATGTATGGAATGTTCATAAGTTTTTGGTGGGAATGAAAACTGCTACAGTGACTGTGGAAAATAGTTTTGCAGTATTTTATAAATTCAAACATAAACTTAAAATTCTGCTCCTGGATAGAGAAATGAAAATTTATGTTTCACACAAAGCCTGCACATGAATATTCACAGCAGCTTTATTTGTAATAGTTGAAAACTGGAAATGATCCAAATGTCTATCAATGGATGGTTGGGTAAACAGACTGAGATATATTTATACAAGGCACTATTACTCACAAATAAAAGGAATAGACTGTTGATACATGCAATAACCCAGAGGAAGCCATTATGCTGAGTGAAAGACACTAATTTTAAAAGGTTACATAATGTACAATTGCATTTATATGACATTCTTGAAAAGACAAACCTACAGGAATAGAGAACTGATCACATACATTAACTACAGAGGAACATGGGAAATAATTTAGGAGACTTTTAATACAAATTATGCAAACCAAAAGGCAATGGAGTGAGAATTTCAAAGTGCTGAAAGTAAAAGCTGTCAACCCAGAATTCTATATGCCACAAAAATATTTTCCCCAAATAAAGGAGAAATAAAGAGTTTCTTGGAGAAACAAAAATGGAAAGAATTCATAGCTAGCGTACTCACTTGCCAGGAAATTACAGGGCATTTTTCAGGCAGAAAGAATTGGTATCAGATTAAAAATTAGATCTACACACATAAATAAACAGCACTGAGAATGGAATAATTAAAGTTGATTTTTTTAACTTTTAATTGGTCCAAAAGATAGTGAACTCTAAAACAAAAATAGGAGAAATATATTGTGTATTCATAGTACATGTAAGAGCACACTATATGACAGAAAGGATAAGAGGGTAGAATTTGGAAGATTTTGCTGTAAGTTTCTTAAAGTATATGGGAAGTAGCATAATATTATTTAAAGTTAGACTCTGATTAAAGATGTATATTGTAAATCTGAGGGCAAACACTAAAAGTAAAAGTTTTTAAAGAGTAATTCAATAGAGTATATAAAATGAAATCATAAAAAGGTGTTAAACACCTCATGGCAGAAAATTTGTTTAAATAAAGAAAATATGAAACTAGTATACAATTACTAGCAAGATGGTAGTTTTAAATTTAACCATTTCAAGAATAAATATGAATGTTCTAAATACAGCATTTAAAAGACAGAAATCATCATATTAGATACAAAAGCATGACCCAACTATATGCTTTCTACAAAAAAACCCACTTTGAATATAAAGGCATAAATAAGTTAAAAGTAAAAGGAGAGATAAATATATAAAATGGAAACATGAACCTAAAGAAGGCTGGAGTATCCATGCTAATTTAAGCAAAGCAGATTTTAGAACAGAAATCATTAAGGAAAGTAGAGGACATTAACTGAAGATAAAGGTATCAATTCTACAGACTAGCATTACCCATATACCATAATGAACAAGGACATTACTATAAAAGAATAGTCCAATATCCCTTGTGAGCATAGATGCAAGCCTCAGTAAAATATTAGAAAATAGTGTCCGGCAATACATAAAAATAGAACACACTATGACCAAGTGGGCTTCTTCTCAGGAATGCAAGACTGGTTCAACAGTCTACATTAAAATGTAATGTGTCATTAACAAACTAAAGAAAAAAAATCTGATCACTTCAAAAGATGCAGAAAAAGCAAACGATAATTTAATATACATTCATGATAAAAACTCTCAACAAACTGGAAACAGAAAGCAACTTTCTTAACCTCATAAACACAGTTGACCAAAGAAAAACAACAATCCTACAGCTAGCATAATACTAAAATTGTGAGAGACTAAATTCTTTCCCTCTGATAATTAGAACAAAGCAAGATTGTCCTTTCTTACCACTCCTACTCAACATCCCAAGATAAGTTCTAACCAGTTCAATAAGGTACCCAAGAGATGTAAAAGGAATACACATGGAAAAATCAAGAAAAAAAACTGTATCTATTCAGTTGTTTATACACTGTATACAGAACTCTAAGGTAGCCACAAAAAAAGCTCCTAGAACTAATAAGTGAAATTATCAAGGTTATTATACAAGGAATTTGAAATTTAAAATACAATACAATTAGCAATAGCACCAAAATAAAAATACTTCTGTATAAATCTCATCAAGTGTTAACAAAAACTGAATAGATAACTGAAATCCTCTTCCCAAAGTGAGCTTCAGGTCCAGATGGCTTCTCCAATGAAATCTTACAAAGTGTCAAGATAGAAATAATTCCAATTACTCTCAACTCCTGGAGGATAGAAAAAAGAAACATTTCCTAATTCACTTTATGAAGTCAACATAATTTTGCCATCATAATATGACAAGAACATTATAAGAAAGGAAAAAGCAATATGATAAGGGTGGGGAAATATTGTAGAGGAAAAAATAGAGTTACGATTTTTCACCACAGACATCTGGTTTCTGCAGAAGTCCAAGGAGTCTAAGTCAAGTGTCAGAAAAATTAAATTAACTCAGCCATGTCATTGGATTTAGGATGAATAAAAAAGTCAACTTTTCTCATGTACTGGCAACAAATGCTTATAAAATAAAATGCAATCCCATTTACCATAACAACAAAAATCTTATCTAGCTAGGAATATATCCAATAAAATGTGCATGAGATTCTACACAGAAAACTACAAAAGACTGTTGAGAGATATTAAGTTTCACAGGAAACCCTATTTATTGACTATAAGATTCAATATTGTAAAGATATCAGTTCTCCTTAAGATCATAATAGTCGGCCAGGCGCTGTGGCTCACCCCGGTAATCCCAGCACTTTGGGAGGTCGAGGCGGACGGATCACGAGGTCAGGATATCGAGACCATCCTGGCTAACACGGTGAAACCCCATCTCTACTAAAAAATACAAAAAAATTAGCCGGGCCTAGTTGCAGGTGCCTGTAGTCCCAGCTACTCGGGAGGCTGAGGCAGGAGAATGGCGTGAACCTGGGAGGTGGAGCTTGCAGTGAGCCGAGATTGCACCACTGCACTCCAGCCTGGGTGACAGAGTGAGACTCCATCTCGAAAAAAAAAAAAGATCATAATAGTCGATACAATTGCAATAAAAATCCCAGCATTTTTTTTTTGTAGAAATTGACTAAATTACATTTGAAAATATGAAGGGCCAAGAACACCCAAGATGATCCTGAGGAGTCTTGCACATGTCTGTTCTTTTCATCTTCTAAGGGACAACACTCCCAACTTTGTTTTGGGTGATGGTGTCCCTAGCTAGAGGCGACCACCAGACATGGTTCTCATGGATGAGTTGTAAACATGTCACTAGTCAGGCTGCTGGGAAAATTTTCAATGTGGCAGATTTGGCTGGGAGCAGTGGGTCATGCCTGCAATCCCAACACTTTGGGAGGCAGAGGCAGGAGGATCACTTGAGGCCAAGAGTTTGAGACCAGACTGGGCAACATAGTGAGACGCCCTCTCTAAAAAAACTTAAAAAAATAAATTGGGTGTGGTGGCACATGCCTGTTGTCATAGCTACTCAGGAGGCTGAGGCAAAAAGATGGCTTGAGACCTTGAGGTAAAGGATGCAGTCAACTGTGATTGTGCCATCGCACTGCAGCCTGGGTGACAGAGGGAGACTCTATTTCAAAAAAAAAGAGAAAGAAAAGAAAAAAAAGGTGGCAGATTTTGTTGATAAGAGGTTTTTTCCTTTTTTCTTGCCTGAAACGTGAAGGTGAAGTGAATGAGAATGAGGTGAAACACAGTGGATAAAAGTCATATACAGAGCATTACTGAGTGGAATAGGAAAAGAAGCCCCAGTCTCCAGAAGCATTTTGCAGCTGCTGCAGCTACCCTGGAGTCCCAACCTCCAGACTTCGTGTCCTTTGTGAAGAATATTACATCCATTTGCTTTATCCACCATAGTTAGTTCCCTGTTACTGACAGCTGAAGGCAATTCCTATCAGATAAGAAGTTCAATTTTAAAAATTAGATGTATTATAGTTATTTATAATTCCAGATGAAGTGATGATTTGTCAGGAGAACAGACACGAAACACTTTCATGGTGAGAAAATGATTCCATAACTCTCCTTCCCTACCCAGGTGGCCTTGGGCAAGTCTAACCAGTTTGTGACTCACTCTCATCATCTTAGAATTAGGAGTGTGACAGACATTATTTCATAGGTTTGAGGTAAGGATTAGGTAAGTTAACGTCACAAGTGCTTGGAGTGCTGATTTATCCTCTATCTGCCCCTGTAAGGGCAGAGATTTTTGTTTTGTTCATTGTAGTTTAGTACACAGTAAGTACTCCTTAAATGTGCATAATATTGAGTAGATGAATGAATAAATGTTATTTCTAGACTAAAAATAGAACTACCATTAGATCCAGCAATCCCACTATGGAGTATGTAACCCCCCCAAAAAAGAAATCATTGTATCAAAAAGACACCTGCACTCATATATTCATTGCACACTCTTCTCAATAGCAAAGTCATGAGTCATGGAACTAATATAAGTATCCATCAGTGGTTGACTGCATAAAGAAAACGTGGCATATATACATCATGGAATACTATGCAGCCATAAAAATGAATGAAATCATGTCCCTTTCAGCAACATGGATGGAGCTGGAGGCTATTTTCCTAAGTGAACTAGTGCAGGAACATAAAAACAAATACTGCATATTCTCACTTATAAGTGAGAGCAAACACTGGGTACACATGGACATAAAGATGGAAAGAATAGACACTGGGGACTCCAGAAGCAGGGAGGCGGGAGGAGGTCAGGGGCTGAGAAATTGCCGATCAGGTACAATGTTTACTAGTTAGATAATGGCTATACTCGAAGGCTAATCCCCAGCACTTCACAGTATACCCATGTAACAAGCATGCACATGTACTCCACTGCATCTAAAATACAATAAAGCATTTAGAAAATGAATACTTTTGGGTACAAATAAAGCTTCATGCATACTCTTCCCTTGTTATATTAGTAGTAAGAGCCAGAGTGTATGCAGTATACTTAACATCAGTGTGCAGTGCCGTTTACTCCCTTCCCTGTGAAGTATTTTGGGAAGGCTTTGGGAGTGTGGATGTCATGTATTTTGTGCTAGGATGGTGTTCAGGCCCAGCAGCTGGGATAGAAATGTCTTGACACATTGGATGTGGCATCTTCTACTTTCAGAAGACTCAGAAGTAATAGCCATTTTTCATCCTGTGTCATTTACTGAGCCTCCCTATTTACCTAAGTTTTCTGAGAAAGGCTGAGGCTGAGGGCAAGAGGCGAGTGACACCTGTGACTATTCCTAGGGTCCTCCAGGCAGCTCTGGTGACATTCAGGGGCTTCAGGGGACCCAATAAGAGATCTTGAGGGAGGATTGTTAGTCACAAGTCTTAGACGAATTATTTCTAAAATACAAATTACACTTAGTGGCTTAAGCTGAATTTTGAGGTCTCCATCCTTCAGGATCAGTCAGAAGAGGCCGCCAATGGCTGCTCTGTGAGTAGAGTTATCATAGTGGAAGACAAGGGGGTGCACGTTGTCCACTCACACCTGCTCTGCTTTGCACACCTGCCTCCAGGTCAGGGCAAGAGCAAACGGGGAGTGCTGGCAGATGTGTCATTCCCCCATTTCCGGGGTATGTGGAACAGCCAGTACACTAGGAAAATAACCGGACTCCCCAGATCCTTTTCTCCTGCAAATAAGACCCACAAAATCAGTTTTATGTCCACTTTGCCTTTCTCCTAAGCCTTCTTCATAAAGACTCCATTCTCTTAAGTAGCATCCATCTAGGACTGCTGTGCATGTGTTTATTGGATGTACCTAAGGGACACGTTTGAAAAAGAACATTCCCCATTTCCACAGAAAACAGTGCTCTCCAGCCTTGAGTCTTGCTTCCAAAAGTGTATAGGTGCAGTTGTTGGGAAGAAGCAGGAAGTCCAGATCAGAGGCTTTGATCTTGATGGACTCATCCACTCAAGCTTCTACTCACTCAAGGTACTGGGTGCTGCAGGTGTGCCAGGTGCTGCTCCTGGGATCCTGCCACAAGGAGGATGGCTGTGGTCTCAGGGCCTCTGGTGCAGTGAACTGTCTTCCTTCTCATACCTGAAGCATCTCTCTAAGTGCATTCTCTCAGACCTGCAGTCAGGCTGGACAGCTCTGGCGTGCAGAGCTGTCCCACCTCCTCGGTGTGCTCACAGAGGAGAGCTGCACATGTTTTCTAAGGGAGCTCCTGCCAGTCTTCTGCATTCTAGGTGGTCTCTGTGAATTGAGTCTTGGAGGTTAAAGCAGTGCACCTCATGTAAGGTTGCTGCAGTGCTGGCATGATTCACACACAGCTGCTGGAGGCCCTTGGCTTTATGAGTCTTGAGGATGATTTCAGGGGACCAGCTGCCTGGGGTTGTTCCCATCACTGTCTGGGGGATGACAATTTGATCTCTCAGAATCAAAACTGAGAGATATTAAAGAATGATATAAATAATACAGGGGGTACTACCTTTTCATACCTCAAACTAGGTAGGAATATTAATTTTCATTCTCATTTTTCTTGAATTAGATGATGTATTTTTAATACACTCCTGAAGCTTGTGTAAAAAACTTGGACAAGTATTAGGAAGTGCCATGAGCTCCAGCTGTACGAACATAATTTTTTCTCCTTGATTTATCTAGTTTATATTTTGGAGGCAAAGAAAAGAGGTGTGAGCTCTGACCCTCTGACTAGCTGAGCAGGCTCAGGTAAGCCGCTGAGCCTTCCTTGGCTGAGTTGCCCCATGCATAGCATTGGGATCCATCACTTATTCAGCACACATTTATGCAGAGCCAGACCTGTACCTGTACTGTGAGAGGTCCTGAGGAGTCAGTGATGTCTACAAAAGAACCCTGCTTTTCCTTGGTCCCAGCACAGAAGCAGTATGGCCGGTGGTGGCAGAGGTGTTCCCACGTGTGGACATGTACAGAGGCCGAGGTGGGCCTGACTGGGAGAGCTGCCTGAGTAGGAGAGAGGACCTTTTGTTGCTGCTTCCTAACCTATCCAAGTTGGTGCATGGTACAAATCAGCTAATGCAGGGAAACATTTTATTTACTTATTTATTTTGGTCTTTAAAAAATCATGGTAAAATATACAAAGTCTAAAATGTACCATCTTAACCATCTATAAGTGTACAGTTCAGTAGTGTTGACATTGTTGTGCAGCTGAACTCCATAACTCTTTTCATCTTGCAAAACAAAAACTCTGTACCCATTAATCACTAACTCCCCAGCCCCTGGTAATCTGAATGCTACTTTCTCTCTCTATGAATTGGGCCACTCTAGGGACTTCACATAAGTGGAATCCTACAGGAATAGCCCTTTCATAACTGGATTCTTTCACTTAGCATCACGTTTTCAAGTTTCATCCATGTAGTAGCACATGTCAGAATTTCCTTCCTCTTGGCAGCTGAATCCGATTCCACTGTATATATATATACCACATCTTGTTCAACCATTCATTCACTGATGGACACTTGGATTGTTCTACCTTTTGGTTATTGTGAATATCTCTACTATGACCATGGTGTATAGGGAAGCATTTTAAAAAGCAAAGACTACAAATAGGTTGCTTATTATTATCTCACAGTCTTATAAAAACTGACTTTCTCAAAGGTAGGGTTCACCCATATGTTGCTTCAATTTTTTTCCTGGAACTATTGAACTATTCTCTGGCCTGCACGCATATTTTTAAGTCAGGGAACAGCACCAACAGTCTTATGGGGGAAATAAACAACAACATATAATTATGAATGAATGGCTTCCATGGAAGGGGAACGGTGGTGTAGAGGACTTGTAATAAGAACTTAGCCCAGCCTGGGCACCTGTGATGAGAAAAGGTCAAGGGACCTTCCCTATAAATGTGAGGTTTCACTCCAGGCCTACAGGCTGGGATCTGGGGCAACAAGCAATACCGATTGACATATGTATTAGTCCATTCTTCCATTGCTATAAAGAAACGGCTGAGACTGGGTAATTTATAAGGAAAAGGGGTTTAATTGGCTCACAGTTCTGCAGGCTGTGCAGGAAGCATCATGGCTTCTGTTTCTGGGGAAGCCTTGGGAAACTTACAGTCTTGGTAAAAGATGAAGATGGAGCCAGCACTTCACATGGCTGGAGCAGGAGGAAGAGAGAGAAAGAGGCGGCTGGTGCTGCACACTTTTAAACAAGCAGATCTCATGAAAACTCACTCAGTCACGGTCACGAGAACAGCACCTAGGAGATGGTGCTAACCCTCTCATGAGAACTCTGCCCCCATGATCCAATCACCTCCCACCTGTCTCATCTCCAGCCCTGGGGATTACAATGTGACATGAGAATTTGGTGGGGACACAGATCCAAACCATGTCGGTACATTCATTCATCCGTCAGTGGCTACTTGCTAGAGTCCCAGGCCCTGCCTTCCCATAACTGGCATTATCTACATAAAGGCTGTACTCAGGGAAAGGTACTGAGGGTGTTAAGGAGGGTTGGTCCATGTGTCTAGGCCACCTGGGCATACTAATTGGGGCTCATCTGGAGGAGATGCAAACTTCTCTTATCTTCCTGACAGGAGCCAGTGAGGCAGGTTAGAGGGAGGGCCGTCCTCTCCCCCACTCAGCTGTCAGGCCGTCCTTTCCCCTGGTGACTGGGAGCAAAGCCAGGGCAAAGGGATTGCCTTGGAAGTTGCCATTTCAAAGAGATGTCTTCCAGGTCCTTGTAGAGACAGTTCTGGGTGATAGAAGATTTACATTCTCAAGGGCAGATGAAGAAAGTATAATTGCAACCTTTCTAAAGTAACTGCCCTATGGTGAGGTTTAGGGGCCTCTCTGCATATCACTAGGTTTTGGTTGGAACAGATACTAAATTTTGTTGGGACAAATAAATGCTGGAAGCATTGAGTTTTCACTTGCAGGTATTTTAAGGGGGTGGGGGCTGTGAACATCCCTAGGACATAGCCTCATGCTGCTAAAAGCCATGCTGGTGTTTGGTGAAATGGTTTCGTGCAGAGGTTTGGATGGAGTCACTATGTGTCCACAGTTCTTTTGCAGTTCTGAGGTGTCCTCAGTGTTTAAATTCCACCACTCAGTCATCAAGTGAAAAGCAAAAAGAAGGAAAAATTCTTCTTAAGGCTGGTGTATGTGTGTGTACACGTGTGTGTGCACCCATATGTATGTGTGTGCATGTGTGTTTTTTTCATGAGACAACTCCATAGAATATTTCATGTGAAGGAATTTAGTATTTCCAAACTCTGTGCCTAGTATATTTTACCTAGTGTCTGAGTTTGCTACAGCCAATCTTTACATTTGGAGAGAAAAGTAAAAAGAACCAAGAGAAGTACCAAAGGTGTCAGGTACACGCCCCAGAGTCACACTCCCGGGGAAGGTGTGTTTCCTCTGGAACGCTGCCTAGCCCTGTCAATCAACAATGGCGGGGCAGTAACGGTGGTGTCCAACGTGCATGGCGTGCTTTCTGTGTGTGAGGCCCTGTCCTGTTGACCCAACGTGCGTTACCTCTTGTCATCCAGGGTTTCTCCGTTACCATGCCCGTTCATCACATTGACAGAAGGACAGAGAGGCCAACTTAAATAGCATTCACGGTTCACAACCGTTCTCTGTTCAGTTTTCCTATCCTATAAAGGAGCGTATCCATTAAATCCTTAGCAGAGCTCCTCAGGCAGAGGCAGCCGCTGGTGCAATTCCCTGATGCTCCCCACACAGTTTGCAAAGTATGGAACTCTCAGCTCTCAGCATCTTTCTCTTCTCTTACATATGTCTAAACATATTATTTGTTTATATTTTAGAGACGGAGCCTTCCTTTGTGGCCCAAGCTAGAGAGCACTGGTACCTTCTTAGCTCACTACAGCCTCAAACTTCTGTGCTCAAGTGAGCCTCCTGCCTCAGCCTCCTTAGCAGCTGGGACTATAGGTGTGCACCACCACGTCTGGCTTTTTTATTTTTATTTTTGTAGAGAGAGGTTCTCCCTATGTTGCCCAGGCTGGTTTTGAACTCCTGGCCTCAAACGATTCTCCCCTCTTGACCTCCCAAAGTGCTGAGATTATAGCTGTAAGCCACCATGGCCAGCCTAAATATCTGTATGCCTCTTCATTTATTAGAGAAATCCTAATCTCATTTGTACAGAGTGAAGCCAAAATTTCACCAATGTATAATATCCATTATAAAAGTATTCTACAGGAACTTCCCCCAACAAATAAAAAACACCGAATGATGTTTTTAGGTGAAATGGTAAATATTTACATGCCTCTTTGCACCTAGCTTGCAGGAGGTTTGGAATGAGATCAGCTAGTCTGTTTCTCATTACCCATGGAGCACCTGTGAACCAGTGACAAGTTTGGGCTCATTAACAGTGCAGGTCAGATGTGTTCTAAATGCAATATGATTTTTGCTCAAGATTTTTGAGAGCTCAGAGACATACCTGACATCCCCACATCAAAGACCTTAGCTTTATTGAGGCCCTGAGCGCCCTTGTCCTGGGGTCATGGTGTGTGTTATTAGCCCTAGCTGGGTTGAGTTTTAATATGAATTTCCATTTTTTTTTCCTCCTTATGTGTTTACTTTCCTGATGGTTCACAAATAAAACGAGTAGGAAAGGAGGCACTGAGAATCATGAAACTGATTCCATTGATATGGGTCTTAAGCCTGGAAGAGTTTGTTATCTGTTGCACCTACTTGTGCTCTGGCCGTATGGGACTTCTTTCTATCCCATTTGTTTTTAAGGCAGAATTACAATAACCAAGGTATGAAATTTTGTTTTTTCTAGAGAATATGTTTGGTGGATAATTTAGAAATAAGGCAAAAAGCAACCTGCTCTGGGGAAGTTATTTGAAGTTCCAGAACACCTTTCTGTTTATCTTCTGGGATAATTTTCCCCCATGCCTCTCGTGTGGAGCACAAGATGTTCTGTGTCTGGTGGATCCAGTGGCAGTGAGTTTGTCAGCGAGCTCACTGTTTGACAGATGGAAAGGTTTTCCCTAGAGAAATAATGTGGATCCTCAATCCTGCCGATGCTGCCTAACAGAGCTTGGTTTGTGAATGAAGATCAGATTAGGCCCACACTCACAGGCGCTCAGATCTCTTAGTAACCCTGGACTTTTACCCAATCAATCATCAATGTAACAGTTACTGCCTGAGCTTCCTAATGTATTGGTGCAGGTGATGCAAGTGCCGAGTTTGATCTGAATTTCATCTCAGCCTCAACTATCTGTAAACAGGGCTGTCTTATATGCATTCTGAGGTTTACGTATTCCTTGTGTGCTTACAGAATTTTCAGGATAGTTCTTAGGACTTGGAACTTGAGATATATACAGGAAGTAGGGGATCTGAATTTGAAATGTGTTATCATGCTATGAAATCATTATTTTAATCACTGTTAAATTTGAGGTGACATGCACGGAAATGTCTGGCAAATTTTAATCAAATTGGAGTCTTTTAATTTCCACTGACCTTGAAAGTTACCCTAAGACTAAACTATTTGAAGACAATTTTAAATTGGCACAAGCAGTGCCTCTTACATTTTAATGTATCTGCAAATGTCGATCAACTTCAGTGCGTCTGGATGGGCCCATTCTGCATTTCCAATGTCAGGCACTGTGATGCTGCGGGTCCCCCACAGACCAGGCAGTGTGCATTTGATCGACAGTGATTTCTGATATTGCCTTCTGACATTTGAATTGCACAGCTTCACCCTCTAATACTGTGCACCTACATGGCAGGGGCCTTCGCTCACCAAAATCCATATTCTCTTCTTCCTGGGGATGCCGTTTTCCAGCCTCCTCTCCAGTGAGCCAGGAGTGACTGTGGCCACAGCCTCCTCGGTTCTGGCTGATGAAAAGTTGCCTTTTCAGGCCTAGCCCACACACTGCTTCCACAAGGAACCCTCTCTTCCTCCCTTCCCCATCCGCTGGACACGGCAAAGAAAGGGAAACCTGAGTGTCTGCATGGTGGGTGGGGCCGGGGCTGTCTGCTGATAAGTTCTGGACTGTGAGGTGAGAAAACTGGATGATGTGAAACCCCTGAGATTTCAGAGTTTATTTGTTGTATCAGCCTACCCTGGCCAATACAGACTGCAAGGCTAGACTGCTGAATTTTGGGATTATGTTGCTTACCAAGAACACTTCTTATTTCAATCTAATTTCAAGATGCTTTCTCAATTACCTATCTAGTTGATTGATGTGTACCCTCATTTAAAGCGGAGGAGCTTGGAGATTCACTCAGATTCATACCTCCCTTTGGCTCCCTCTTCACTTCCTCCCAATCCAGTTAGGCCCATGGTTCCCGAGTGCATGTTCTTGGGTCCTGCTCCAGATCTAACAAATCAGACTCTCTTCTTAGAGGCGCTTAGGATCCTAACTTTAGCTGCAGGTGTCATGCTTTTCAGCAACCACGTTTTGGAAATCAGGGATTAGGCACAATGGCTGTGTAATGGAAGGAAAAAATGGATTGAAAATGACTAGCTTTTTAAACTTTTTGTTTTTAAAAGGGCTTTTCTTTTACAGAAAAATTATTATTCCCCTCAGGTTTGAATTTTCTCTCTTGTTGGGTTTATTCAATTATTTTTCCCCTTTGGAAAAAAATCTGTAGGAGTAAAGTTTTCTTTTAAATTTATTTATTTTATTTATTTTTTTTTTGAGACAGAGTCTTGCTCTGTCGCCCAGGGTGGAGTGCAGTAGCGTGATCTTGCCTCATTGCAAACTCCACCTCCTGGGTTCAAGTGATTCTCCTGTCTCAGCCTCCCGAGTAGCTGGGATTACAGGTGCACACCACCATGCCCGGCTAATTTTTGCATTTTTGGTAGAGTTGAGGTTTCACCATGTTGCTCAGGCTGGTCTTGAACTCCTGACTTCGTGATCTGCCCGCCTCAGCCTCCCGAAGTGCTGGGATTACAGGCATGAGCCACGGCTCCGCCAGAGTTAAACTCTTAAAATTTAACTTTCCATCACCAAGTAATTTGAACATTTTTGCATTTTGCTTTAAAAATGCCTAATACAGCTTCTTGCTGGGCCTGGTGTGTTGAAGTAAAATAAAATGAAAACCAGGCCTGAAAAATCCTTGAGTGGACAAATTAGGACCCTGCTTGATTTCAAAAACACAAGGAAAACTTAACTTGGGCTAATTCTCGTAAATGCCTGTATTAAAGAAAAAAGGAATCTGGCCGAGTGTAGCGGTTTGTCTCTGTAATTCCAGCAGTTTTGGGGGCTGAGGCTGGGAGGCCAGGAACTCAAGACCAGCCTGGGCAACACAGAGAGACCTCCTATCTACAAACATAAAAACAAAAAAAATCAGCCAGCCGTGCTAATTTTACAGGTGCACACCTGTAGCCCCAGCAACTCAGGAGGCTGATGCAGGAGGATGGCTCGAGCCCAGGATCTCCAGGCTGCAGTGAGCTAAGAAGGTGCCATTGCACTCCATTCTGGGTGACAGAGTGAGACCCTGTTTCTGAAATAAATGTTTAAAAAAAAAACTTAAGCTCAAACCTTAACAAGGAGCAAACTCAAATTATATAACTAGGAACTTTCCAATGGGATAGACTAAGTAAGGCAATCTTGTAACTGTAGTTAATCGAACATTTCCTTTCTTTTACCTCCCTGTTGGTCTCACAAAAGCCTCTCCCTTGGGTTCCTCAGTGGGGCTCCCAAAGTACTTCTGGTTCGAAGTTGTCTGATTCATGAAACACTACCCACTCAAATAAACTCTAAAATTCTTGTGCCTCAGTTTACCTTTTAAACAGGTGTATGCAGTTGGGTGCTGATACCCATGTTTGCTACTTCACCCGCCTGCAGTGGTTTTCTGCTCCCTTTTGGGTATATATGGTGAGGAGACTTACGCTTTATTCAAATCTGTGTGGCGTGGTTGAAGGTGGTGGGTGTGACAGGTCAGATTCAAGTGAGTGGCCAGAAACCTTGACAGCTCTCTTTTTGATGAGTCGCCCTTTGTTAACACCGGAACTCCTCTGACACGTACGGCTTTGGCCTTTTATTTCCATTCTGTTGGTCCTCAGTGGATTACAGCCATCACTATGAGAAAATATGACTTACCTGACTGGAGAGTTGTGGGTGTATTTTTGTGTTGATTGTACATCGCTATTTAAACATTCACCTCCAGTAAAAGCAGTGTTTCTAGGCCATTAAGAAATCTATGAGAACACCCGAAATTGTGGTTTAACTGGCAATGTTACGTGGTCTGCCGTGGCAATGAAGAGGCCCTCTGTAAACATACCTGTGCTGTGTGGACAGGAAAGGCAAATTTACACGTGGAATACTTATCTGTTCTGAAGAGGAAGAACCACTTAACCGCCAGAGCAAGGATGCAAAGTGCTCAATGCAATGAAACTGCAGCCAGGCAGACAGCTAGTGTCCTAGAGAATGGGGCTGCATCAGAGCCACAGCGTTCATGCCTCTGGGTAAACACGCTCTGAGCTCTCCTCGGTCCCTAGGGCTTACTATAGTCATTGAAGGTCAGGTCATACCACCTGGCCCTGCGACTCCCAGGTTTGATGATTCCTGCTGGAACCACAGATCCCAGGTTCACGGTGGCACCTCCCATGGTGGCATCATCTGCAACCTGCTACAGAGCTTTGGTGGTTGCTCATGAATGCCTTCCTCAGACTCTAGGTGGTGTGGGGGATACTCCTGAGTCCCCCGCCTATGTTCAAATGAGGTGCACTTGGGAAACCCACCCTGACATCCCTGTTTTCCACAAACTTAGCCTTTCCCCTTACAGTGTATCTGAGGGGCTGGCACCTCATTTTCTTTGGCTGTAGGCAACTGGAAATCCAAGTTTCAGCAGTCACTTTACCTGAACAAACAGTTCATCATAAACCTTGAAAACAAAGGTTTAGTTTTTTTTCTTTTTTTATTATACTTTAAGTTCTAGGGTACGTGTGCACCATGTGCAGGTTTGTTACATACGTATATATGTGCCATGTTGGTGTGCTGCACCCATTAACTCGTCATTTACATTAGGTATATCTCCTAATGCTATCCCTCCCCCTCCCCCCACCCCACGACAGGCCCGGGTGTGTGATGTTCCCCACCCTGTGTCCAGGCGTTCTCATTGTTCAATTCCCACCTATGAGTGAGAACATGTGGTGTTGGTTTTCTGTCCTTGTGATAGTTTGCTTTAGTTTTCAAGGTTCCAGTGTTGTTTAATCCCTTTATACATAAATGCAGTCACACCAGCTTTAAAGTTGGTCCTTTCTGGTTCTAACACCCTTAAAATAAATTCCCATGCATGCCCCCAGGCTCTTGCCAATACAGATATTACAATATTGCAACCTCTTCAGTGCACCTCCTGGGACCAGACCTTGGGGTGCTCCTTCCAGGCTGTGCGTGGATGTGACCTTGTTTAGGGCCTGAGATAATGGGTGGATGGTGCTGTTCTCGGAAATAGTGTACCTTGGAAATCAAGCTCAAATCTATCTCCCTGTGCTGGCTTCAAGGCAGTATTTTTACTAGGAATGTTTCAGGAGCTGGTTTCTGAGGTTAGGAGGTGACTGGTAGAAGGAAAGGGGAGGTCTGAGAAGTCCCTGGACATGGGCATTTATCTCTTCATGTTACCCCGTGGGTCACACGTGCACATCTGGGGGGAGTTAGTATGAAACGTGATGGAATGAGGCTGTTCTGTCGCCAGCCTCATTCTGTGCAGACTCTAGTTGGCCATATTGGTTCCAACGGACTTCAGCAAGTTTTATCTCATGAGCGTTTCAGCAGGCTGTTTCTTTTCTTACCTGCCACCTTGCAAGCTCAAGAATTTCTGTTAGTTACTGGTTTCTTTAACTCTTTGGGACACAGTTTCAGTTCCAACCTGGCTATGAGTACAGTCAGGCCCATAGCATGATTTGCAGTCTCCACTGCTCTACTTCTGTGCAAGAGATCGCCCCATCCCTCACTTACAAATCAAGCAGCCCAGCCAGAGAGCCTTCTGTGTGTGACTTTTCCTTGAAAGGAGCTTGCTGATTTCTGTGGGTCCTGAACAAACACAGCTGACCTCATTGTGCCATTTGTGCACATTTGTAAGATATCACTTTGAAAGTGATATCTTCCAGCCGGGCGCGGTGGCTCATGCCTGTAATCCCAGCACTTTGGGAGGCTGAGGCAGGTGGATCACGAGGTCAGGAGATCGAGACCATCCTGGTTAACACGGTGAAACCCCGTCTCTACTAAAAATATAAAAACTTAGCCGGGCGTGGTGGTGGGCACCTGTAGTCCCAGCTACTCGGGAGGCTGGGGCAGGAGAATGGCGTGAACCCGGGAGGCGGAGCTTGCAGTGAGCCGAGATTGCGCCACTGCACTCCAGCCTGGGCGACAGAGCCAGACTCTGTCTCAAAAAAAAAAAAAAAGAAAGAAAGAAAGTGGTATCTTCCCCCCCACCAAAAAAGTGGGTTTAAATTAACTAAAAAGTGAATGTCTGCCATATTAATTTTCTCCGAAGTTCACTCCACAGTCCCAAGGTTTTGGAGACATGCACTGGCAGAGTGTAGCAGCTCAGCACAGGAGTCTCGAGGTGTTTGAAGTTACATTTCTAGCGTTTCAGTCCTTTTACTGCTTTTTTCTGGGTTTAGAATATTGGGCAAGTCTCCATTTTCTCATCAATAAAATTGTAGTAAGACGAATCCCCTCTTTATACAGTACTCTCAGGACTGAATGATTCAGTGTGTGCCAAGTTCTCAGCACGAGGTCAGCCCTCAATAAGCATCAGCTGTTGTTTTAATGTACCTCTGGAAGGGCCTGCAGCTTTGGTCACAAAGCAGGGCGAAGGTGGCGGTTCTGGCAAGGGGAGGGAATGAATGAACATAAAATGTTCACTGTTGTTCAAGCCCAGATTAAAGCAATCCAAGAAGGAATTGCTGCGAGCGCCAAAATAGGTACTTCCCAGTGGCCCGATGTCAGAAAATCCTCTTTTAGGGCTGAGGGCTCCCACAGAATAGGCCAGAGGCTGCAAAAAATGTCTCATAGTCCCCCCACCCCCACCCCCTTGTGTAAGTGCAGTGCCCATCCCGGAGGGGTGATTGTGTTGAAGTCATGGGTGAGCTAGGGGACCTGGAATTGTTTGTTTTTATTAAAATGTGTTTCAGCCGGGTGCGGTGGTTCACGCCTGTAATCCCAGCACTTTGGGAGGCCGAGGCTGGTGGATCACGAGGTCAGGAGTTCAAGAGCAGCCTGGCCAAGATGGTGAAACCCCGTCTCTATCAAAAATACAAAAATTAGCTGGGTGTGGTGGCGGGCACCTGTAATCCCAGCTACTGGGGAGGCTGAGGCAGAGAATTGCTTGAACCCGGGAGGCGGAGGTTGCAGTGAGCCAAGATTGGGCCAGTGCACTCCAGCCTGGGCGACAAAGGGAGACTCCGTCTAAAACAAAACAAAAAAAAAAAGAAAAAAAATAGACCAAAGGACAGTACATAAAATTCTCTAATGTGTACTGTCTGTGGTGGTCGCGGTCACCGTCGATTTTCCGTTTGTCTGTGACAGTGTGCCCTTACTTTAAAGTGAGATGCGGCATCTTCTCCAGGAGCCACTGTTAGGACTTCAGGGTGTCCAGCCCCGCTTCCAGATGCGTTGATGGCGGGTCCCAGAACCCTTCCCCCCACGATTTAATCCGCTCCCCAGCTGCAGGTGTGGCCTGGAAGCTGGCACCTGCCACCTGGCTTGGCTGGAGCAGAGTGTACGGCTCTCCAAGGGTGACTTGGGTGTGTCTGTTCATGGAGTTTTGCAAGAGTGGAGGAGGGCGTTTCCCTTAGAAAAGCCACTTGTACCCTTCCTGCCAGAGAAAAGTCACTCCCCGACCCCCATTTGCAGAATCTGCCCCTGGGCTGGGCTTCCCAGAGGTGAGCATCTGAGAGGGGCAGTTGGGTCACACCCCTGCGGGCATCAGGGCTCCGTGCAACACAGCGCCCTTGACCCCATCCCGCACACTCCCAGTTGGCCAGGCCACCCAAACCAGAAAGACGTCCACTTCCGGCTCAGGTATTTCTGACAACATGTGCATTTATTTGTATTAGAAGTACAAACGTAGGAATCCAAATACAAATACAGAGGGCGGCCCAGCCACGAGGCCCAGCTGAGGGCGCGGCGGGGACGGGACGCACGAAGCGGGGCGCGGCGCCGCCCGTGTCGCCAAGGCACGTCGGGCGCCGGTGCGCCCTCATTTCACTAGGACACCACGAGCCGCACGGATAGCGGGGAGCCACGTCCTCTGCGGAGGGGAGGAGGGCGGCGGGACCTCGGGACCGCCCGGAGCCAGGGCCTCCAATCCCTCGCGGGACGACAGGGACAGGGACACACGGGCTACTGGAGGCCACTTGGTGAGGGCGGGGACCCTGCTGGGGCGGGAGGCGCACGCACTGGGGCAGGGCGCGGCCCTCTCGGGGCCAAGCGCATCCACACCGGTGCTCTATAAGATGATTCCAAAATGTCAGATTCTGGAATCTCCAGGCCTACCTCCCATCTGGACGACAATGGCTTCACAGGCAGGAAGGATTCCATGGGAACAGAGAGCAATCCGCGCCTCTCTCCATCCCTTCCTGCCTGGGCCATCTCCCAGGACCCCCCCTGACAGTTTCACTTCCCACACAGGCTTCACAGAGAGAGGACCCTGCCCGCGCCCTGGCTGCTTCAAGCCCGACCTGACGCCTCCCTGTGACCTGCGAATACGACTTCCTAGACAAGAGTGGGGATGGCTGTTTGCCATCTAAATCTTGAAAACTACTTTTGGCTTATCGGGTCAACTTGACCAGAATGCACGAATGATCAAGGAGTCGCCCAGGTGTGCACCCAGGTCACAACAGTGATGCTCAAGGGCTCTCCAAAGGAGGCAGGCTTGTGTGGAGGCCAGAGGGACTCCTGATCAGGTAGTGAAGCTGGATTTCTTTTTCTTTTCTTGGAAAGAACGTGATCCCACTTTGTCAGGAAATGTACAGATTGCCACTTTCTCTCTCTCCCTCTGTCCTCTCTTTCTCCCTCTCCCTTGCTCCTTTTTATCCTAACCAGAGACTTAGTAAGCTAATACGCTATCGCTAGAAAACTGCGCTCCTTTCTACTTGTTTCAGCTAAATTTGGGGTGACGGGTAGAGTGACACACATTATTAATAAGTTGTTTCAGTTTTACCACTGTACGTACAGACACAAATACACAGACCACTGCATGTAAACACAAGATGGCCTCTTGCTCCTAACCACACAGAGGTCTGATCCCTGAAAATAATTACTCTCCCAAAGCTTTCACAGAAAATTCACTCCTAAACAACGAACCTTTTGCTCAGTACAGGAGCTGCACGTAAAGGAAAACACATTGTGTAGTTGTACAAACTTGTTAGCAGGTAAAGTTGGTTCACTAGCACAAAATTAGCCATATCAAATGTCAAGAATGATGGACAGTGTCTTTTAGACTGTTTTAATAAAATAGTTATTCTAAACAGAGATCATATAATAGTAACACTATACATTTCATGAATATATTTTGCCTGTGACTATTTCTATTCAAACTAAAAATGCCAGGATAAGTTAGGGGGAAACAAAGCCTAGACTCAAATTAGATGATAAGAAGCACAGTGATTGTCTTTTTGAGCTCACAAAATTTGCAGTTTCCAAAGATGCATGTATTTTAGTGAAAAAAGGTAGTTGTCAGACAATTCAAATGTTATCTTTACGAAAAGGAATAAAATAGCCGACTAAGGTAAAAATGGGAAAAAAAAGAAAGCAATCAACAAACAACAATTGAATGGAATGTTCTTCTAAATAGTAATTTGAAATTCTGATTGAGGCAGGGCAGGCAGGACTGCTGGGGAACACAGCAGTTCTGGAAATGTTTTAGGCAAGCAAAATTTTGGAGTGGGATCTGTATACTTAATGTTTAAACTCAAATGAAACTTTTTCACTTTTTCCACAATGTAAGTTCTGATTTCGTTATAGTTCAGAAAAGGCTCTAAGCCTTTGTGTTGAATCAATAGCTGAGTACTAGTAGCAACATGGAAGAGGACAACGAGGGTGATGATGGTGATGATGTAGCATCATTTACTTCACCTAAAAACCTTTCATATTGCCAGGCACGGTGACTCATGCTTGTAATCCCAGCACTTTGGGAGGCTGAGGCGGGCGGATCACAAGGTCAGGAGATCGAGACCACGGTGAAACCCCGTCTCTACTAAAAAATACAAAAAAATTAGCTGGGTGTGGTGGCAGGCGCTTGTAGTCCCAGCTACTCGGGAGCCTGAGGCAGGAGAATGGCGTGAACCCGGGAGGCGGAGCTTGCAGTGAGCCGAGATTGCGCCACTGCACTCCAGCCTGGGCGACAGAGCGAGACTCCATCTCAAAAAAAAAAAAAAAAAAAAACCTTTCATATTTGGTGATAATTTAGAACTTGAGGGAGCAAGTTATGTGCATCTTTTGCCATATTACTTATTTTTTAATTACATTGGAAGCAATCTTTAATTGCTTAAGAATGCAACATTTTTTCTTTTTTTCTTCTCTGTAGCTCCCAAGACCACCCCAGAGGTGCATGGACTAGCAGACGTGGCAGGCTGGCTCAGGGTGGACTGGGTCTGCCAAGGCTACATAGAGGAGTGGGTACCCTGATCTCCCCATCAGAGTGACAGAAGTGCTGCCCTGTGCAGTAGGGGGTCTTCACTCATTAACAAAATTGACATTGAAAATCCTTCCTGTTACAAATATAAACAATATTTTATAAAAACCTGTTGTAAGAAAGCCTAACCAAATCAAAGCAGTCATCATTTGCTCCTGAAAATTAGAAGCTGACGGTGGGTTAGGACTTCTACTTAAGGTGTTTCCAATAATCTTTTATAAATTCAAAGTCAAGCACTATCCTTTCGAATAGACCTTAGATTAGAGAAGCAGCTTTAAGTTCCAAGAAAGTGCTGTGGGCGGGCACGGGCACATGTTCCCACACATGCGTGCTAATGAATCCAGTTGTAAAACTCCAGTCCACCCAAAAGGAAAATCCTGTGCACGGTCATGCCCTTGCCAGGAGCGATTCCACCTGCCCTTCCAGAGGCTTCAGACTTCCGGGTGAAAATTCAGCCCATCTCAGGTGGAAAGGGGATGCTGGCACCTTCCCACTGCCTTACCGTAATGAACTTCCCACTTACTGGCATCAGTCCTGATTATCACCATGTCCCTAAAGTGACAACTTAGCTCTAGGGCCCACAGGTTCCTTTCCCAAAGATTTGGGAGTCTATTTTACACATTGCTATGTACTGGAAAGACGTTTAACAGAAAATGGACATTTCAATTGTTTTTTAAAAAGTGGCTAGTGACAATGTTGTCATTTTGAGAAGACTGACATCTTGGGGACTGCAGTAATTGTGCTGTGGGCTCGCTCATGTATCCTTAGATACCTAAGAAACACGTACTTAAGAAAATACAAATTGGATCTATTGGGTACATACACATCATTCACCGGGATGGAACTTCAGTAAGCGAGGCACCTGGGAGAAATCAGAGTCTAAGCCCCTCACAGGAAGTGTAAATGTTCCTTTCTCATGAAAATCAAACAAGGAACCCTGAATAACTAGAAAAGAGAAGAGAAAATGTAGCAGCTACCTGCTCAGTCTGGGGGATTTAATTATTGGCAATCAATGTTCTTTCCAACCTGTTCAATTTAAACTGTTCAGCAGACACAGAGGCTCTGGCTTCCCTGCAGGAACCATTATCATCCTCACATTGTGTAGCCTGCTCACCGGCTGGAAAAACCCTGTGTGTGTTTGTTTACAAATGTGAAAAGTGAAGTGGTGAAAGTAGGTGATTATCTCAATTGTTCAAGCAAAGCAATTTACGTTCACCTCAATAACCCGAATGCTACATTCAAATCATGTTTCTTTTGAAAGTGGTGTGTGTGTGTGAACATATGTTTTGTCTGCCTAATTATTTTCTAGCTCATGCTCTTGTATAACCTAATCTGAAAAGCCCACTTGGTTAACTCAAAACATTGAAAACTTGTCAGTGACTGATTGTTCCACTAGTTTTTCAGCACTGATTTATTTAAGTTCGTCTAAAATTTGGCTTTTATAAGTAAGCAGGGCAATAAAAGGTATAAGGGGTTTTATTGACAACAGTAAAACCCAAAGCATTATTCAGCTAGGTGGCATTAAAAAAGTAAATATAGGCTGGGCGCAGTGGCTCATGCCTGTAATCTTAGCACTTTGGGAGGCCAAGGCGGGTGGATCACCTGAAGGTCAGGAGTTCGAGACCAGCCTGGCCAACATGGTGAAAGCCCATCTGTACTAAAAATATAAAAAATTAGCCAGATGTGCTGGTGGGTGCCTGTAATCCCAGCTACTCGGGAAGCTGAGGCAAGAGAATTGCTTGAACCCGAGAGGTGGAGGTCTCAGTGAGCCGAGATTGCAACACTGCACTCCAGCCTGGGCAACAAGAGTAAAACTTCATCTCAAAATAAATAAATAAATTAAATAAATAAATAAAAATAAATATAAAGAAGGTCTCCGTTTTGGCCTTAATACAACTAGATCAAGCTGATATCCTGAAATTGCTAGCTTGTAATCAGTAGAAATTCTAAAAGGAGGAATGGAAATGCCCTAATCTCTAGTCTTCAAAACTATTAGACATTAAGAAAAAGAAAGACAAGTTTTTATTCTTCCAGAAACACTGAATGGCTGAGTTCTTACCCGATCATCTCAAAACACACACATTTTCTCCCTATAATGATAGAGATCTATTTTTATAATAAAAGATAAGTCAACAAGGGATCAGCGATGCAGGTGTCGTTTATCCTGAAGAATTATTTGTTGGTTCTTTGATGTGATTATACAGAGAACACAAACATAGAGGCACTGCTAAACTCTCTGAACCTGAATGTTTTTCTCCAGGACAATTTGAGAAAAAAAATAGGTACAGATTACACACTTTCTCAATTTTGGGAAATTTGAAGGGGGCTCAGCAGAATATTGTAAATTTAACACTTTCAATGTATTCGTAGTCTGGTTCTTTTCCCCTTATTTCCAGAACCTTTCTGAATATCTGTTAAATGATAGTGTTCTAAAGTCTAAGGTGGACAGTGTTTCAGTACAAATAGAACTTAATGTTTCAATGTATATTTACATCAGATTATGTGGATCTCAAGCCATTCTTTTTTCTTTTACAGAAATTGCAGATGAAATTCCTTATGGGTAGAGTTTAAAATCACTCAGGAAAAGCACTTTAAAAGAGTTGTAAGATCATGGAGTGAATTCAAAGCGCTTTGTGCCTTGAGAGCACTGAACTGATACGGTGATAAGAATAATGGTTGGAGACCAGGTATAATTCTTCAAGTCTCAAAGGAAATCACAGAAAATTTCCATTTTGGCAGCTGAGATAAAAATGATCAAGGAAGAAGAGGTTTTGTCTGTTTTGTGTTCTAGCCCTTTAGATAGAGTGGCTCATTGCTTCCTAGTCGTGGGGAGCTGGAGTCAATGCAGAGGGGGTTACCGGCCCCTCTCCTGTTGCTTCCAGAGTGTGGTTATATTGCAGAACAATGAAGCAACATGCCTGCAAACTTACTGCAGCAAGCTATCACCAGGTAAAATGATTTGGTGTGAAGTTTCTATAGAGACACTCATCCCCATCAGGACTGTGTTGCTGACATTTTAGATTGGCCCCAATTTCCCTTATATAGAGTGAAAATGCTTTGCTCTTGAGGACAAGCATTTTCTAAGTCAAAGAGCCTGCAAAACTTTTGTACTTAATTGATTTGATGTAAAATTAAGGGTAAGACTGTTTGGCATATAAAGAAATGAAATCCTATTTCCATCCATTCATAAAAGATAAATAAAACTTGGCATGAAATATAGCTGACTGCAGGAAATGGAAAATCTTAAAAGATGTGTATTATTTGAGCTTTCTGTTTCATTTTAAGGCATATTTTGGGTAAATTGGGGGCAGTATTGGCTGGGTCCAGAGTAAATTATACTAACTTTGTCCTTCTCTGTCTGGTATGTAGGGAGTCTCTGTTCTGGTAGGTGGTGTTGGGACTTTGCAGAAGCTGAAGCTTTCTAGGCTCTGAAGAGACATTTTTCTCAAATTCCATTAATGTGAAATGCCTTTTCTTTGCTTTTCCCCCACCCAGTATGCAGCTTAAAAGACAGTCACAGTTTTAAGTGTGATCCACAGTGGTCAGAAATTTGGATTCCATGTCAAAATACAGAACTGTCATCTCCTCAACTTAGAGTATTTCTGAAAGTGAGGAACACAGTAGCACCTTTGGAATGCAGATCACTCAGACAACTTCCACCCCAAATATTTCCCAATTCTGCATGCAAAGCAAGCTGGGGCTTAGCTGTGCGGAACAGCCTTGCACCTTGTGCCCACACACGTCCCTCCTGATCAGGCATCCTGGCAAAGACAGTCTTTAGTGAAAGAAAGTGTACTTCCCTCCCACTCTCCCCACACTGCTCCTCTCCTTCCTCTAGACAGTAAACACGTACATGATTAAAAAGCCCCTGAGCTCTGCACCTCACCAAGGCACATGCATCTCTCCCTCATTGTGGACTGAAAAGGCTCATCTCAGGAGTTGAGACTGATATGGAGAACTTGAATCATGCAAGCCTGCAGAGAACCTGGCATGACATGCTCTTAGGGGGTGCTTTAGCTCTTTTTATTCAGATCCCCTAGTGGGTAGCCTGCTGTATATGCAGGAATCCACACTATGATGCTCAGTTAGTGAAATCCATTGGACTTTCTTGAGATGAAGGTTCTCCTTCCTAGAAAAGGAGCGCTGAACTCGTCTGTTTTGATCAGGAGGGCTGCTGAGGTTGGGAAGAAGAGAATGGCTGGATTCAGAAAACTGAGGTTATTGGTGTATTTATCCTACATGTAAAATTTCAGGAGGATTGCTAACAATATCCAAATATTGAGTGGTTTTGAAACACAAGGCATCAGTAAAATTCTTTTAAGGTAAAATCGAACAAATCCATGTTATAAAAAGTTGTTTTAGGTTATTCTCCTCTCAATAAGAATTTTTCTAGAAAATTCAGTTCTCTCCAGAACTTCTTTTACAATGTAGCAGGTTGCAGTTCTTCAGCTTGTTAGAAATTACACATTCATAAGGTTGGACATTGTGTCTTAAGACTGCCCTTGGGCCACCTTCCCTTGGCACTCAGTGCTGTGGTGTGACCTGGATTCCTTTGGTCAGGTTCCCTGCAGAATACCTCTGCCAAGGCTGGGGGTTGCTTATGCATGACAGACAGAACTAGAGTACCAGAGTGTGAAATTCTCCAATAGAGGAGACATTGCATCTAAGACGATATTTTCAACCTGTTTCTCCACAAATACTCTTCTATTTTTAAAACCGAATTTGCTAAATTGAAGCCCATTGGCTTGTAGCTTATGTAGCAACTACCAAATCAAAAGACAGAGAGTTGACAGGGAGAGAAACAATGGGTTTGAATGTCTCACACTGTATAGACTCTATCTTTGGAAATTCAGTCATCATATATCGATATCTTTGCATCCATTTAATATGCAACAATCTTAATAGGAATAAGCAGATGAATCTAATTTCACTTTTTCTGGCCTCTTCTGCACCCATCCTCTTCTGTGTCTGGCATACATCCAGGAAACTGTGTGAAATTGATACTTTTCTATACTTTCTCTGCAAAATATTTTACTTTTCTGAGTAATTATGGTATGCACAATAGACAATTTTTAAAATTATGGTTTCTAGGTCAAATGAATTCGGTTTTCTGTGTGAGAAGGATGAGAAGCACAGAGATTCTGTTTCCAAATTTTAATAATGCCAAAGCATTATTAACTAACTGGTAGGACTTGTGTTTTGCCTATTGGTGAGAAGTTTCAAAACAGTCTTCTGCAGTTCACACTGGCATCCAGTTATAACAAAGAACTAACCACAAGAAGCAAGTTGGTTTTGTGTTATAAAAATATCAAAAGAGTATTGATTTGGGGGGATATTTTTTCTTTGGGATTTTGCTATGTATCCATATTTCAAAGTATAAAATAATCTTGTTCATCAAAATACGTACTTGATGATCACCATTGCCCATTTTTTTGCATCTAAAGTTGGTTTGAGTTGAAAATTAATATTCACTAATTTTCTTTTTTTAAATTTTGGCCGGGCATGGTGGCTCATGCCTGTAATCCTAGCACTTTGGGAGGCTGAGGCGGGCAGATCACCTGAGGTCAGGAGTTCGAGACCAGCCAGGCCAACATGGTGAAACCCCGACTCTACTAAAAAAAAAATAAAAAAAAAATTAGCCGGGTGTGGTAGCGCACGCCTGTAGTCCCAGCCACTCAGGAAGCTGAGGCAGGAGAATCGCTTGAACATGGGAGGCAGAGGTTGCAGTGAGCTGGGATCGTGCCACTGCACTCCAGCCTGGCCAGGTGACAGAGTGTGACTCTGTCTCAAAAAAAAAAAAAATAAAAATAAAAATAAAATTTTACCTACATGTCTTTCACACTCTGGTGTGAAAGAGAACAGGTTGTGTTCACTGTATACCTTTCTTTGCAAAATGAAGACAATTACTGAACCCATAATAACATAAGCTGGACACATACTCTGGGGTTGAGCCTTGGTCTAGTAAAAAACAGCTCTTATGGTGAAATGTTGTTGAACTAGTCCAAGAACCCAAAGTTCAAATATTGTTGACTCTCAGTAAGTTGGAATAAAGTAATAACCTTCTGATGTTCAGAGATAATCATCTTTGACCCCAACAACATGAGCATTTTGAAAATCTTATTTTCTCCTCCAATGGAAACTGTAGACAATGCGAGTGCACTCTCCCCAGGCCTAGAACGAGGTTCTTAGGTAAAGGGGTGCCAGCTAGTGACAATGGTGCTGGAGCCAGACAGGCCACAGAGAAAGGAGACTGGGGTTGGAACCCATTGCTGTTCACACTGGAGCACAGAGAGCCCAGGCTGAGCCAGCAGGAGTGGGTCTCAGCCAGGGGTGATTCAACACCTGTGAGCGCTACTACACCCAGGGCTGTGAAGGAAAGATACAGAAGGACTACAGGCCTGAGAAAGCATCTCAGACTTTCACTTGCACATTTTACAGATTTCTTTGCAAGGGTAATCAGCAGCTGCTTCCAATATCCAAAAACCATCCAGAAACAACACCAAGCTACAATTCGGTAGGGATTAGCAAGAATATTACTTTAAAACTCAATTAGCATGTGTGTGTGTGTATGTATGTATGTGTGTGTGTAAAATACATAATAGAAACCTTTGCTGGGTACTTCCTGTGTTGCTGAAAGGTCATTTATAACAAGATACACTGAGCAGTGTCCTTCCTTGCTACTCCCGATTGGTCACTACTGGTCTGGGGGCGACGGAAGGTCGAGTATGTACCAAATGCTTTTCACTCTTCATTCTGAGCAACATTTAGAGATACAAGTATCCGACCCAGTAGACCAGGTTAAAGAGCAGGAAGGACGTGGGGAAAAAGACCCGGGAGTACGAGTCCAGCTCCAAGATGTCTATGTGAATACGCCCTTTTCTCCAGGATCCTGATTTACATTCTTCATAGCAGCAGAAGAAGCTCTGACAGTCTTTGCCATCCAGACACTCATAGACACAGGTATCTTCAAATTCCTGCCAGTAAACGGAATTGTTTAAAGTGATCATCGCAGGTGGTGGTGGCCTCATGTCCAGGAGGGAATAGTTCTGCAGGCAAGAAGAATGACACAACAACCATCGTAAAATGCAATAAAAACACCCTGAGGTGTATGAAGCAGTAGGTCCATATTACATCTGTCTCCTATAGATAAAGAGGATGCATGGGCATGCCCATCCCCCACTATACCCCCACGCTGGAGAGAGTTGAGAGAGTCGGTCTTTTTTGTTTTGTTTTTTTGTTTTTTGTTTTAAGGAGCAGAGAGTTTAACAGGCAAGAAGGAAGGAAGAAGAAAAAGAAGGAAGAAAGGAAGAAGCTTTCCTGTACAGAGACAGAGGGAGGGGGGCTCCAAAGCTGAGAGAGGAGACCCCCGGTCTTTTCAATCCTTGCAATTCTAACACGCAAGGAAAATTGCATGCAGTTTCAAATCTTGTATTTCCCGGATTATTAATGAAGAAGGTTAAGCATATTTTCAAATGTGTATTAGTCATTTGAAGTCCCTATTCTGCCTATTTTTCTGTGGATTTGTAGTAAGTATGGACATATATTTATCCCTTAAATGTGAAACAGTATGTATATTGAAGTGGGGAGAGACAAATATGTTACTTTTTTCTAATTAGTGAATAGTAAAAGGTATGACTTGCAGGAATGATGAGAGGATCTTCATGTCCCATGTGATTCTGGTGAATGTGAGCTTTCAGTGTGAGGTGGCTGGACACTGCTTACCATCTCAAGAAGCATAACCAAAAATGTGCCCACCTACGATGCTTGCTTTTCTACCTCCCAAGCCCTCCTCCTGCAATGGAAAAGTCCAAGTGGGGCAGATGAAGGAGAGAGAACAACATACTATTCACTCCTAAATGAGAAGAATCATTCCTAACCCTGAGACATGGCTGCAACTAGACTTGTCAATTCTTCAGACAGAGGCTGAGCTCTTCTAAAAACCTATGAAGTGTGCACTACATTGAATTCCATTAAGGGGATACATTTCTAAATTGGACTGAATAATGGAAGAGAACTAAAAAGCATGTCTGCCTGTCTGCTTTGGTTTCATCTGTGCTGGTTGATCTGAGATGGGCATGCCAATGGCAGCCATGGAGGCTGACACCAAGGAGGAGGTGGAGAGGGAACCCTTCTCAGTGGGCTTCCTGGTGAGGGCCTTTGCCTGGGTGTGGCACATTGCTGGGACAGAGGCCATTCAGAATTCATTAGAAAGCATCGTGACAACCTCTTATACTTTCATCCAAAAATACGATTCCAAGAAGACATGGCACTGCTTTCCCTCCTACTTTTGGGCCTCAATTTGATTGGACATGCTCATAGTCATGGGGTCATAAATCGGGGAGGGGTGGAAGTGTCAATCAGGCACTCAGACAGTACTTGCAGCCTTTGGTGGGTTCTTGTAAATGCGAAGCATCTGTGTGTGAGGACAGACCTAAATTAGCAGGATGGCCTGGACCACATGTTCACAGGGCGTTGCTTGCTCCTCACAGGTGTGGCCACCTCCCTCTGCTACCAGTGGGGCCTCATGGTGCGGCTGCCCACCCTCCTCCTCCTTCACAATCCTGATGAGTAGGCAGAAATAAAAGTCCCGCTGTCTCTATGGGCCTAATGTGGACACGTCTCTTCTAGGTTAATGTTTTTTGTCCCGAGTGGGTGTAAACATCACCAAGGGTTTGCTAAAACATAGCAGTTCCCTGCCTCTACCCCACTGCATTGAAGGGATCTGCCTCTTTTTGACAACCTCCAGTTGAAAGATCTGCCTTTATTAACAAACAATTGCAATAAAGGTTTCTTACACGTGTGCTTTCACAGTGATCAGCCATTCATCCACTCATTGCTTCATGCCTCTGTGTAGTCCCTTGTTATGTGGATGGAACTGGGGGCTATCGGAGACATAGAGGAGAAGTCTGGCTGTTTGCAAGGCAGGGCAGCCACACAGGAAGATTCTGACTTAGACTGGGAGGCAGAAGGCTCTGCTGATGTGGGGATGGCTCACCAGAGATCTAAAGGGCAACCCTTGGAGGCCACAGGCAGGACAGCAGGGTGGTTTCTGGAGCAAGAGAAACCTCCATTTCACTTCATTTAGGGAACCAAAAAACACCTGGAGATCGTATTTACAATAGTGATCATAGTTCACTGCTTTGAAATGAAACAAATTCCATTTTATAAGTTTGAAGCAAAATGTAAGATGTTAAGAGCCATAAACAGCTTATGAACTTCTTTACTTGCCTCCTTTTCATTTGTCATGAAAATTTCAAACTGTGCCCAAGATAGAGATTTTAATTAATGATTCCCCAAAGTCCTCTTTGGCCCAGCTGGGTCCCTGACTCCCTCCTCTTTTGTCTGTGTGTATAGCGCAGCACCATGAGTGTCCCGGAGCACCGTGCTTCCTGGGCACATGTGAAGTTCCTCAGCCTTGCATTTGACACATTAGGAAAGGGGCACAGAGCAATTGGAACAGCTTGCCCCAGGCCACACCTGTGACTCTCACGGAGCCTGGCCCCTGGCCCTCATCACTCAGAGGCTGCTCATTTCTGTTGCTTCGTGTTGGTAACGGTGGCTCCTTCACTAGCATAAGGCTGCAGACCGATGTTTCAGAGTAGAGTTGGGAAGTTGACAGTTTGCACTCAACGGAGGACAGACTTCCTTTTGCTTTGGCTTAGCTTTATTCCTGCTACAGGTCTCTCTGGTTGTGTCTTCTCACCAGGCCTGGCACCCTTTCTGTCTGTGAACTATTTCTCTTTGTACTTCCTTTAAGGTCATTAAACTTTCCCACTTTCTCTTTTTATTTTATTTTTTAATTTTCTGCTCATTTTGTGATAATATCTTTTTCTCTCTGTGTTAAAGGATTTTTTTCTTCTTTTGGCAGCATCATTTCTGTACTAAAGAGGTCAACGTTTCTTTCCTTCTTTCAACACCCAGGTCCTGGCTATGTGTAATGATGTGCACCCTTCCCCTCTTTTCTGTGTTTTGGTCCCACACCATTTGGAAGCATTTGTTGGCAAAATCTGTATGTTCTCTGTAGCTCCCCGCAGCTGTAACAGTGATTTGCCCACTAACGTTCTGGAAGAACTATCATGATCCACACTTGCAGAGTGCAGACAACTATGTAGTCTCCTGACAATGGGCTGGAAGTGCGCTGCATATGAGGTCCTGATTAACAAGTAGCAAACCACCTGGCACTGCATATGAGGTCCTGATTAGCAAGTAGCAAACCACCTGCGGCTTATAGGTGGGCTTGAAACAGTCGATTTAATTAGTAAATTGTAATTAGTATACATATGTATAAAGGAATAAAAATCATTATTGGAAATAAAAGTTGTTATATGATAAAAGTTGTAGTTCACATCATTAATTTAAAAATATTTTCTTGAGTTTTCAATAAAGCTACACTCTAACCTCTAGCCAAAATAAATTCAGACTTGTTAATAGTTAAATGTAACAAATTTGTTTTTAAATTGTCAAACCTTGGTCAATATTTACAGGGCTTAATTTATCCACACTAATTTCCTCATTTGTAGAAAGGTTTGTTGTGAGAATAAAGTGAGTTGATACATGAAAGCACAGAGAACATATTGTCAAGCATAGTGCTCAAAAGAAAGTGAGTGGGGTCATGTCATTTTGAGGGTAGGAAGGACCTTCCAAAGCAGAACACAAGAAGCAGAAACTACAAAAGAAAACACTGACAGATTTGACCACATGAAACAAAATAATCTGCATAGAGAAAGGCACAAAATAGGATAGTGGCAATGTTGCCAATTCAAGTTGGAATAAAAACTACATGAAAAACATTAATGTCATGAATATATCCTATATGTGACTATATAAATTATATATTTTATAAAATACAATTTATATAATATGTAACATATACACCACTGTCAGATTGCTACTTTAAAATACTAATGAAAGTTTAAAAATATTCAAAAGCAATTCACAAAAATGGAAATGCAAATCAAAAATAAGAGAGTGACAATATTGTCAATAGTCAAAGAAATGCCAATGAGAAAAGTCTGCAGAGCTCGTTTTCCTGCTTGACTATCAAACAATGCAGGGAAAGTTGGGGATGAGGTGTCTGGAATTGCTGATGGAGCTGGTGGAGTGCCATTTGGCAAAGACCATGCGACCCCTCTGCCCAAACATTCTGCTCCTAGGAATTTATAACCAAGTAAACAGTCACAGGTATATGCAAACTGGTAGTGATAAGGATGTAAATGCAAGTGAAAAATGTGGATAAGCCCAGTCAGTGTCCTGCCAAGATTGCTTGTGCATCAATCATGAGCGTATGATATGATCATTAAAATGATCCAATAAAATAATATTTGTGGCACAAAACTTAAGTACATATAAGTACATATTTTTGAGTTATAAAAGAGGCTATAAAACAATATAAAGATCATAATTCAGTTTTGCTAAAATGCATGAACCTATATTATTTGAATGGCTAAGAGTCAGAACTATGTATGCCATACACTAATCCCCATGTAGAAGGATTATGATTACTTTTCTCCTCTAATTTCCAAATTGTCAAAGTTGGATTTTTAACCTAACACTAAACACATTTTTGAAGTCAGCATGTGCATCACTCATTGGTCTTCAATACACGCATGCATCAACAGCAATCTATCTTTCAAATGCAATCTTAGTTTAGTGAAAGTTCTCAAATATTGGCACCTGCAATGCTATACATACGGAGGGGGCTTGTAGGCTTATTCGCTCAGGAATCCATCTTGAGGAATCTGGATGTAGTAACTAAAAGAAAAGAAGAAAAAATAACTAGGAAACTGTCCTGAACATTTGCATCCAAGATCACTCTTAAGAGCAATCTTTAGGGTATGACTAAACCAAACCACCTCACTGGTAGGTGACACCAGAGATGTCTTAGAGTCACATTCACATCTTCAGCATCCCTGTCTGGTTTTGAAAAGTCTTGTTGAATTGGGTATTTAAATCATGCTTTATACAATCCTTAGGAATACAACAGCATTTAAGCACACACTCATATCAAACAGCGCCCCCATTACCTCCCGGAGAACCTTTGCTACTGCAGCTCACCGATGTTGTCTTCTTCGTGGTGGTCGGTTTTCTACAGCTGGAATAGTAGTTGAGGGTAGCATACTCCATCAGCGCCGCGAAGACAAACAGGAAGCACACGGTCACAAAGAGGTCCATGGCGGTCACGTAGGACACGCGTGGCAAGGAATTCCTGGCAATGGTGCTCAGGGTGGTCATGGTCAGCACCGTGGTGATACCTGAACAGGGGACAGATAGCATGTTGTAAAAGGGTGCAACACGCAACAGGAATCCCAGACGGTCACCCACATCCCTCCACCCCAGCACGGCTGCCTTACAGGAATCCCTGATGCTGCATACCTCATGTAATGTTACTTTGAATTTTAATATCCATACAATTGTATAAGCAATGTTTCAATGAAATTTCTAATTATAGTCTTCACAATAACATTAAAGTGCCTGAATCAAATAAACACCTTTCAACTCATTCAGTAATTCTCTCTCATTGTTGGACATTTTGCCTTTTAAGCAATTTTTAACATAGACGCTCTTTTTGCAGTCCTATATATTCCCTGCTGTTCCACATCTCACACTTCTGGCCAGCTAAATCCTTTTATTTCTGACTTCTCCTCACCTCCCCAGTTTGAAAACCCTCACTATTCTTGAAGACCCGGCTCCAGCACCACTCTTGCCCTCCAGGGAGAGCTGACAACATGCACATCTGCAGTATCCCTGTACCTTCTACGTATCTCAGCTTTTTTTGTTTTCATTATCACTGGGAATTGCATATGTCTTTACATACCTGTCTCCTAGATAGATTGTGTGGTCTTTAAGACAAAAACAGTCCCTGACTTGTCTTTGTTTGCCTGTCCCCCAGCACGGACGCTAGCACATTTGAGGCATTTAAATGAATGCTTTACATCGAATGAATCAATTAATTGGTAATACTCAATGTTGGTTTGACTTCGACTATTTCATATGCATGGGTCAACACTGGATGTTTAATCAAATATTGCGGAAAACATTCAGAAAAGAGACACAGACACACATGAGATGGATAGCTTAGAAGGGAAAAATGAAAAAAGACATAGAGACTATTGAACATAAGAATAAAATGAAGAAGAGCGATTATCATGTGAAATAGGCTAAGACTGACTCTCCCGGGTCTCCCCAAGAAATCAGGACCTGTCAGAACTACTAGACAGGGAAGGTTAGTGACCCCAGATTCATGGGCCCCAGAATCACAGGAATCTGAATTTTAACAGTCACCACCTCTGTAGCTCAATGGGGCTAGAGTAAAATATCTGCATCGCAGTACTAGTCAGAGAATAGGTACACAGGACAGATGAGGACACATTACTTTCCACCTTTGCTGCAGCAACACAGCCTCTGTTTAGTTCCTCCCTGCACCTGCTCAGGGCAGTTCTGCCAGGGCCCGGTGGAGAATGGGTCTCAAAGCACGGGGTGGACAGCTTGTAGAGGTGTAAAGAATATCACCTGAAAATCCAAGCCCTCCACCTTGCTCTGGGCCTTCTCAGCATTTGGCCATGAGGAGTCACTTACCATCTTTGAATCAGTTGCCTTAACTTGTGCAGTGAAAATAGAATGCCAGGCACTCTTTAATATAGGTGGTAAAATTTCATGTAAAAATGCTGTGTAAACTGGAAAAGTCTATACTTATGTCAGATGTAGTTTTATGGAAAAAGCTCTTTTGAAAAAATTATTTTATTTTATTTATATTTTTTAAATTCTATGGAACATGTGCAGAATGTGCATGTTTATTACATAGATAAACGTGTGCCATGGTGATTTGCTGCACCTATCAACCCATCACCTAGGTATTAAGCCCAGCATGCATTAGCTCTTTTCCCTAATGTTCTCCCCCAGGGAATACTATGCAGCCATAAAAAAGAATGAGATCATGTCCTTTGCAGGGACATGGATGAAGCTGGAAGCCATTATCCTCTTTTAATAAACATCCAATTCAACTTTTAAAAATGTGACCACATCATTTCTAAGAAGAACTTCAAAATCTTAGTTTTTATTTCAATAGAAATACAAACTGTGTCTGCAATTTCCATAGACCTTGTCCATCAGTTGTCATGAGTGGTCTGTATTCCAGATGTAGACAGTGGCCGTGTGCTTTATCCTCCCCACTTCCACCCCCACCCTGAAACTATACAGTGGTGAAGAAAAGTAAGCCTTAGGCATTTCTATTTAGTTCAGGGATCTAAGCTACCTAGTAAGGAAGAGTGCTCTGCAAAAACACCTGTTGGCGTGACTTCCTCTTCGGGGAAAGCACAAAGGAGTTCAGGAAGGTTATCTCAGCTGAATCTAGTACACATAGGATGCTTTGGGGATGATTCTGGTCTCACAGAATCCTAGAACAACTTTCTTCTTGGCTTTGGAGGGATGAGTGAATATAAATCCTGGCATCTTACTACAGTCAGAAGTAAACCTCCTAATGTAAACACAAACTAAAATAACACGTTTTGATGTTGGCTTTTTTTTTTTTTTCATTCAGCACAATGCCCTTGACACATTTAAACTGCTGCTTCATCAACAGTTTGTTCTTTCCTACTGCTGAGTAGTATTTCACGGTTTGGGTGTTCCATAGTTTCGTTAGCCTTTCACTTGTTGAGGGATATTTCGGTTCTTTCCAGTTCTTGGTGATTACATGAACATTCATGTCAGTGTAACAGTATCACCCTATTTCAAGTGACTTTCTTGGAGACACATTGTAGCTGGATCATGCTTTATTTTTTTAATCCTCTCTGCTAATTTCTGTTTTTTTTTACTGGTATGTTCCAGAAATTTACATTGAATGTAGTTATTAATATTTAAGATGTAACTCTCCCATTTTATATTGTGTTTCCTGTTTGTTTGTTCCTTTATAACATCTTGTTTTCTTTTTCTCGCCTTCCCATGGGTTATCTCAACATATTTTAGAATTTGATTTTGCTTTATCCTACAGTGTTTTTGAAGCACGTCACTCTTTATAGCCTTTTTAGTGGTTCTTCCAGTATTATAAATACATAATTTATCATATTTAACATTTTACCAGTTTGAATTAAATGTAGAAACTTTATTTCCCCTTACTCTTCCTTGATTTTAATATAATTGTCTTAAATATTTCCTTTAATTAGTTTAGTAATTACATCAAGTAGCATTATGATTTTTTGCTTCAACCATTGTAATTTAGAAAACTCAAAAGACAAAGGAAAGTCCATTTTACTTGCCCATATTTTCACTTTTTGTATTTTTTTCTTCATTTCTTTTGTTAAAAATTTCTTATCATTTTCTATTTCAAGAAATTCTGTTAGCCATCAATTTAGGGGACATCTGCTAGTGACAAATTCTCTTTGTTCTTCTTTGTCTGAGAATAGATTTCTCCTTTATCCTTAAATGATACTCTCATTGGATATAGAATTCTGGGTTGACTATTATTTCCATTCAGCATTAAAAAATGCTGTGCCACGTCCTCCTTGCCTCCTTGGTTTGGATGAGAAATCCATTGTCATTCAATTTGTTTTTTCTATATAGGCAAGGTGACGTTTCTTTGCTACTCTCAAGAATTTTTCTTCCATTTTTAAGAGTTTGATTATGATGTGTCTTTACCTAACATTCTTTGGATTTAACCTATTTGGGATTAATTCAGCTTCTTGGATCTCTAGATTTATGCCTTTTGGCAAATTCGAGAATTTTTTTTATTAAATTCCATTTTTGTTTTAGATTTAGGGGGTACATGTGCAGGTCTGTTACAAGGGTATTTTGCATAATGCTGAAATTTGGGCTTCTATAGATCCTGTCACCCAGATAGTGAACATAGGATCCAATAGAAAGTTTTTCATTTTTATTTATTTATTTATTTTATTATTATTATTATTATTATTATATTATACTTTAAGTTTTAGGGTACATGTGCACAATGTGCAGGTTTGTTACATATGTATCCATGTGCCATGTTGGTGTGCTGCACTCATTAAATCGTCATTTAGCATTAGGTATATCTCCTAATGCTGTCCCTCTTCCCTCCCCCGACCCCACAACAGTCCCCGGAGTGTGATGTTCCCCTTCCTGTGTCCATGTGTTCTCATTGTTCAATTCCCACCTATGAGTGAGAACATGCGGTGTTTGGTTTTTTGTCCTTGCGATAGTTTACTGAGAATGATGGTTTCCAGTTTCATCCATGTCCCTACAAAGGACATGAACTCATCAATTTTTATGGCTGCATAGTATTCCATGGTGTATACGTGCCACATTTTCTTAATCCAGTCTATCATTGTTGGACATTTGGGTTGGTTCCAACTCTTTGCTATTGTGAATAGTGCCGCAAAAAACATACGTGTGCATGTGTCTTTATAGCAGCATGATTTATAGTCCTTTGGGTATATACCCAGTAATGGGATGGCTGGGTCAAATGGTATTTCTAGTTCTAGATCCCTGAGGAATCGCCACACTGACTTCCACAATGGTTGAACTAGTTTACAGTCCCACCAACAGTGTAAAAGTGTTCCTATTTCTCCACATCCTCTCCAGCACCTGTTGTTTCCTGACTTTTTAATGATCGCCATTCTAACTGATGTGAGATGGTATCTCATTGTGGTTTCGATTTGCATTTCTCTGATGGCCAGTGATGATGAGCATTTTTGCACGTGTTTTTTTGGCTGCATAAATGTCTTCTTTTGAGAAGTGTCTGTTCATGTCCTTTGCCCACTTTTTGATGGAGTTGTTTGTTTTTTTCTTGTAAATTTGTTTGAGTTCATTGTAGATTCTGGATATTAGCCCTTTGTCAGATGAGTAGGTTGTGAAAATTTTCTCCCATTCTGTAGGTTGCCTGTTCACTCTGATGGTAGTTTCTTTTGCTGTGCAGAAGCTCTTTAGTTTAATTAGATCCCATTTGTCAATTTTGGCTTTTGTTGTCATTGCTTTTGGTGTTTTAGACATGAAGTCCTTGCCCATGCCTATGTCCTGAATGGTATTGCCTAGGTTTTCCTCTAGGGTTTTTATGGTTTTAGGTCTAACATGTAAGTCTTTATACCATCTTGAATTAATTTCTGTATAAGGTGTAAGGAAGGGATCCAGTTTCAGCTTTCTACATATGGCTAGCCAGTTTTCCCAGCACCATTTATTAAATAGGGAATCCTTTTCCCATTTCTTGTTTTTGTCAGGTTTGTCAAAGATCAGATAGTTGTAGATATGCGGCATCATTTCTGAGGGCTCTGTTCTGATCCATTGATCTATGTCTCTGTTGTCGTACCAGTACCATGCTGTTTTGGTTACTGTAGCTTTGTAGTATAGTTCAAAGTCAGGTAGCGTGATGCCTCTAGCTTTGTTCTTTTGGCTTAGGATTGACTTGGCGATGTGGGATCTTTTTTGTTTCCATATGAACTTTAAAGTAGTTTTTTCCAATTCTGTGAAGAAAGTCATTGGTAGCTTGATGGGGATGGCACTGTATCTGTAAATTACCTTGGGCAGTATGGCCATTTTCATGATATTGATTCTTCCAACCCATGAGCATGGAATGTTCTTCCATTTGTTTGTATCCTCTTTTATTTCATTGAGCAGTGGTTTGTAGCTCTCATTGAAGAGGTCCTTCACATCCGTTGTAAGTTGGATTCCTAGGTATTTTATTCTCTTTGAAGCAATTGTAAATGGGAGTTCACTCATGATTTGGCTCTCTGTTTGTCCGTGATTGGTGTACAAGAATGCTTGTGATTTTTGTACATTGATTTTGTATCCTAAGACTTTGCTGAAGTTGCTTATCAGCTTCATGAGATTTTGGGCTGAGACAATGGGGTTTTCTAGATATACAATCATGTCATCTGCAAACAGGGACAATTTGACTTCCTCTTTTCCTGATTGAATACCCTTTATTTCCTTCTCCTGCCTGATTGCCCTGGCCAGAACTTCCATCACTATGTTGAATAGGAGTGGTGAGAGAGGGCATCCCTGTCTTGTGCCAGTTTTCAAAGGGAATGTTTCCAGTTTTTGCCCATTCAGTATGATATTGGCTGCAGGTTTGTCACAGATAGCTCTTATGATTTTGAGATACGTCCCACCAATACCTAATTTATTGAGAGTTTTTAGCATGAAGGGTTGAATTTTGTTAAAGGCCTTTTCTGCATCTATTGAGATAATCATGTCGTTTTCGTCTTTGGTTCTGTTTATATGCCGGATTACATTTATTGATTTGCTTATGTTGAACCAGCCTTGCATCCCAGGGATGAAGCCCACTTGATCATGGTGGATAAGCTTTTTGATGTGCTGCTGGATTCGGTTTGCCAGAATTTTATTGAGGATTTTTGCATCAATGTTCATCAAGGATATTGGTCTGAAATTCTCTTTTTTCGTTGTGTCTCTGCCCGGCTTTGGTATCAGAATGATGCTGGCCTCATAAAATGTGTTAGGGAGGATTCCCTCTTTTTCTATCGATTGGAATAGTTTCAGAAGGAATGGTACCAGTTCCTCCTTGTACCTCTGGTAGAATTCGGCTGTGAATCCATCAGGTCCTGGACTCTTTTTGGTTGGTAAGCTATTGATTATTGCCACAATTTCAGAGCCTGTTATTGGTCTATTCGGAGATTCAACTCCTTCCTGGTTTAGTCTTGGGAGGGTGTATTTGTCAAGGAATTTATCCATTTCTTCTAGATTTTCTAGTTTATTTGCGTAGAGCTGTTTGTAGTATTCTCTGATGGTAGATTGTATTTCTGTGGGATCAGTGGTGATATCCCCTTTATCATTTTTCATTGCATCTATCTCATTCTTCTCTCTTTTCTTCTTTATTAGTCTTGCTAGCGGTCTATCAATTTTGTTGATCTTTTGAAAAAACCAGCTCCTGGATTCATTAATTTTTTGAAGGGTTTTTTGTGTCTCTATTTCCTTCAGTTCTGCTCTGATCTTAGTTATTTCTTGCCTTCTGCTAGCTTTTGAATGTGTTTGCTCTTGCTTCTCTAGTTCTTTTGTGATGTTAGGGTGTCAATTTTGGATCTTTCCTGCTTTCTCTTGTGGGCATTTAGTGCTATAAATTTCCCTGCTGTGAATGTGTCTCAGAGATTCTGGTATGTTGTGTCTTTGTTCTCGTTGGTTTCAAAGAACATCTTTATTTCTGCCTTCATTTCGTTATGTACCCAGTAGTCATTCAGGAGCAGGTTGTTCAGTTTCCATGTAGTTGAGCAGTTTCGAGTGAGCTTCTTGATCCTGAGTTCTAGTTTGATTGTACTGTGGTCTGAGAGACAGTTTGTTATAATTTCTGTTCTTTTACATTATCTGAGGAGAGCTTTACTTCCAACTATGTGGTCAATTTTGGACTAGGTGTGTTGTGGTGCTGAAAAAAGTGTATGTTCTGTTGATTTGGGGTGTAGAGTTCTGTAGATGTCTATTAGGTCTGCTTGGTGCAGAGCTGAGTTCAATTCCTGGATATCCTTGTTAACTTTCTGTCTCGTTGATCTGTCTAATGTTGACAGTAGGGTGTTAAAATCTCCTATTATTATTGTGTGGGAGTTTAAGTCTCTTTGTAGGTCACTCAGGACTTGCTTTATGAATCTGGGTGCTCCTGTATTGGGTGCATATATATTTAGGAAAGTTAGCTCTTCTTGTTCAATTGATCCCTTTACCATTATGTAATGGCCTTCTTTGTCTCTTTTGATCTTTGTTGGTTTAAAGTCTATTTTATCAGAGACTAGGATTGCAACCCCTGCCTTTTTTTGTTTTCCATTTGCTTGGTAGATCTTCCTCCATCCCTTTATTTTGAGTCTAATTGTGTCTCTGCACGTGAGATGGGTTTCCTGAATACAGCACACTGATGGGTCTTGACTCCTTATCCGATTTGCCAGTCTGTGTCTTTTAATTGGAGCATTTAGCCCATTTACATTTAAAGTTAATATTGTTATGTGTGAATTTGATCCTGTCATTATGATGTTAGTTGGTTATTTTACTCGTTAGTTGATGCAGTTTCTTCCTAGTCTCAATGGTCTTTACAATTTGGCATGGTTTTGCAATTTCTGGTACCGGTTGTTCCTTTCCATGTTTAGTGCTTCCTTCAGGAGCTCTTTTAGGGCAGGCCTGGTGGTGACAAAATCTCTCAGCATTTGCTTGTCTGTAAAGTATTTTATTTCTCCTTCACTTATGAAGCCTAGTTTGGCTGGATATGAAATTGTGGGTTGAAAATTCTTTTCTTTGAGAATGTTGAATATCGGCCCCCACTCTCTTCTGGCTTGTAGAGTTTCTGCCGAGAGATCAGCTGTTAGTCTGATGGGCTTCCCTTTGTGGGTAACCTGACCTTTCTCTCTGGCCGCCCTTAACATTTTTTCCTTCATTTCAAGTTTGGTGAATCTGACAATTATGTGTCTTGGAGTTCCTCTTCTCGAGGAGTATCTTTGTGGCGTTCTCTGTATTTCCTGAATCTGAATGTTGGCCTGCTTTGCTAGATTGGGGAAGTTCTCCTGGATAATATCTTGCAGAGTGTTTTCCAACTTGGTTCCATTCTCCCCGTCACTTTCAGGTATACCAATCAGACGTAGGTTTGGTCTTTTCACATAGTCCCATATTTCTTGGAGGCTTTGTTCATTTCTTTTTATTCTTTTTTCTCTAAACTTCTCTTCTCGCTTCATTTCATTCATTTCATCTTCCATTGCTGATACCCTTTCTTCTAGTTGATTGCATTTGCTACCGAGACTTCTGCAATCTTCATGTGGTTCTCGAAACTTGGCTTTCAGCTCCATCAGCTCCTTTAAGCCCTTCTCTGCATTGGTTATCTTAGTTATACATTCATCTATTTTTTTTCAAAGTTTTTAACTTCCTTTCCATTGGTTTGAATTTCCTCCCATAGCTCGGAGTAGTTTGATCGTCCGAAGCCTTCTTCTCTCAACTCGTCAAAGTCATTCTCCATCCAGCTTTGCTCTGTTGCTGGTGAGGAACTGAGTTCCTTTGGAGGAGGAGAGCTGCTCTGCTTTTTAGAATTTCCAGTTTTTCTGCTCTGTTTTTTCCCCATCTTTGTGGTTTTATCTACTTTTGGTCTTTGACGATGGTGATGTACAGATGAGTTTTTGGTGTGGGTGTCCTTTCTGTTTGTTAGTTTTCCTTCTACCAGACAGGACCCTCAGCTGTAGGTGTGTTGGAGTTTGCTAGAGTTCCACTCCAGCCACCCTGCGGTGGCTGCAGAACAGTGGATTTTTGTGAACCGCAAATTCAGCTGTCTGATTGTTTCTCTGGAAGTTTTGTCTAAGAGGAGTACCTGGCCGAGTGAGGTGTCAGTCTGTCCCTACTGGTGGGTGCCTCCCAGTTAGGCTGCTTTGGGGTCAGGGACCCACTTTAGGAGGCAGTCTGCCCATTCTCAGATCTCCAGCTGTGTGCTGGGAGAACCACTACTCTCTTCAAAGCTGTCAGACAGGGACATTTAAGACTGCAGAGGTTCCTGCTGTCTTTTTGTCTCCACCTCTATAGGTGGAGCCTATAGAGGCAAGCAGGCCTCCTTGAGCTGTGGTGGGCCCCACCCAGTTCGAGCTTCCTAGCTGCTTTGTTTACCTAAGCAAGACTGGGCAATGGCGGGCGCCCCTCCCCCAGCCTCACTGCTCCCTTGCAGTTTGATCTCAGACTGCTGTGCTAGCAATCAGCGAGACCTCATGGGCGTAGGACCCTCCGATCCAGGTGCGGGACACAATCTCCCGGTGTGCCATTTTCCAAGCCCATTGGAAAAGCGCAGTATTAGGGTGGGAGTGACCCGATTTTCCAGGTGCCGTCTGTTACCCCTTTCTTTGACTAGGAAAGGGAACTCCCTGACCCCTTGCACTTCCCAAGTGAGGCAATGCCTCACCCTGCTTTGGCTCGTGCACGGTGCGCTGCACCGACTGTCCTGCACCCACTGTTTGGCACTCCCTAGTGAGATGAACCCGGTACCTCAGATGGAAATACAGAAATCACCCGTCTTCTGTGTCGCTCACGCTGGGAGCTGTAGACCAGAGCTGTTCCTATTCGGCCATCTTGGCTCCACCTAAATTTGAGAATTTTTTATCCATTGTTTTCTTTGAATACTTTTTTTTAGCTCCATTTTGTTTCTCTTTTTCTGGAACTTCAATGACACAGATGTTGGATCATTTCCCTCTCCAACATTTGTGTCAACATTTGCATATATCCCTAAACTCAGTTGATTATTGTTTTTTTCAATATATTTCCTCTCTGTTCTCAGATTGGCTAATTTTTGTTGTTCTATCTCATGGTTCACTGATTCTTTCCTCTGTCTTATCTTCTTTTGTTAAGCACATCCAGTGAGTTTTTCATTTTGGCATTGTATTTTTCAGTTCTAAAAATTTCATTGAGTTCTTTATATCCTGTATTTCTTTGTGGAGCTTTTCTATTTTTTCATTTAGTTGAAGCAAGTGTGCATTTGCTCATTGAAGCACATTTACGACTGATATTTTAAAATCCTAGTCAGATAATTCTAACAACTGTGTCATCTTGATATTGGCATTTTCTTTTTGATATGATGAGTGATATTTTATTGTATCCTGCACATTTCTGGTACAATTTTATCAGACTATTATATAGAAAATCTTTAAAGTAGACATACTTACAACATATTTAGAACAAAAAATTAATATAAAGATTAATAAGTTAAATTAAAATTTCTGCACATCAAATGCATAAAAAGAGGAGAAAGATGCTATTCATTGGAAAAATGTATTTATGTTATATAAATACAAAACCACAAATCTTCACGTTTCATTTTATCTAATAACATGAAATATCTATTCAAGTGTGTTTTCATGTCAGAAATGTTTTAAAGTTTTCCTCACCTAAGATTCACTTTCTGGTCTGAGAAATCTTTATCTAATCTAATATTATAATCCTAACATTTTTCTAGAAATTTAACATTTCTAGTTTTACCATTTGAGTATAATCCATTTTAAGTAATATTTTGTGTATGGCAGGAGGTGGATATTGAAATTCACTTGCATGATGTAATTATTAGGTGCAGAGTTCTATAATATCCAGTAGCTCAAAGACATTGATATTGTTGTTCAGATCTTCCATTCCTTTACTGGCTTTTTGTTTGTTGACTGGTTTAATCACTTAAATAAGTGGACAAATGTGCTTGTTTGTGTACACTGCTGATAGAAGTATATTTAAATATCAAACTGTGATTGATTTTAAAAATTTATCCTCTTCTCAGTTTTTGTTGTTTTTAATATGAAGCTCTAATAGTAGGCACAGGCACATTTATGAATGTCTTGTCGTTCGGTTGAATTTATCCTTTTATTATTATTACATGCTCCTATTTATTTCTACATTGAATTCTTAGCTATGGTTTTTATTATATTTTCATACATTTTAACAGATTACAATAAGATTTCTTAACATATCTACTTAGAATTTTTTTAGAATTACTTCACTCATTTTTATACCACATAGGAACATAGTTCCATATGTCCCCCAACCTCATTGCTATTTATGGCTTATATTTTATTTTTTCTTATGTCATAAGTCGCATCTTGCAATATTATTATTTTGACTTTAATTGAAAGAATAAAAATAGAAAACTAGCTTTTTTTAACTTTACCACATACTTACCATTTCTGATGTTTTTCATTACTTCTTGTAAATCCATTTTTCTATTTATTATTTCTATTAACCTAATTAGCTTGCTTTAGAATTTTCACTATGGTTTTAGATTTTCTGTGACAAATTAGCACAGATTTTGTTTATCTAAAAAAATCTTCATTCTGATGAAATTTTTGAAGTATATTTTCTCTGGATATAGAATTTCAATACTTTAAAGATGGCAATTAATTATCTTCTGGTCTCCATTATTGCACATGAAGAATCAGTCAGTCATATTTTTGCTCATCCACATGACAGGACATTTTTATTTATCTACTTTCAAGTATTCTCTTTATTTTTGATTGTCATCATTTGAACTATGATGGTTTTCTTTGTATTTATCTTGCTTGTATCTCATTAAGCTATTTGAATTTGTAGGCTGATGTTTTTCACCAAACATTGGAATTTCTTAACCACACGTTTTCAAAAATATTTGTCCTCATTCTTTTTCTCTTCTTATTCTGATTTTAACTATCACCTCAGTTATAGTCAGTTATAGTTATGTTATGCATATTCATATTGTATCACAGATCACTGGGACTTCTTTCTTTTTAATCTTTTTATTCCTTTGTTCTTCAGATTAGATAAATTTCATCTGGTGGTCTTCAATTTTATATAAACTTTTATTTCTGCCATCTTCAATCTGCTCTTAAGTCTAGTTAGTGAATTTTTCAATCAAGATGTTATACATTTCATTCTAGAATTTCTTTTTATATACTTTCTGTGATGAGATAACCCATCTATTCATTAATTAGAATCATATTGTCCTTTAAGTCTTCATTGTTATAATAGCTATAGTTAAAGTCCATGCCTACTGAGTCAGCAATAGACTTCTCTTTGCTTTTTATTTAATCCTTCTTTCTTTGTAATCATGGGCAACATTTTTCTACATCTTAGAATGTCTAATATGTTCTTATTATAACTCCTTATAATGTAAAGAGTCTGCACTATATTATCTTTTTAAGAAGCCCTTTGAATTCTTTTGACAAACAGTTAATTTACTGATGGTTCTCCTTGATCTTGTTATTGCTTGGTTCAAGCTTCATTAAAGGACATGTAGAGTACCCCCTTTATTTCTAGGCACAGACTTTTTGGTGTCTAAACTAAACATCTTATTGTTAATAAAGTTCCTCAATTCTTCTGGCTATAAATTTATTATCTGACTGCACCATGAAATTCTAGCTTCTGTGTCTTGAGCCCAGAACAACTATTCTCTGTAGGATTTTCATAGTCTCAAGTTGTACAAACATAGTTATATATTAATATCACTTTGAAGCTTATCTTTAGATGTCTCGTGTACAGTGACATCTAATATATGTAACTATGAAGCCATAACCCCAAGGGTTAGTCACTAAATCTGTGTTGATTTGCCTACAATTCTACCATGTAAAACTAGTATAGATAGGGGATATTACAGGCTAATTAATCTCTTGGCATCTGGTCTACCCAGGCCCAGTGCTTTGTTCTTGAACAAACAAATTTTAAAAACACAGAGAAATAACAATGCAAATATGAGAGATGTTGCAGAAATTTGAAATTGAGGCCGCTTCCTCTTTTCTATAGGAATTTTTTTAGGGGAAAACCATCTCTATATTCAGTCTTATATATTACCTGCCTTCGAAAAATCAAAACATCGAAAGTTAAGCAAAATTCCTGTCAGAAAGAAAAACTGACATAATACATGTTGCACAGTTCTAAAACTACTGAAAGTTAGTGTTTTATTAAGAAGATTTTGGGAACCAGAGGAAAATTCATGAAAAGACTGAGTTTTAGTGTGTGCTCACAGCTGAAAAGAATGATCATTTTCTCGTTTGCTGGTAAAGTTGCTATAAACAAGCAGAGCTTCAATTATTGATCAACTATTTTTACCAATACTATATCTTCAGTCCTCAGAGGTGTGTGGCAAATTCTGTTTCCTGACATTAACATAGGGGGACTTTTAAGTTGACAGGTTCTGGGATGTGCCTGTGTTTTTGTGATCATATCAGCCTGTGATACAGGATACTATCACAATGGATTTACTGTGAATCTCCTACCCCATCTTGATTTAAGTGACGCACATAGAATCCCATTATGAGAAAGAACAGTCTTGCTTGGCTTCTTAAGAGAAAATTCTAAGCACGGTCCAAGTCACCCTCAAATGAGATCATTCACATTTAAATAGTCTTTTACATTGAAGATATTTTTTATGAATGCTTCTATATTAAAATTACGCAAATTTATGGAAGAGATTTTTTGAAACTCACCTAATGCTGTCCTTGCTGGTGTAGCATCTTTTTTGATCCAAAATGACACCCAAGATAAAACCACAGTCAGTATACAAGGAATGTATGTCTGAATAGTGAAGTATCCCATTCTTCTACTCAATTCAAAATATATAGTCATGACAACATAATCACCTGTAATAAAATATTGTCAAAATTAAGACAACTTTGATGGGTCAAAAATAATTCAGGAAAATAATTTATAATTTATTTTGTTAAGTGAATGACTTGGATAAAAATGCACAACTACAACAATATCAAATCAGGAAATGGATCAAAATGCTGGTTTTTTTAAACTTAATTTTCCTAGTATCCATGGCTGTACCAGGCATTTAATCAGTCAGTGTAAAGGGCACAAAATGAACATATTCACGGATAGAGTGAAAACAAGTGCAGATCTCTTCCACGACAGGCCATGAGTTGATGAGCTATTATTGCTTGAGTCCTCTCATAGGTTGTACAACTAAATTCAAGAGTAACAGGTAAACTTAACCCTCAAACAGACCCAGGGTCATTTTAAGGGATGCTTTTCCAATAATAACAAAGCTGTCATATCTTACATAAACTTGTGCAACCATTTTATATTTTTATTTATTTATATCATTAAGTTTTGCTTATCAACTTTGCACTTTGTTTCAATTAATGTATGTATATTTATCTGATCCTTTTGTAACTCCAGGACTTAAGCTGTGCCAACCCAGAAACAAACAGGAGTAATCATTTCCTGACATTCCACTCTCTTCTACCAAAGCACAGCCACACCATAAATAAGTTGGGAGCATCGTAGGTGTGACTAGAGATTCCATAAGATCCCCTAGGCGCTTCAAAGAGGGTGCATGATTAATACATTGTACATTTTCTCCCCAAAGCATCTCCATTCATTTCTTGTCTAAGGCCACCTCTTGCTGAGATTATCTCCTCATCCTCATCCTCCCCATTTGAATCCCCCACCCCTTTAGCCTGCTAGATTCAGCCATCCAGTACCTGAAATCCACCATGTCCAGAACTGAACTATCACCTTCCCTGTGCCAATACCTGCTCTTCTTTCAGGTCCGTCTCTCACTTGTTCAAAGAGGAAACCAAAAAGCCACCTCTGACTCCTCCTTTTCTCTTCTCAATTGTTCTATACGATCCATTGCTCTCAAATCCTTTCCCCATCTAGTCCAAGCTACCACATTCTGCCATAGATCCAAGCTTGTCTCCTAATGACCAGTCCTTTTGGCTCTAAATCATTCTACCTACTGCCATCAAAAGGAACTTTGTAAAACACAAGTATCATTTTAGCCTTCTCCTTATTAGCTGCCCTTGCACAACTGTGACACTTTTATGTGGTCCACATCATTCTGCATTAAACACTCCTTGCCCTGTGCTCTCTACACTCTTGGCATCTGGTCTACCCAGGGCCTCAGACTTGCCAAAACCCTTTCACACACTCCTCTGAATTCCTTCCCATCTGCATAGCATGCTCTTCTATCTGCATACCATGCTCTTCTTTTTATTTCCCCAGCATCTAGATAGTTCCTGTTCACTCACTTAGCTTAAAAATCACTTAGTTCCCCAGGAAATCTTCCCTGACACCTTCCCATAAATTGTGATGGATTTGTTTCTATAATTACTGATATAATATCTATCTTAAAACCAATAAACTGGTTGGTTTAGAGAATATGTCTCTCTTGTTTACCAATGTTGGCTAACAATAAGAAACTAATTAATATGTGCTGAATGAAAAGACTATCACTGAAGTCCCATTTTTTTTTTTTTTTTTTTGAGTCAGAGTTTCACTCTTGTCACCCAGGCTAGAGTGCAATGGCACAATCTTGGCTCACTGCAACCTCCGCCTCCCAGGTTCAAGCAATTCTCTTGCCTCAGTCTTTCAAGTAGCTGAGATTACAGGCATGTGCCACCACGTCTGGCTAATTCTTTTTTTTTTTTTGTATTTTTAGTAGAGATGGGGTTTCACCATGTTGATCAGGCTGGTCTCGAACACCTGACCTCAGGTGATCCACCTGCCTTGGCCTCCTAAAGTGCTGGGATTACAGGCGTGAGCCACCACGCCCAGCCTGAAGTCCCATTTTTACTTAAAAGATTGACAGGGAGATGGTATTGGGCTCAGATGAAAACTATGCTCCCAATAAATTAGAATTTTTTGCAGGATGAAATACTCTGTTGTAGCAATATTTAGAGTTGTTGATAGAAACATCAACTTTGATACCATTTACCAAGAAACATTTAAAAATTTAAACAAATTAGTATTTCAGTACAAAGGAATTAGGATGATTAGCCTGAAGCAATAAAAGAGCACAAGTATATATTTTAAAGTAATGTGAATGCCAAAATTACATCATTTCCTAAGGAAATGTGATTTGAATTATGTGTGATTCTTAATGTCTATTAATTTTTTGCATAAAATTGCAATCAAAACCCTAGAGGAATAAACAAGCTAACATACAGAAAAACATAGCACAATAAATCACCCTAGGAGTTATGCACAGTCCAAATGGAACATCTAAATAGTAATTTCACTTATCAGCATTGCAGGTTACTGACAAGATAAACAGAAAGACAACTCCGGACAAGATACACAATTTATTACAGCAAATCCACCTGCTTTCTCCCTGCCTGGGGTGAGAGGGGCTCCCCATGCCTGTGCTCAGTATACTCCCTTGCCTAATTCAGAAGTCTACCTGGGCATCCATGGTTATTAGCTTCCATGGTCATCCTACTGAGGCTCTGCCTTTCCCAGACATGGGTGCTTTGCAGGAGGGAGGCAGTAGCACCAGTGAAAGTCCCAGTGTTTGGTGCATGACTGCAGGTATACACAATATGGAGGTGTGCACGATACTGGCAATGATGGAGGAGGCAGCATCAGACAAAGTCCCAGTGCTAGGCACAATATGGAGGTGTGCATGATACTGGCAATGATGGAGGAGGCAGCCTCAGACAAAGTCCCAGTGCCGGGCACATGCATGGAGGACTGCACGATACTGGCAATGATGGAGGAAGTGGCACTAGTCAAAGTCCCAGTGCTGGGCGCATGCATGGAAGTGTGCACCATGTTGGGAATGATGGAGGAGGCAGCATCAGACAAAGTCCCAGTGCTGGGAGCATGACTGGAGCTGTGCATGATGCTGGCAACGATGGAGGAGGCAGCAGCACCAGTCAAAGTCCCAGTGCTGGGAGCATGCATGGAGGAGTGCACAATGCTGGGAATGATGGAGGAGGCAGCACCAAAGTCCCAGTGCTGGGAGCATGCATGGAGGTGGGCACGATGCTGTCAGTGATGGAGGAGGCAGCAGAATGATCCATGAAGACGACTTCTTCCTCAGCTCACATTCAGAGGAAAGTCAGGACCTGAAACTTGTTATTTCCAATCCCAAATACTTGTTTTATTTATTTCAGTAGGCAGCAATCCATTCTCAATAATTGCTTTTTTGCATTCAACATAGAAATAAAATTTGCCCCAGGATGATGTTTTGAAACATCACAGTGGACTAGTTGGGGCTTTTCTATTTACTTATTTATTCATTTATTTTAGAGTTAGTAAGCTCCATATCTGGTAGTTCCCACCACCAGAGAGAGACTGACACGCATTTATTTGCTCTCAGTGATCCCACATTCACATTCTCAGAAAGCCTCTGACAGGGTCAATTTCAGACAGGTCAGAATCAGATAAATAAAACCAGTGGTGTAGAAGATTGTATTGGCTTAGGTTAGATTGCTGCCCATCTTCGACAAATCAACTTCAACTGAGGCAGGTTCAGGTAAGAACATGGCAGCTCCCAGGTTGGCTGTGAAAGGAGGAGCAGTTCCCAGAAGATGGGGCTTTACCCCCAGAAGAAAGATAGGTAGACGGATAGGGATAACAGAGGTAATCTGGCTTGGAAACACCAAAGGAAGTAAGTGTACAAATTTTCTTTGTCGTATCATTTAATGACTCTATATTGAAGTATATTTCCATGTTTCTCAGAGAACATAAAATTATTCTTTATTCACACTTCATACAATTAGTTTATTGTAAAATACAAGGACATGGTACATTTAAAGACCTTTTTCTTCATTTTACTAAACTTTATGTTTGCAAAATTATTAATGAATCAGTAGGTAGATCATAAATTATTATTGAAAAAGGAAGTTGGTAGGGGTGTTATTTTTTTTTTCTGAAAATGCTAACCAGCTGCTAGATAACATCTTGTGGGCCACATTAATAAAATACCAAATATATAAGCAAACTTACAATTTTTAAGTTCTAGGTTTCTGTTTTGAAATTTGACAGCAACATAGCATCTTATGCTTTAAAAGTCCAGTCGAGTTTCAGAAAGAGATCTTCACAGAAAATTGAAAAAAGGAAAACCCTTTACAGAATGTATTTCTAATGTATGAGCTCTAAAGATATTCCCACCTGAATTTATCATCCCATTTAATTGGTAAGATTGGAAGTTCATACAGATATTTTCAATACTCCAACTCCTCTATGGACTAGATGAATCTTTTGTAATTGCATTATCCCCAGAGTATACCATTTCAAAACCATTATTTACTCATGTCATAGATACCACATTTCTTTATTGCATCTCTGGCACCAAAAACATCCTTTGAGTCTCCTTTAAACGTGTTATTTCCCTCCATCTCCTCTCCTCCTCATGGCCAACTCTTCCCCATCCTCCCAACCCCACCAACTTACAGATACATCCAGCCTGGTTTCCTTTCAAAATTGCCTAAGTGTAATACTCTCTGAAAAGCCACCTGAGGCCTGGAGAATAGCAAGCAATGCTCAGCCAAAAAGCCTAATGTTCGCCATCTTATTCTTCAAGTTTGCCCTGAGGTGACTTGTTTTTTTCTTCTCTTTATTACATTTATTTATAAAAAGAAGTTCCAGCCAGTCTCAGTGGCTCAACCTGTAATCCCAGCAATTTGGGAAGCCGGGTTAGGTGGATAACCCGAGGTCAGGAGTTCAAAACCTACCTGGCCAACATGGTGAAACCCCATCTCTACTAAAAATACAAAAAGTTAGTTGGGTGTGGTGGTGGATGCCTGTAATCCCAGCTACTCAGGAGGCTGAGGCAGGAGAATCTCTTGAACCTGGGAGGCAGAGGTTGCAGTGAGCTGAGATAGTGCCACTGCATTCCAGCCTGGGCAATGAGAGCAAAACTCCGTCTCAAAAAAAAAAAAAAAAAAAAAAAACTAAGACATTAAAAAAGAAGTTCCTAATTTTAGGGAAATTAAATTTATCAACCTTTTATTTTACCATTCATACCATTTGTGTCATTCTTGAGAATTTGTTCCTTAACCCAGGACCATCAAGTTTCCTTATGCAAGTTTTGCTTTTCTCCCAGTTTTCCTTCTATGCAATTACTTCTTCTCCAATTCAAGTTTTCTGAATTCTGTGATTAGTGGCTGCACCATCATTTATTGCCACTTCCAGTCATCTGCAGGCCCACCTCTCTTTTATTTGTGTGTTCGTATCTGTATGAATCTGTGTGTGCGTTTTGATTCTGACACATAACCACATTGTCTTAATCAGCATAACTGTGGCAGACACATGCTGAAGTGACCCCAGTTAGTCATATATTGTTCCCTCCTTGTGAGTGTGGGCAAAACCTGATTTGGTTTCATGTAATGGATCAACTCCCTTGATTGAATTTCTTTATATGGCAAAGATGAATAAATTTTGCAAATGTAATTAAGACCCAAAATCTGTTGATTTCAAGTTAATCAAAGAAAGATTATCCTGGGTGACCCTGACTTAATCAGGTGAAAAATGTTAAAAGAAAGACTGAGCCTTTCATGAAGAGAGAGACTGTCCTCTGGTCTCTACAGCTGCAAATAATAATTCTGTCAACAACTTGAGTTTGGAAATTGATTCTTCCACAGTCAAGTCTCAAGATGAGACTGAAGCTCGGCCAAGTCCTTAATTGCAGCCCTAAGAGCCTAAGCAAAGTTCCCCGCTAAGCCACACCTAATTCATAGAAATTATAAGTTCATAAATGTGTTTTATTTTAAACTACTAAGTTTGTGGCAATTTGTTAAACTGAAATGGAAAACTAGTACAATAGCATTGGTCACAAGTAGAGAAGCTGCCAATCTTTGTATTCTTCTCCATGGATGCCTTGGCTCTTCTTGGGTCTTTGTGCTTATAAAATTGTAGAATCAGTTTGAAAATTTTTCATAAACACTGTTGGTATTTTGATTGGAATAAATTATGCATCCTCATTTATTTAGATAATCAGCATAGCTTCCTGAAAGTACAGCAGTTAAGAAAAAGTTTTTGTCATCATGAAGTTTTAGCTATTTCAATTTGCATATCCTTCAATGAAATATTGAATTACTTCCATAAAGCTTTGGCAAATCTTTTGTTAGATTTAGTTCTCGATATATATATATATATTTCTGTTGCTATGGATGATGTATTTAAATTAAATTAAATTACATTTATATTTAAGTTCGTGTTTTAATTTTTTTCTTTCTTCCTGATTTGTTATAACTTTATTAACATGTGTTTCGTGTCCTGTTTTCCTGGGACCTGGTTGGCAGATTCATGTCTTCCTTCATTTCAGGATTTTTTTTCCAATACAGCCTTTAAACATTTTGTTATATTTGTTTTATTCTTTTCCTCGTCTCACAAACATTAATTACGTGTTTGTGAGCACTCTGTTTGATTTACACATCTATCATTTTTTTCTTACTATTCACTGTTTGAGTGCATTCCTCAGTATTACTAAACCTGATCTTCATGTTCCTGACAATATTATCAGCAGATTAGATTCTGTAACAGCTACTTGTAATGTGGCTTTCATTTTTTTTTTTTTTTTTTTTTTTGAGACGGAGTCTTGCTCTGTCTCCCAGGCTGGAGTGCAGTGGCGCCATCTTGGCTCACTGCAAGCTCCGCTTCCCGGGTTCACGCCATTCTCCTGCCTCAGCCTCCTGAATAGCTGGGACTACAGGTGCCCATCACCATGCCTGGCTAATTTTTTTGTATTTTTTTAGTAGAGACAAGGTATCACTGTGTTAGCCAGGATGGTCTCGATCTCTTGACCTCGTGATCTGCTCGCCTCGGCCTCCCAATGTGATGATATTACAGGCGTGAGCTACTGTGCCCGGCCGTGGCTTTCATTTTTTATGATTTTATTTCTTCTCCTTCCCTCCCCCCAATATCTCCTGGCCTGCTTGATATCTCCTCTCATCTTTTCATCTCTGTCTATGTTTCTTTTATCCTCTTTTGAGTGACTTCAGTTTTGAGCTAAAATTTTCTTCACTTGGTCCAAGATCATAGGGAAGTATTTGTTTGGAATGTTCTTAATATGCATGTCCTCCATCAGCATTTGTAGTGTTTTACGTTTTGTCTTTCTTTGGAATCTCTGCATGGGTCCCATTTGCATTTCTAACTCAAGTTGACAGGGGGCACTTTTTGGAGGTCAGCCCTAGGGTATGAATAGTGCCTGCAGAGGTCAACTCAGCACAAACGGGTTGTCTCAGCAGGTTTCTGGAGCCCTTGGCCATCTACTCCTCTGGGCTTTGCCCTTGAGCAGTGTATCTGAGCCCTGTTTGTGAGTTCTTTTCTTCTCCGCAACCTCCCTATGTGAGTGTGCCAGTGCCTCAGCCTGGAGACCTCCCTTCTATTCTTCTATTTTCTAGAGGATCTCAACTAGTTCCAGAAGTTTAAATACTATCAGTGCTTCACATAGTGTTGACTACTTTTGGGAACTTTAGACTCATCTACCCTTGCATCATCTCAATGTGTCCATACAGATATAACAGGCATATCAAAATCAACAGGCCACGTTGAGTCCTGCTTCTCCTACCTCCTGCTCTGTAACAAGCAGCTCCACCTTCAGTGTACTGTGCTCAACAAACACTCACTCTGTCCTTCTAGTTGCTCTGACCTTCAACCTCACAGTTAGCCTTTCTTCTTCTCTTATCCTCACATTATATATTTACTCCATAAAAATGCATTAAACATGCTCAGATTCCAACCACATTTTACTACTCTAATGCACCAATGACATCGCACTTGATTATTGTAATAATAATAATACAATATATTATTATTGCAATATAATAATAATTGTAATCATTGCTTAACTCGTCCTTCTGCAGATTATTTTCTATCTAACAGCCAACACAATCCTTTTAAAATAGGGGTCAAATCAAGCCTTTCCATGCTCACTCCAGGAACTTTCTATCTCATTGAGATTAATACTAAGAGCGTGGCTTGGACTACAAACTCCTTCATGGTTTGGGCTCCCTCCCAGTCAAGGAAACAGCTTTTGCCCCACTGTCCCTTCTGCTGTCCCCCACACACTTGATCTTGCTCCCTTGCTCTTGCATTTCCAGTTGCTAGAACGTTCCTCCCACAAATCTCCAGTGTTGCTTACTTCCTCACTGACTCAGTTGTCCAAATGTGACCCTATTCGATTATTGACTACCTGTGTAAAGTAAGAATGGCTTGCCATTGGAGACACAATGGATCTATGAACAGTGGGAATCTGTTACCCCTTTCCCTGCTCTGTTTCTCTCTGTAGCACTTACCCTCTTGAAATATATGAGATACATATTTACTTGTTTATCATCTATTCCCTCTACTCCATAGAATACAAGTTACATGATGACACTTTGTCCCTTTTTTTTTTTTTTTTTGCTTCCTGAGCTCTTGTAGGCCTTCTGTGAATGTTTGTTCAATGATCTTTTAATCTTTTCATCATCATACCTCCTGGGATTTTGCGTTGAGCAGTATATCAGTGTGGATTTAAACAGATCTTTATAAGCTACAGGGGTAGGTACAGTGATTTAGTGTTTCCTTTTCCATGGTTAGTAGCAGTATACCTAATCTCTTTTCTAACTGATGTATTAATTGCCTAATTCATGGAATAGGCCTGTCCCTATGATGCCTTCTTCAGCATCACCAACACCTCCCTTTCGCTATCAGAGGGGACATGGCTCGGGGATGCTCCTTTAGACTGCATCCTCTTTGCCCCAGCCAGCTCTCACACACATATACACAGTGTTAGGTAGGTCAGAAGTTTCTTGAAGGGCCCATCTATTTTTTACAAAACTCTGGACCTTACAAAATAATTGTAGATAATTCCATGTGTTTTTAGTGCTTCTGTTAATTTAGTCACAAATTTACCTTGCTCCTTTTATTCCTTGTACTGGCAGATTTGTGGTTACTTCCTACAGTCAATGATAATTGTTTTTTCTTCCTTTTATTCTCACTTTTGTTTCGGCATTCTATTGTTTCCAAAGAGGAATATGTGGTAAAAATCTTCTCTATCCCACACTACATCATTTTTAACAGAAGAATCACACAAGTATTTTTATTTATATAAAGAGTTGAGTTTATACCCATATCCTTACCATTCACTTTTATGACCACTAAAAGAAAAAAATATTTAAAGTATTACATATTTTGAAACAAAAAGTGCTAATTTTTATTATAATCAGTTTTTAACTTCATGCCCGTAATCGTGTTTAACCATAAAGTAATGGATAGTTTTTAGAAGAAGTAATTCTTGGCCAAATTGAGGTATACATATAATGTAAAAAGTTAATTAGTTAATATGATTGTCTACAAATGAGGTGCTGGAGGAAACTTTAGGATAATTACAGGCACCACCAAATATAATATAATTCAGTAACTTTATTCAGCTAGAAATTTCTACCTAATCACTAAATGCTGAGTCCTGGGTGGCATGAAAATATGAAGCCTCTGGTTGCCACGGGGATAAGGGTTTCTCATGCTCTTGCCAGTTTCTTATCCAGAAACACCACCATCTTTTTAAAGGGAGGATCAAGGAGAATCCTGAGCAAGCCTCCCCATGGGGCCGCCTGGGAGAGGATGACAGAACTCATTGCGAGAACTCCACCCACATCCACATCACTGTGTCCCCTGTGAAGCAAATGTCTCAGTACACAGTGGGAAGGGCAACAAAAACTGGTGCAACAGGGGAATGGTGGAAATCTACTGCAGCTGTTTGTGTGTAACTGGAAAATCAAGCAAGCACTACCCCTGGGGGAGAGATGGCAGTACTGTTGGGCCCAATATTACATCTGGAGAAGGCATAGGAACACATGTGAAGGTGACACTCTAAGAACTAGGTTTACAAATCATGCCTAAGACTAAGCCTTACTCCAAACATTGATAACATCTCACCATCTCTTGATCCAACCACCCACACACAACAAGCATAGAATGAAAATAGCAGTGTAGTCCAGGTGGTGACTGCAAGAGACAGATGTTCCCTGGGAAGAGTGCAAGGGGAAGAGTCAAAACTGAGCCACAGGACCTGGAGTCAAGCAGATAGTCAACTTCAAACCTGGCTTAACTTCTAACTACATAAGCAAGAACCCTCACACTAAAAGCAGAGCAAAATGAAAGGCATGCTTATTTCTAAGCATACACAAAGTTTATCTGAGTATCTACTATTCTATAAAACATGTCTAGCTTCCAAATAAAGTTATAGGACATATAAAAACCAAAAATAGCAGCCTGAAAAGGCAAAAAGGCAAAATAATTACTAAGAACAGAACCAGATAGGAAAGAGGGTATTTAAATAATTATTTAATATGTTAATGGCTCTAATGGAGAAATAGGCAACATGCAAGACCCAAGAGGTGACTTGGTCAATCAATGGAAATTAGCATAATGGAAATTAGCAGATCAATGGAAATTATAAGAAAGAATCTAATGGAAGTACAAGAAATCAAAAATGTAGTAAGAGAGGTTAAGCATGTTTTTGATAGGCACATTAGTAAACTTATCATAGCCAAAGAAAGACCCAGTGAGCTTTCCTATAGATGAGTAGAAATTAGCCAATCTAAAACAAAAAGAGAAATATGAGTTAAAAAATCAGGACAGAGAAACCAAGAGCTGTGAAAAAATAACAAACTGTCTAATATACATATTATTTGAATTCCAAAAGAAGAGAAAACAATATATTTGAAGAAATAATGGCTGAGAATTTTGCAAAATAATGACAGACACCAAAGTACAAATCCAAGAAGCTAAAATATCAGCCAGAATCAAAAGAAAACAAACAAATAACAAACCCCCCAACTACAAATATCATATTAAAGGTGTTGAAAACCAGATACAAAGGGAACATTTTGGAAGCAGCCAAGGGAAAAAAAGATACATTTTTGTTTTTTGCTTTTTCCCTCACCAGAGGAGCAAAAGGGTAAGATTCACAGCAGACTTCTCTTCAGAAATCATGCCAGAAAGAAGACAATGGAATAAAATCTTTAAGTTTCTGAAAGAAAAGGTAAACCCACAGTGAAATTCAGTAAAAACACTTTCCAAAAGTGAAATAGACATAAACACTTTCTCAGAAAAATAAAAACAGGGAATTCAGCCGGGCACGGTGGCTCAAGCCTATAATCCCAGCACTTTAGGAGGCCAAGGCGGGCGGATCAGGAGGTCAGGAGATTGAAAGCATCCTGGCTAACACGGTGAAACTCCGTCTCTACTAAAAATACAAAGAAACAAAATTAGCTGGGCGTGGTGGTGGGTGCCTATGGTCCCAGCTACTCAGGAGGCTGGAGTGAGAGAATGGCGTGAACCTGGGAGGCAGAGTTTGCAGTGAGCCGAGATCACGCCACTGCACTCCAGCCTGGGTGATAGAGCGAGACTCCATCTCAACAACAACAACAGCAACAGCAACAAAAACAAAACAAAAAAAACCTGAGAGAATTCATTGGCAGAAGATCTAATCAACGAGAAATGGAAAGGAAGTTCTTCAGAGATAGGGAATATAATATATTCAGAAATTTGCATACATGCAAAGAAATGAAGAGTGTTGGAAATGTAATAAATGAGTGTATTTATGCTTTGGTAATATTGACTTTAAAAGTTAACTGTTTAAAGCAAAAGTGTCAATATATTTTATGTTTATAGCATAAGAAAAAATGAAATGCATAATAGCAATTATACAAGAGATGGAAGAAACTAATAGGGAATACACTGTTAAAAGGTTTTTATACCACATATGTATCAGCACAATACTATTTGGAGGTCAACACAGATTATTTAAAACTAAAAAGTTTTAAAAGATTGTTATACACAACAAGTCTAAACAGAAAACAAAATGGGAGCATTGTTAATTAAATGTAATGAAAGCAGCAAGAGGGAAAAGGAAACAACAGCTGGAAGACGTTTTTACAAATGAGAGCGAGATCGTATATTTTAATCTGACCTTATCAATAATCACTTTATATGTTAATGATCTAAACATCCCAGATGAAACACACAGGTTGTCAGCTTGGATAAAAATCAAGACTAAACTATGTGCTGCATAAAAGCCACTTTAAGTATAAAGGCATATTTAGATTAAAAGTTAAAAAATAAAGAAAGGAGGCCGGGCGCGGTGGCTCACGCTTGTAATCCCAGCACTTTGGGAGGCCGAGGCGGGCGGATCATGAGGTCAGGAGATCGAGAACATGATGAAAGCCCGTCTCTACTAAAAATACAAAAAAAAAAAAAAATTAGCCGGGCATGGTGGTGGGCGCCTGTAGTCCCAGCTACTCGGAGAGTCTGAGGCAGGAGAATGGCGTGAACCCGGGAGGCAGAGCTTGCAGTGAGCCGAGATTGCGCCACTGCACTCCAGCCTGGGCGACAGAGCAAGACTCCGTCCCAAAAAAAAAAAAAAAAAAAAAATAGAGAAAGGAATACCATGCAACATTAAGCAAAAGAAAGCTAGAGTAGTTATATGAATTTTGAACAGAGTAGACTTCAGAACAAAGGTTATTTTTAGGAATAAAGAGGAATGTTACATAATGATAAAGGGATGGATTCTCTAACAGAACATAATTTTTAATGTGTATATACTTATCAACAGAGATTCAAAATATATGATGTAAAAACTGACAGATCTGAAAAAAGAGACACAAAGAAATAAATATAGTTGGAAAATTTAATAATCTTTTCTAAGTGATTGAAGGGACAAATAAACAGAAAATATGTAAGGATATGGAAGTCTCGAACAATCATATCAACCAGTTTGACATTATTTATAATTATATAATACTCCAGGCAACAAAACAGCAGAATACATATTCTTCTGAAATACATATAGAATGTTCAGCAAAACAGAACATATTCTGGGCCACAAACCAAAGCTTAACATATTTATTTATTTATTTATTTTATTTCTTATTTTTATTTTTTGAGATGAAGTCTCACTCTGTCACCCAAGCTGTAGTGCAGTGGTAGGATCTTGGCTCACTGCAGCCTCTGCCTCCTGGGTTCAAGCCATTCTCCTACCTCAGCCTCCTGAGTAGCTGAGACTACAGGCTCACACCACCACGTCCGGCTAATTTTTGTATTTTTAGTAGATATGGGGTTTCACCATGTTGGCCAGGCTGGTCTTGAACTCCTGACCTCAGGTGGTTCACCTGTCTCAGCCTGAAAAGTGCTGGGATTACAGGTGTAAGCCATCGTGCTGGGCCAAAACTTAACATATTTAAAAGAATATAAATCATACAAAGTAAGTCCTTAGACTATAGTACAAATAAACTAAAAATAAATAACAGAAAGATAACTAGAGGTTTTCCAAATATTTTACATTTAAACAACACATTTGTAGGATTTTATAGGTCAGGAAGAAAATCTCAGGGGAAATTAAAAATATATATATATATATTTTTTTGAGACAGAGTCTTGCTCTTTCACCCAGGCTGGAGTGCAGTGGCGCGATCTCGGCTCACTGCAAACTCCGCCTCCCGGGTTCACGCCATTCTCCTGCCTCAGCCTCTCCGAGTAGCTGGGACTACAGGTGCCCGCCACCACGCCTGGCTAATTTTTTGTATTTTTAGTAGAGACGGGGTTTCACCGTGGTCTCGATCTCCTGACCTCGTGATCCGCCCGCCTCGGCCTCCCAAAGTGCTGGGATTACAAGCGTGAGCCACCGCACCCGGCCTAAAAATATTTTGAACTGAAAATTAAAATACAATTTATGAAAATTGTGTAATACAAGTAAAAACTGCTTAGATGGACATTTATAGCATTAAATGCTTATATTGCAAAGAATAAAAGACCCTTGAATCAGTAATCTAAGCTACCACCTTAAGAAACTAGAAAATAAATAGCAACTTTAGTGAAAAAAGTCAGAGAAATGAAAAAAATTAAGATTATAAACGAAGTTAGTGAAATTTAAAAGAAAAAAAACTCCAAAAGTTGCTTTTTCAAAAAGTAAATAAAATTAATGTGTTAGTTTTTCTACTGCCACATTAACAATTGATTGCAGATGTAGTGTTTTAAGAAAACACCCATTATTATGTCACAGTTCCATGGGTCAGTCGTCCAGGCATGACATTACTACATTCTCTCCTTAGGGTCGCAAAAGGGTGAAATCCATACACCAGCAGGGCTGCATTCTTTTCTGGGGGCTCTAGGGAAAAATCTCCTTCTAGTATCATTCAGGTTTTTGCAGAATTCAGCTCCTTTGGCTTCAAGATTGGGTCCCTTCGTTCTCCACTGTCTGTCGGCCAGTGGTTGCACTCAGCTCCCCCCTTCCTTTCCATATGGCAGTGTTCTTATTTAAGCCAGCAAGACCATGTCCAATTCTTCTGGTGCCTCAACTCTCTGAGTTCCCCTTCTGGAACCAGTCACAGAAGATGCCATTTGTAAAGGGCTTGTATAATCAAGTAAAGCCCACCCAGATGATTTCCATGTCTTAAATTCAACCGTGTCATATAAATAACTTAGTCATGGGAGTCAAATCCATCAAGTTCACAGTGTGGAAGATTATGTACCAGGTGGGAAATCCTGGAGGCCATTTTAGAATTCTCCCCATTGCAACTGATAAACCTCTAGACAGTCCGAGCAAGAGAAAGAGATAAGACACAAATTACCAATATCAGGAATGAAGGCGGGGGGGGCAACATTATGGGATGGTAAAGGAACAATGCTGAATGCATAACACCATGCCAATAATTCTACAACTTAGGTGAAATGAACATATCCCCTGAAAAACACAAACTATTAAGACTCACTCAAGAAGAAATAAATAACCTGAATAAACCTATATCTATTAAGTTAAATTTTAATCTTTCTAAAAATACCATTCAAATCACAGAAGGCTTCAATAGCAAATTATACCAAGGATCTAAGAAAGAAACAGCACCAATTCTATACAATTTTTTTTCTCAGAAAATAGAACAAAAGGGAACTATACTCAACTTACTCTATTAGGCCTTAATAGCAAAACCAGACACAAGTATTTTCTGAAAACCACAGGCTAATATACTTAATTAATGTAGATACAAAAATCATCAACAGAATAATAGCAAATTGAATCTAGCTAAACACACACACACCACATGACAGGAATACAAGGCTGGTGACATTCAAAAATCAATCAATATAACTCAACATATTAACACACTAAATAGGAAACATGATTATTTAGAAAATGTAAAAAAAATTTTTGATAAATTGAAACATCCATTTATAATTAAAAGCTTCTAGCAAACTAGGAATAGAAAGGAACAGCATTAACCAATAAAGAACACCTACAGAAATACTACAGCTAATATTATCTCCTTAATTGATTACAGGCTAGACTTAGTGGCTCACTACTAACAAGTAGAAAATTGCAAAGAAAATATTGTAACTTTACAGTGGCGAAATCTGGCAGACAGCACTTTAACCAAGTGATCAAGGTTAACATCACCAGTAATAAGTTATACTGGCATCATGTAATCCCTATGTGATACAATGAGAAGTGTCTAACATGAGAAAACAGACAAGACCAAGTTGAGGACATTCTACAAAATATTTCACCAGTAGTGATCAAAAGTGTCAAGGTCATAAAAAACAAATTACCATAGATTTGAAGAGATTAAAGAGATATGAAAACTAAATGCAATGTGGTATCAAGAATTGGATCCTAGAACAGAAAAAATACATTAGTGGAAAAACTGGTCAAGTCTGAATAGAGACTGTAGTTTAGCTAAGAGTATTGTGCCCATGCTAATTTTTTAGTTTTGATAACCTTGCTATGGAAAAGTAAAATATTAACATTAAGGGAAAGTAAATGTAAATAAATTCTCTTGTAAATCAAAAATTATTTCGAAGGAGAAATTTTTAAAAACCTGTTAACTTGTAAGCTTATACTCGGCAAATATATGTTCAAAGAATGAAGGCAAAATAAAGACTTCCTAGACTTGAAAGCTGAATTGATCACTAGCAAGCCCACACTACAATAAATGTTAGAGGAAATCTTTGTTGGGGCGGGGGTGGGGGAAGAAAAAAAAAAGACACCAAATGGAAATCTGGATCCACACAAATGAAATGTCAGTCTTGGAAATGGTAACTACATTGGGAAATAAAGTTTATTTTCATTCTATTTAAATCTCTTTAACAAAAATATTAACTATGTAGTATGATATTTAACATACGCAAAAGTAAAATGTATAATCACAATAGGACAAAGTTTGGGATGGAGAAATATAAGTTTACTCTTGTAAAATTCTTACATCATACATAAAGTGGCAAAATATTTAAGGGTACCCTGTGATAAGTTCAAGAGGTATACAATAAGCTCTAAAATAAACTGCTAAAATAACAAGTCAAAAAGTTTTATCTCAAAAGGTAACTATGAAGATAAAATGGCATCATAAAATATGTTCAATCAATATGAAAGAAGGTAGAAGAAGAGGAAGAATGTGAACAAAAAATAGACAAGAAGTAGAGGGGAAAAAGAACAAAAGATGAGAAAAAGAGGAGAAATAGAACAAAAAAGGAGGATCACAGATTAAAACCAAAAGTGTCAATAATTACATCAAATTTAAATTGTGCAAATACTCAAATTAAGTCATAGTTTTTCAATTTGGATATATAAGCAAGATCCAACTACAGGTTACCTATAAGAAAAAAAGTTTAATAATAAAGACAATAATAGATTAAAATTAAAAGGATTAAATAAAAGTTTTACTGTACTAATAATAATCAAAGGAAGCTCAAGAGCCTATATTAATCTCAAAGTAGATTTTAGAGCAAAGAACACCATAAGAGATAAAGAAGTTCATTTCCTAATGAAAAAGGGTCAGTGCCACAAGATAAATAATCACCCTAAACATTCATGCACCTAATAATAGAGCTTCCAAATTCATGAAATAAAAATGGACAGAATTGCAAGGAGAAATAGATGAATCTACAATTATGCTTAGTGATTTCAGTACTTCTCTCTCAATAAATGCTTGCACATGCAGACAGGAAATAAGTGAGAATACAAAAGATTTGAACAACACTAGAAATCAACTTGACCTAAGTTGCATTTATAGAACACTACCCAATGTCAGCAGAGTACACATTCTTGGTATGTGCACATCAAATAGACTGTATTCTGAGCCTTGGGATAAGCCAAATTATTGTACATTCAATAACTTGGACAAATCTCCAGAAGATTATGCTGAGTGAAAAAAAGGAAAAAAAAAGCCAAATCCAAAAGTTCCATTTTATATGATTCCATTGATACAGGATTCTTGAAATGGAGAGCAGATTAGGGGTGCAGAGAGTTAAAGAGGGTGTGAAGGTGGGAGCAAAGTGGGTGTGGCATAAAAGGTCTCAATGAGAGGCCCATGTGGTGATCGAAATGTTTTGTATCTTGACTGGATTCATGCCTGTATTATGGTTGTGGTGGTCCCCTTTCCCCCAAAGCATTACTATAACATTGTGAAATATATATTTGGCTTCATCCCTGTTTTCTGTCACGCAACCCCAAAAATCCTTCACATCTCCCAGGTGATGCCGGTTTTGTGTGCTAATAATTGACTGATGGTGGGCAGCCTCTAGGCACCTTCAGGATGGAGCTAGTCACTTGAAAGACCAAGGCAGGATTAGAAGGCTGGGACTTTCAACCTCACTCCCCAACCTCTAGGGAGAGGAGAAAGCTGAAAGTTAAGTTGATCACCAATGGCCATCGGTTTAACCAGCCATGCCTATGTAATAAAGTCTCTGTAAGAGGTCCCAAAGGACAGGGTTCTGAGCACTTCCAGATGGCGGAACATGTGGAGGCTGACGGGAACAGGAACGAGAACTCACCCACGTGCAGATGCAGGTGGCACACCCCAACTCCATGGGGAGGGAAGCTCCTGCCCTGAGACCCTGCCAGACCTCGCCCTACGTATCTCTTCATCAGCCTGGTTATTTGTATCCTGTGAAATATCCTTTGTAATAAATTAGTAATCTGAAATAAGTATTTCCCTGAGTTCTGTGAGCCATTCCAGAAAATTGATCAAACCCAAAGACGGGGCTGTGAGAACCCCAACTTGAAGCCCGTTGGTCAGAAGCTCTGGAGGCCTGGACTTGAGACTAGTGTCTTAAGTGTGGGGTGGTTTTAAGGACTGAGCCCTCAACCTTTGGGATTTGATGCTATCTCCAGGTGGAGAGTGTTAGAATTGTATAGGAGGACACCCAGCTGGTGTCCCCGGCAGAACTGATTGCATGCTTGAGATATGGGGAAAAAAGCCACACATTTGGTCACAGAAATCTGTATTGATTGTTGCTGTTGAGTGACAGAATAGGATAAAGCACTTTGAGTGTGTGTTTTTCCAGACACAATTACCAATGGGGCAACTGAATAAAGGGTGCGTGGGATCTCAGTATTTTTTCTTACAACTAAATTTCAATATAAAATCATTTTTAAATAAAATCATTAAACAGCCTATGGATCAAACAATAAATCAACATATAAGCTACAAAGTATTATTCACTGAATAAAAATGATACTGAATATAAACACTGAATGAAAATAAACTTAGTTAACATGATCCATGGTTGTAATTTAGACTTCATGTTAAATTTGATTCGCTTCTTTGACCTAAGCCATCTAATTTTTATTATCTACACATTACACACTGTCCTACCTTGAGCTTGACCTTACTTTTAGAGTGTTCTGATGCTAGTGATTGTGGCTTCGGTCCTGGGAGGACTCACCTTGTTACTTGGCCCCTATGGGTTGAGACCACTGAAAGCTAATGTTTGAGAATACTTGAACATGGGTATGCAAGACTCATGGGGAAGGAAGCAAGTGCTGTCCCCTAAAAGCTGTCATTGTCTTAATATCACATCCCACACTCTTCTCCTGCTTGTAGGTGATTCCAGTATAACAAACCAGAGGTGTACCTGAAATGAAAACTCTTTGTTTCTCATCCCTAAGTGTTCAAAGGTGCTTGCACACAACCAAACGAGACAGAACTTGGACTCAGCTATAAATACCTGAAGGATGCAGAAGATGAGGAGAGCCAGGCTGAGATGTTTCATGAGCATATTTTCCTTTGTATAAATCTGTTCAGATCGTGTGTCCTAAGGCTTCGGGATTTTTCACGGGTGATGGAATCCATTCAACTCAAGAATGAGAGATGAGCTATCAGTCAGGAGGCCTGACTTAAATATAGTAGATTGCAGGAGAATGAGCTCACTTGGAATGGAACTCATTATATATGGGAGAAGGGTTTAAAACGTCTCTGAGGTGACTGACATTGAGGCTCCAAAAGGCAGCCTCAAAGACTAGCCTGATGCTCGTTTCATCCCATAACTATCTGCAGGGAATATTCCAGGAAGACTTGTAGAGCTTGCTTAGAAAAGAGTCTGTTCTGGTTACATCACTGTGGTTGATGTCTGTGCTCTTCAGGGACAAAGGTGCTAATCTGCTTCTGCCACGCATTTCAACATTTAGAATCATACATTACTTTGGCTGGGTGCGGTGGCTCACGCCTGTAATCCTAGCACTTTGGGAGGCCAAGGCGGGCAGATCATGAGGTCAGGAGATCGAGACCATCCTGGCTAACATGGTGAAACCCTGTCTCTACTAAAAATACAAAAAATTAGCTGGGCATGGTGGCGGGTGCCTGTAGTCCCAGCTACTCAGGAGGCTGAGGCAGAATGGTGTGAACCCGGGAAGTAGAGCTTGCAGTGAGCCGAGATCGTGCCACTGCACTCCAGCCTGGGGACAGAGTGAGACTGTGTCTCAAAAAAAAAAAAAGAAACATACATTACTTCTTATTTTTCTCAGACAGCCTCCCCAGGCTAAATCTAAGGTCATCTTTTACCTTTCCATTTCCCCTTATATAAGATTCTTGGGTTAATTTTTTTTAACAGCAAATACAAATTACACCTGTAGGTCACTAAAAATATTAGAAACTTAGTGATCTGATGAATGCAGATGATCAGACTGTGGTACTGAACACTGCAAAGTTTGCACTCACTTAACTGATACAACAGGGGAATGTATCCTGAAGTAAAAATAAATGAGAACATGGAGTAGGCTGGATACATTTTTAGGACTAAATTAGCAGGTGGGGCTTAGGGAAGATCCCAACAGGAAAGGCGTCTTAGGGGCTGGGAATATAAGGGCCTGCTTTATTTAGCACATGTTTACGTAACGTCTGGCTGGTGCTGGGCCTTTGCCCACAGATCCATTCCTCACCTCTCTCTTGCACCACTCTGTACCTTTCGAAGACTGACAGGTGCGGCTGTTTCTGCAGCTCCCCAGTGCATGGCTAAGGGGAGTCCTGGTGGGAAACGTAGCTGGCAGCGTGGAGCAGGAGGGAAGTCAGGGCGGTTCTCCTCCCCTTCTGCCTTGGGCTGTGTGTTGGGTGCTGTCTTGGCTTCTGGGAGCTGCTGTGAACCAGGCCTCTAGCAACAGTGCCTGCTGCCTCCGTCCTACCAGGCTGGGCATGAGGGTGCTTCCATCCTTGATCATCTCTGGGGTATCTCACTATCCCCTGTTTGTCTTCCCTGCCCTTCAGTTCAGCCTTGAATTCCCTGCATTCAGTTCCCTCGTGCTCATTTCCTGGTCACTCACTGCCCAGCTCAAATCAGCTGATACGTAAGGTCCACTCCCCACGCAGAAAGAAATGAGCTTGCTTCTCTGAGTGCTGCTCTTCCGTGCCTCCTTGCTCTGTGTGTCCCAAACACTGACCCTCTTTTTGCAGCAGGGACACACTGTGCATCCTCTGCCAGGGGACTTGGCTCTCAAGCAGCCCAGCCGCCCAGAGTCACCTGTTCCACCAGGTCCGAGGCAGCCTTTGCCTGGCAAGCTCCTCCCATCCTTTGGGTCTCGGTTTCAAGGTCTCTTTCTTGACTCCTGGGGTGAGCTCAGGCTCCCCTATCCACACCTGCTTACAGAGAATTCTGCCTGTGGGCTTTCCTCGGCTCATCAGAATTGTGACTTTGTACCTATCTGTGACACTGTTCGATTAATGTTCATCCTCCCGACAGTGAGAGCTGGGCCTGTGTTTCCTTCACTCACTGATTCATTGTCAGTGCCTAGCAAGAGACATTACCTATACCAGATGATTATGCAATGTCAGGCATAAATGAATGGAATGCTGGATCCCCGCTTCAGTTGGCAGACACATGGATAAATAGGTTAAGGGAGACATGACCTAAGTAGGAGCTGCTGTGGACTCGGGTCTCCCTGCCTTTCTCACCCTTTCGCATATTCTCAGCACCTGCTGACTTTCTGATGTGCCTTGCAGATTCAAATGCAACTGTGTTGTTCTCTTTGCCTATCAGAATTGCCTGTGTGTTTGGTCACCCATCATCAAAACTCATATTCTGTAAAGCAGAACAAGTCTAGCACGATACTTAGACGCACAGCCATAGGGACTGTACTGCCTGGATTTTGGCTGTGTCCAATTTCTGTTCCACTTTCCTCATCAGTGAAAGGGGAATAATAATAGTATCCATGTCTCTTACTGTTTTTGAGAAGAAATCATAAACGTAAAGCCCCCAGAACAGGGCCTAAGCCATGGGAAGTATCAGCACATGTTAGCTTTGTTTTTAAAATATGCTGAAGTTGTAGACATTGTGTGACACTTTTCAGGCTTTTCAGAATGAGGTGAGTGAAATTTATGATTTGTATCAAATTCCTTCAATAAGAGCTACGAGCTTAATTGATGCTCATGCTTACGGCTTATCAAATATTCTCAGAACTGTACTGCCTCTTACTCCGACATAAACATTTCCATTAAAACAATAGCTTTATATCAAAAGGGAGTTGGCTGTTGAAAACAAATGCAAGCCTAATCCTCAGACTGGGGCTGGACTTTTTTTTAATTGAGTGTCCTCTCTTCAGGGACTGCATTGTTTATAGTCAGTGATTTGTCTTGCTATGTGGCGCTATTGTTTCAATAATGGGAGATCTGAATGGACAGGAGGGCGTTAGGAGGCCAATCTCCGCATGCACTGCGTTTTGTTTCCTGAGACTCCTTCTGGGGAATTTTTTGTCTGAGATCAATTAGTGCTTAGAATAAGAACAAGGAACCACTTAATTGATCTGGGTTTTCAATATACTAGAATTAGTCTTATATCTTTGTATCAAATTAAATCCTGAATATTCTAAGAACTGTTTTAATTTGTAATTATAAATATGACAAATGCATACCCCAAGGCATATGGGGTTGGTTATCTTGGGATGCTAAAAACACTGCCCTTAGCACCACTGTAACTGACGAGGTCTGCTCCATGAGAAAGTACTGATGAGCAGATATCTTCTTACCAAATTACAGCCAAAGGCTGGACTAAGCACAGCCATATCACGCAAAAGGCGATGCTTGTCGTGGGAGTCAGAGACAAGCCTTCTGGACAGAGTGGCGGACAGTCACAGTGATCACCATGAAAACTAAAGCTGCCATCTTTCTGATAAGACTTATGATTCAGCTTTCCAGGAAGTTGGAGTCAAAGATGAACCCATATCTGTCCGGGCGTGGTGGCTCACACCTGTAATCCCAGCACTTTGGGAGGCTGAGGTGGGTGGATTACCTGAGGTGAGGAGTTTGAGACCAGCCTGGCCTCAAATAGCCTGGCCTCACGGTGAACCCTGTCTCTACTAAAAACACAAAAAATTAGCCGGGAATGGTGGCGTGCACCTATAGTCCCAGCTACTCGGGAGGCTGGGGCCAGAAAATCGCTTGAACCTGGGAGGCAGAGGTTGCAGTGAGCCGACATCACACCACTGCACTCCAGCCTGGGAGACAGAGTGGGACTTTGTCTCGAAAAATAAATTAATTAATTAATTTAAAAAAAGATGAACCCACATCTAATGGAATTGGAGTTGGATGTCACACACAATGACCAAAGAAGTAAAGGAGAAAATGTTACGCAGAAGGAAATAAAAACAAATGTTACAATCAATCACAAAGCTTTAAAATCAGAAAGAAACAAAGAATTTAGAAGCAGAGAGGAGAGTTCTCAGCTTTCTCCCGAGAAGCCAGACTAGCTATGGAAAGGCAAAGTGTAGCGTAAAAGCAGCAAACACTAGTCTCACAGTCTGAAGGAAGAAAGGAACAGACACTCCATGCCAGGTGGTGGAGGGAAGGAAGGAAGGAAAGAGGGAGAAGGAAAGAAACAGAAGGAAGGGAACGTGGGTAGGCATGTCACATATATGACAAATCAAGACATAAATCCTAAGAAAACGTAACTCAGAGAAAAGGAAAGTGGCTTCCCTGAGTTTATTCACACAGTAGCATAAGAAAAGAAGTGAATAATTTATAAAAATAATTTAAAATGAGATAATGAAACAACAGAATGAGACAAACAGGATATCCTGATTGCAGAGCTAAGTCAACAAACTTAGAATCAAAAACCTGTTGCAGATGATTACCTTTGTCAGAAACATTGAGGAATGAAAAAGACAATGGTGAAGTTTCAAAAATGGACCTGGAAGAAATCATTGTGAATGTAGCACACACAGGGGAAAATGGAATTAAAGCCATTAGAAGTAAGACAAAAATATGAAAGCCAGAAAGGCAATCCAATCTAAATTACCTGGTGTTCATAGGGTAGGAAACACTCATATGAAACACACAACATATCAATAAAATCATACATAAAACTCTACCTTAATCAAAGAAATAGGAACACCAAATCTGCCGATTAAAATAATACATACTTTTCTGAACTCTGAATCATTTTCACATGTAAGCTTTTTTAAAATAAAATTTTCTCATTTAAGAATAAAGAAATTTAGGCATTCAGTAAAATAAGGCAAATTTTTTCCAAGGTGAAAGCATGAGTTTGGCCTCCAAGTTCTCCAAAACGATAATCAAGGCCTGAAGACACTAGAATAATGTCTATAAGATATTGTGGGAGAGACACTGTGACTCAGTCAAGGTATAATTAAAGAATCAATACATGGGCAGACATTCTCAAAAGGAAACAAATTCCGGAATACAGCACCCATGAGTCTTTCGTAAGAGAAATTACTTAAAAATAAATCCCACCCAAGTTAAGAACTCAGAGAGGAAGGAAGTATTATATCAGGAAGCACAGTAATCGCTGAATTCACTTAAATATAAACCAGTGCAAAACAACCTTGGAAAACAGAATTTTAAAAGATAACTTGGCATTTATAGAACCTAACAATGAAAAAGTAATAATGTAAGCACTAACTAGCCATGAGAGGGATATTGATGAGAGGAAATCTGAGAGTGACCGTGTCTGTGGGAAAGCGGACAGCAGCCTCCCGTGTCTGGGCGCTGGACTGGTGCAATAGGCCAGGGCTTGGTGCTGCTGAGAGCCTGCCTGGCACTCAGACAGACTTGGTGTTTTCCTTTTGAGCATAAAATTTTCACAGAACATCATCATTAGACAAGGATATTTTGTGACCCTGATATATCAAGACCAAAAGAAGACCACTTTGTCTAAACAGAGACAAAGCATAAACATTGTCTAAGCCAAAAGAATCACCAAACATTTTCCTACATCCTGCCTATGTGAGTGGCTGCTGCTCCTCTACTGATTACAGACTCAGCCTTGGCCTCGTCTTCCCTTTTAGATATGATTTATTATGATACCCAAGCATACAATTACCTCTTTTTTGGACATTCGCTTTGAGAAGATGAAGTCTACATACTTTACCCTATCCACTAAGCTAAATAAAACTAATAAACCTACATATTTATATGAAATAATCATAACACTTTGAAATGTGGAGAAGACCAGCTAGGGACTTTGGGACCCGAGGAAAGACATGAAGATTATTTCCCTGGGTTGTCTTTTTGCATCACACAACCCAGAATAGGGGCTGAAAAAGCCAGCAACCTGGGAGCACCAACAAGTACAGACAATGTCCAACAAAGGCTGATTCTCCCTAGGTAAAGACACAAGAAAGTGGCAGCCTCACACAACAGAACACTTTAGACAATAACCACTTCATTCCAGCCACACATCCTAGAAAAAGCCTGTGGCCTCAGCCTCACTCACTCCTGCCAAGGCCAAATAAGGAAGCTAGGCTTGCCCACTGTTCTGTTGTAATGTGTTCCCCCAACTCCTCCACTAGGGCAGCATGAGAGAAGGTCAAGAGAGGACCCAAGACTTCCATACCTGCCAGGTGGCCATGAGCAGTTCTGGCACAGTGTCAAATCCAAACCCCTCCAAGCCAGAGTGGCATCAGCAGAGGCCTAGTGCAGAAATCAAATTCCTACCTCTGCCCAGAAAGACCAAGGAACATCTTACCCATGGAGCATCGCTGAAGGCCAAGTAGGTAACCTGGACTTCTACCCCCACCTGCAAGTGAGGAGACAATGTCCCTCTCCTCCTCACTAGAGCAGTGTCAAAAGAGGCTTCATACAACATTTTAGAAAGATTCAGAGCCAATAGTAAAACATCCAAAATGTCCAGCTTTCAATAAAAACAGTTTGCTACACAGAGAATAAGAAAGAGACAATCAACAGATGCCAGCACCAGAGTGACAAAGATGTGAGAAATTTTACATGAATTTTTAAAGTCGCCATCAAAAAATGCTTTCACAAGTGATTACAAACACTTTGGAAACAGAGTCTCAGCAAAGGTATAGGAGACACAAAAATAATCAAATGAAATTTTAAAATTGAAATGTATGATAAACAAAATTAAAAATTCAATGGATGAGATCAACAGAACACAGGGGAGATCAGTGGAAAGAATTATACAACAGACTTTTCTTGTCTTGAGTCTTCTAATTTATGTTGATAGTTGAAGCAAATATTATAAAACTGTTCAATGTGGTTCTAAATGTATGTGTATCCAAGAGAACTCAAATCAGGATCTCAAAGAGATATTTGCATACCCATGTTCACAACAGCATCATTCACAATAGCCAAGAGGTGGAATCATCTCAAATATCCATCAAAGCATGAATGAATTTTAAAAATATGGCATATACTTACAATGGAATATTATGCAACCTTAGAAAAGAAGAAAATCCTGTCACATGGCTACAACATGGATGAACCTCCAGGACATTATGCTAAGTGAAATAAGCCAGCCACAAAGGGACAAATACTGTATGATACCACTTATATGAAGTATCTAAAGTCGTCAAAGTCATAGAAAGAGAAGGTAGTAAGGTGGTTCCCATGGGCTGGGGGGAGGAGGAATTACTGTTTAGTGGCTATAGAAGATGTAAAATGAGATGTGGCTTCTACACTAAAATTAAACTGATAAAATGTCCATACTAACTAGTAGAGTGTGAAATAAAAGACATCAAACTGTGTGGGATACAGCTAAAGAAGTGCTTAATGAGAGTTTTATAGCACTAAATGTACACTTCAGGAAAGAGGAAAAGTCTGAAATCAATAATCTAAACTCCCACTTTTAGAAACCAGAAAAACAAGAACAAAATAAACCCAAATCAAGTAGAATAAGGGAAACAATAAAGAACAGAAATTAATGGAATTGATGACTCAGAATGATAAAGAAGAAAAACAAGAAACAAAGAGATGATTCTCCGAACTATCAATAAGATTAACAAACCACTAGGAGAACTGGCCCCCCAAAAAAGATATAGCAAATTACCAATATTGGAAATAAAACAGAAAACTACAGATCTTGTAAGGACATCAGAGGGATAATCAGGGAATAGTATAACAACTTCTCAAACATAAATGTGGTTTATATGAAATAAACCAATTTATAGGAAAGGACAAACTGCCCTAGTTCACTCAATATAAAATAAGGCATTTGGATAGTCTTATAATCATTAAGTAAATTGAATTCATAATTTTAAAATTCCCGACAAAAAATCTTCAGTCCCAGATTATTTCCTAGAGAATCCTACCAAATGTTTAAAAAAGAATTAACACCAATTCTACACGAACTCTTCCAGGACATATGAGAGGAAGGAACACTTCTCTCTTCATTTTGAGGCCAGAATTACTCTCATAAATATTAATTAAAAACTCTTAACAAAATATTAACAAGTATTATCAAATTGACACAATATTAATATTGAATTGATAATATTAATGTTGTATTGTTAATATTAACAATATTAATATTTTGTTAAGAATTTTGCATTAATATTTATGAGAGTAGTTATACCTTCAGTAATTTATAGACGTAATTATTTACAATGACCAAATGAGATTTATTCCAGGGATTTCAAGTTAGTTCAATATTTGAAAATCGATCAATGCAACCCACAATATTAACGAAGAAAAAATCATATGATCACATCAAATGGTAAAGAAAAAGTAGACAAAATTCAACATCCATTCTTTTATAAAACCAGAATAACCACGGCTTCCTGATAAAATCCAGTTGAGAGCCAAGCCTTAGTCCCTCAAACCTTCCATCCAAACACCTAAGACCTACAATAATTCCTTTATTTCCCTCTTACTGAGGTGTCCCATGGTTCCCCATGATATGTGTTCTTTCACTGCAACAAGTAATCATCCCAATCAATCAACTGTCAGTGTGTTCTTAACAATCTCTGGCTGGAAGGTATTGGCGTTACTTCATTTTTCATAGTGTTGAGACTATTGATTCTGTCTAAAATTGAAGAATATAGCTAATAATTACTCTATCTCTGAATCTTTTAAAAATGTTTCTCTTAACTTCAGAGCAATCCTTCAGATAATAATGTATTTCTATCTCTGAATCTTTAAAATTGTTTTTCTTAACTTCAGAGCAATCTTTCAGAAAATAATATATTTGTTGATAAAAAACCCACTTGTTTGAAGTTTTAATTCCTCTATTTTCTTTTTTTATTCTAATAGAATCCAGAAAAATCCTATTTACTTTTTAAAATAACATTAATTGTACAAAATTGTTATCAAACATTGCTACATTTTCTGTCTGCATATTGGTCTATGAATCTGTCTGTGTGAATTCATTGAAGATTGTTTTGAAAGACATCTACCTAATATTAGCTGTGATTTTTACTAGGAGATAGAATTTAAGTTTTTTTAAAAAAAATTCTCATGTTTATACTCTTCCCCACTTTTGAGGTTTTTTTAAAAATATGAAATCAAGTCTATTGTATGAAAAAGAGTATGTCTCATGTTAAAACAAAACTCTGGAAACATATGTACCAAGATATTAACAAAGACTGGTGGAGATGGAGATTTGTTGTTTTCTTCTACGTATTTTTCTGTGATTTTGAAGATTTTTTAAAGCAAAATTTTAAATCATTTGGAATATGCACCAATAATTTAAGAAGAAAAGCAGTATGAAGACATGAGAGAAAAGCCACCACTACAATTTTGTCTCAAGGGTATTTTTTATTTTGGTGCATATCCACACCCCAATACAAACACATAAAACAATATAGAAGATTTTATACAACTATTTTTACCTAACGTTATATTATGAGCATTTTCTTTTTCAAAATGACTAAATCTTTCTTAGTCTTCTTATTCAATACAAATTGCCCTTTTTCTTAGGGGCTGTTGAACAGCTTGTGAATTGAAGACACAGAATCTCATAGATGGCAGACAAGCTAAACAGGAAGTGCAGGGCCTAAGGCCAGCCTTTACATGCACAAAGCGAGTGCACAGATGTCGGTCAGTGGTTCTCTCATCAACACAAAGAACAACATGAATATATATGTCTTGAACAAATAGATGTTCTACTTTATAAAAGCAAATCTACTTATGAAACAAACAATATCACTGCATGGAATCAGCAGTTATTTTGAAGATTGATTCCCTAGAATACACTGGGGCCTCCAGCTTAGTTAAAATAGCAGAAAGAAAAAGAAGCCCTGTGCTAGGCAGAGGCTGGGACAGGGCTTCCAGACTCAACTGCTCTCTCTCCTTAGACTTGCCCCGGATCCCACAGCCAGGGCTGGCAGCTGCTGAAGTCACCCTGGGCTGCATGCCTAGCCATCTTATGATGTCCTGGGAGCAGCACATTAACTTCACATCATCTTCAGATTCTTTTGAAGTGAGACTTAAACCAAGACCAAAGCATGCTTTTTATGCTCCTTTTATCTGTGACTTTATTACAGAAGAAATAAAGAGCAGTTGGAATGTGCCCTCTCTTTCTACTTGACACATACTCAGGGAACTATGATGAATTCCAAGCCAAGTCTGTGGCTCTAAGTCCTCATTAGAATTGGGGGCTGGCTAGCTACTTTTTAAAAAGAGACTTTGTTCTAAGTTGAGCATAATTAGTCCTGACAAATGGGCTAATCACAACGCTGTGCAATTCTGGATAAACTCCAAACCTCTACAGCTTTTTGTTTTGTATTGATAAAACAAAGGCTTTTGGTATGAAAGACCAATAAATTACCCCAACATGGTTTGATAACAAGGCTTTGATAAATAAAATTACACAAGTCATATGGGATATGACTAAAAAATAAATTCTGTAAATAACAGTAGCATTGGGCACATGGGGTAACAAGAGGAAAATTTAGAGCTACACAAACTGCCTAAATAGCCCACATATTTGAAGTATGACTACAGGGAGTAACAGAGGTGACTTTCAATGTCCTTGTAATTCTTACTTCAGTGAGGCTTTTCCTCAGACTCTGTGGCTTCTTTTTGTTTGTCTGTTTTTTGTTCTGATCACACTTTTTTACTGGTAATTACTTCTTTGAGGAATAGACATTTAAGCATTACATGGACATATAATTTTTACATTTTATTGTCCTTATACTTAAATTTTACCATCAGATACTAACTGAACACAAGTACATACTGGTCTTACTGCCAATCAGCAGATGTTTGAAATCCAAAGATTAATGGATGGATAGCTTAAAGGAAGTAATAAAACAAATATTAACTGTAGAATCTAGGTGGCAGTAGAATTTTTTGGTTTCTGTATGATGACACAAGAGGTGATACTCAAGGAAACCCCCTATGGACAGGAAGAGAGATGTAAACTTTGAGTTGTCATTACAAGGAAAACCCTAGCCAGGACTGGACTGGGCTGCCTGTCTGAGGCTGGGAGGTGCTTGGCTGCTAGCATAGCTGACTGTGTGGCTTCTTGAATTACGAATTTTTCTTCCCTGGGAAGAGTAAGTAGGTTGACTGAACGAATGTTTGGATTCCCTCTGGGAAGGGGAGCCCCGAGGCCACTGAAGGCAGGGGCCGCAGTGTGGGGCTGACGCTGTGCCACTGAGTGCTGAGGAAGCTGGGCTTGTGTGCTTCCACCCAGACCAGCGTGAGCATCTCAGCAGCACAGCGAGGAAGGAGAGCATGAGAGCGCCCCTGCCAAGGGCCAAGTGCTTGCAAAACAACTGCATTCCTGCATTCCTCTCATGTGTGGTGTTCTGATAAATGGAGTGAGTCTTCTCCTGGTTTAGAGCAAATCAAAAGGAGAAGGTGAACTACTAAGTCCAATGTAGTATGACTCCGACGACAGACATCTTCAATGGCCACAGAAATGAGGCAAGAACAGTGTGAAGTGGGGGTGGTGGTGGGGGTGGCGGCAGGACAAGGGCCACACGTGGGGCCACACAATTCCCATGCTCCTGTCTCTGTCAGTTGTTTAGCAAATGAGTCTAAAAGATAAATATATCTTTATTTGTTATGGAGAGCGAAGTGGGAACCGAGCAACACCCGAAGAGCAGTGCTGTTGTCCAGGGAAAGTTGGGGTCTGGAAGGAACTATTTTGGGTACATTCAAAATTTCCTGCACAGAAGCGTCTGATCAGTGACAACCAGTTGAAATAGAACCACTAAGAAAAGTTTCACTGGACAAAGAGGAAATGCACCCAGGTTATCTAATTGACGGCTACTGTGATAATAATGGCAAAGAGATATTGACCCTGGCTGGCAAAAGCTTCGTTATCTCAGGAAACAGGCCTGCATTTCTTCAGATTCTATGTTGATTAAGATGGAAAATGGACGTCTGGCCAAGAGTCTTCAGGTGAGCTGGATGGACATCACCTATGTAAGCTCCTGACTCCCCAGGGGACTCCTAAGGAATCAATTCCCCACCTAGGCAGCCAGCCTCCAAATAGGTCCACGGCATCCCTTGTCTGCACAGAAGCAGTGTGGACTTTTAAAATCTGAATCCTGCTGAAAGCATTCAGTATTTTCATAGAAAACGAATTTGTGGTAAGCTACATGCCTGTGTGAGTCTATAAAAATAAATATCAACCAACTAAAATCAATCTGCTCTGCCCCTTTCAAAAATTTTGGTTCATATATTTGTATCCATATGGCAAAACTAGGCTTATCTGAAAAGTACATAAATGTTGGGAAAACTGGCTAGCCATATGCAGAAAACTGAAAATAGACCCCTTCCTTACACCTTATATAAAAACTAACTCAAGATACATTAAAGACTTAAACATAAGACCTAAAACCATAAAAACCCTAGAAGAAAACCTAGGAAATACCATTCAGGACATAGGCATGGGCAAAGACTTCATGACTAAAACACCAAAAGCAATGGCAACAAAAGCCAAAATTGACAAATGGGATCTAATTAAACTAAAGAGCTTCTGTGCAGCAAAAGAAACTATCACCAGAATGAACATGTGACCTACAGAATGGGAGGAAATTCTTGCAATCTATCCATCTGACAAAGGGCTAATATCCAGAATCTACAAAGAACTTAAACAAATTTACAGGAATAAAACAAACAACCCCATCAAAAAGTAGGTGAAGGATATGAACAGACACTTCTCAAAAGAAGACATTTACGCAGCCAACAAACATGAAAAAAAGCTCATCATCACTGGTCATTAGAGAAATGCAAATCAAGACCACAATGAGATACCCTCTCATGTCAGTTAGAATAGTGATCATTAAAAAGTCAGGAAACAACAGATGCTGGAGAGGATGTGGAGAAATAAGAAAGCTTTTACACTGTTGGTGGGAGTGTAAATTGGTTCAACCATTGTGGAAGACTGTGGTGATTCCTCAAGATCCAGAACCAGAAATACCATTTGACCCAGCAATCCCATAACTGGGTATATAACCAAAGGATTATAAATCATTCTACTATAAAGACACAAACACACATATGTTTATTGCAGCACAATTCACAATAGCAAAGACTTGCAACCTACCCAAATGCCCATCAATGATAGACTGGATAAAGAAAATGTGGCACATATACACCATGGAATACTATGCAGCCATAAAAAATGATGAGTTCATGTCCTTTGCAGGGACATGGATGAAGCTGGAAACCATCATTCTCAGCAAACTAGCATAAGAACAGAAAACCAAACACCGCATGTTCTCACTCATAAGTGGGAGTTGAACAATGAGAACACATGGACACAGGGCAGGGAACATCACACACCAGAGCCTGTCGGGGGGTGGGGGGATGGGGGAGGATAGCATTAGGAGAAATACCTAATGTAGATGACAGGTTGATGGGTGCAGCAAACCACCATGGCACGTGTATACCTATGTAACAAACCTGCAGGTTCTGCACATGTATCCCAGAACTTAAAGTAAAATAAAAAAAAAATTTTAAAGTCCCTTGTTGGATAAATCTTAAATAATGAAACTATTAATATAAACAGGAGTGAAGTGTAACTACTAAAATATCAAACAATGTCTTCACTCCTATGTCTCCTTAATGCTTCCATATTAATTTTTCTAAGATGACAACTAAATATTTGCAAAGGGATATATTTAACCTTTAGACTCATTTGCTAAACAAATTAAGGGTCATTTTCTCTTCCAAACATTCATGTACTTTCTTTGAGCTAATTATTTTGCTAGCTCCCTGGGATACCAACAGGTGGATTCATTGGGAAACGTGTAAAATGAATGCCAGACAATGATTGCTGTCTGCTTTCAAGCTCATTAATCCTCACAAGGTCCTTATCTCTGAGGCCAGCACTAGAATTGTCCTCCCCATTTTGCAGATGAGGAAACTGTGTCTCAGAAGTAAGACAATGCATCCAAGATGACAGATCTTATGAGTGCAGGCCTGGAATTAAACCCAGGTAGGATGGCTCCAGCATCACATTCTCAACCTCTGTCTTCCAAGTCCTCCTTGGTTACAATCACAGTACTAAGTGTCACTATGGGGCAAAATCAGGGCATTATGGAAGTAAATGGCTGTCAACCTGTCTTGGCCTTTGAGGGACGTGGGAGCGGCTCCTGAAAATGGCCTCCTGGAGGAATGACATCAATGCTTAAAAGCCCAGGGACTACTAAGTTATCCAGGTGGGCTGGGAGGGTATGGGAGTGTGGCATGAGCGCTTGCTAGGATGTGGGCAGGAACGAGTGCTCCAGGAGCTTCAGCTCAGGCGTCAAGGGCTGTTTGGCTTTTATCCAGTGCAGGTTTCTCCTGGTGCATTCTAGAGCGCCGCGCTCTACAGCTATCTCGAGGCTACAGGACGGCTCGCCCTCGCATTTCATGAACTAAGATACTTTTAAGATTCAGTTTGTCATTTGCGTCATGGGATAGTGGCCTAACTACCTTAAAGGGTTGTAGTGTCATCAAAAGAGCATGTAAAACAATGAGTGATCCTAAGTATCTTCAGCATGGCGATATTCCAGAGAAACCATTTCCAGAGCCCCAAATCTCAACAATAATGTACTTTTATAGATAATTTTAAATCATCCTACTCTCTTATGTCATAGTACAGATTTAAGACTTTCCTTCTGATCAAATATTGGAAGCAGTAATATAATTCCATAATGGAAAAATGATGATATAAAATATCATCCACGCCAGGGGATATGCTGTTTGGTATATATAGTCCAACACTGGATAGATAAATAAAATGTTCTGGAAACCAGGAGTCAGATACAGCAAGTCAAATTAACTCTTTGTGGCACTGACATCATGAAAAAGCCACTGGCCTCAGAATGAGAGGGTCTAATGCTAGCTACAGTACATATTGTGTGGACCGCTGAAGGCCATGCCTGAGATCTTGCTGAGACTGATTCCTCATCTATAAATAAAGATATTGGCCCATGTCCTAGCTTGCTCAAAGTATACGGCGAGAGCCAAATAAAAAACATAAAATTCTCTTACATAGAAATATTACTGTCTTCATATATTAAATGTTATAATTTATTCAGGTCCCATGGACGAAGTAATTAATTAAATCTGATTTTAAAAGAACAAACATATTTAGATATGATTTGTATCAGAGGATTTCAATTTTCTTAGCAGACGAGCGGTTCATTAGACCAAGAAGAGGTTTTTTCCGCATTTCCTGTCTGAATTAGAGATGGAGGATGACTCACAGTGGGTTTGAAAGATTTTTCACTCAATCTTGTGAACAAAGATACTGATGCTATTTTTAAAATTATAACTTTCAAACCCAGACTGATATATTACCCAGATTGCATTCAGAAAAATATGACAAAAAGCCAAGAAGAAACCACTTTTGGAGTTTTTTCTACAAGAGCTATTTAAACATATATTCCTATTTGCATTCAAGATATAAATCTCACTATAGCATCCTGTTGGAGCATGTCTCATTGAATAAAACGCTGGCAGCTGGTTTAGTGGATGATTACTAAAGAAAGGCAATGCGTAAATCTCTCAATTCTCCCTCACAGGAACTACATTGAGTCAATAATAATAGGCAATATTTGTACATATATACTGCAATTATGTACTTGGCATGTATTCATTCACTTAAATTCACAATACCCATATAAAGGAGAAGGCAGTTTCCCTCTCACTTATGACAGGAGTGCTTGGATGGGTCAAAGGAATTGCCCAAGATCACATAGCAGGTAAGTGGTACAGATATGTTCAAGCATAGTGTGGTCTGACTCTAGCACCAGAGCTCCTGCTCTCTGTGCTCCCTCCCTCCCAGTGGGCACTGCCGGAGGAAATATATGTATTTTTTAATTAGCTGGAGTGTTAAACACACAGTATCAAAACCTTCATATATAGAACACTTTTTTTGAGTTTGGAGAATTACTTACAGAAGCTTCTACACGTAAAGACTGAATCAACTTCAAAAATATCAGGGCCGGGCGCGGTGGCTCACGCTTGTAATCCCAGCACTTTGGGAGGCCGAGGCGGGTGGATCACGAGGTCAGGAGATCTAGACCACGGTGAAACCCCGTCTCTACTAAAACTACAAAAAAAAAAAAAATTAGCCGGGCGTGGTGGCGGGCGCCTGTAGTCCCAGCTACTCGGAGAGGCTGAGGCAGGAGAATGGCGTGAACCCGGGAGGCGGAGCTTGCAGTGAGCCGAGATTGCGCCACTGCACTCCAGCATGGGCGACAGAGCGAGACTCCGTCTCAAAAAAAAAAATTCAGATGTCCACATCAAGCCATGCGGCTTTTGCCATAGCCACGCGAGAGCAGCCTTTCTCCTGACTGTTTTGACTTTAATAACTAGTCTCTGGGGAAGCCTATTTGTGGTCCTATAATAAACCAGGCACTAGAGGGAAAGCTCCTAGTGCAATTAATCTGGAGCCCCAGGCTTCTTCCTTGATTTCTTCCTCTGACATCAGGGAGCCTTTGCTAGGATCTCTTCCACTAAAAAGCCGCTTCTAAGCGTGCTCTGAGGCTGACCTGAGCGCCCTTCAGCTTGCCGTAAGTATGCCCACTGCAAAGTAGCCTTCACATATCCAGTCCTATCTCACAAAACCTGCTGTGGGTGAGAAAAAAACGCTGCACATTCTACCCAAATTATTTTAGACAACTGGACTCAAGTTCAAATAGGCATTACGGGCAGCCTTGATATAGCAAAGACGTGGATTAACCTGCAAATGTAATAAAGGTTTTACACAAGGGAGAGAAGCAGCTTGCTGTAGAGATCATAGAGTCAATCTCTTTCGCTCTTCCTGTTTTTCTTTAGCCCGAAAACATCATTATTTCACCATTATTTTTATTGGCCTTTTTATAGAAAATTCTCTGTTCCTTTTCACATTTGGAATTCCATTGTCTTCTGGTTGCCATGATTTCTGGTAAAAAGTCAGATACCTGTGTTATTTTTGGGTTTTGATCATTTGGCAACAGTGCATTTTTTGTATGAAAATCTATAATAAAAAATTTATTATCCTTCAAGGGGAGCTCATCATTCTCTTTTCTAGGCCAAAGATTGGGACTAATCACCTTAATGCCATCAGGGGCTGGGCTGACTGAAGGCTGAGCTGTAGTTTGACAGGTTTTTCAGTCTATTTTGCACGTGCTGTACAGATAACTCCAGGGGCTCTAGCTCCAGTGGCATGTTCACCGTGACGCCCCCTCCTCGTGCATCCTCAGTGATGCTCTTTCCTTATCTTGCCCTCCCTGATAGAGTCTGCTTTTCAGACCCTTTCTCCTCGTTTTCTTCACTTTCTTCTTTTCACAGTTTTGAAATTTAGAAAATGTCTGGAGTATAGAGTCCATTTGCCTTTCCTTCCTTTCTCTGAGATAATGGCTCATATGTATTTGAATTATTGACTTTCACTGATGAGCCAACCCAAGAGGATAACTTTCCATAGCCACCTTCTTTCCAGACTCGTAAAGTGGATTTTCACAGAATCATATGCAGGGCACATAGGATCACCATATATAATCACTGACCATGTTCACCAATCACCTGGCCGAGTGGTGTTCACCAGACGTTATCCTCTGTACATCTCCTTCCTTTGTCTCCTCCTGCGCTCTTTGGAAGAAGGTCACCAGGTGCAGCCCACAATTAAAGAGTGGGGGCTATGCCCTACCTTCTTGAGGGAATAACATCCACATAAATCATGTGAAATTCTGCATGAGGGATTTGTCTGTGTCCTCCCATGTATGTATGTATTTATTCAATCATTTATTTGCATCACTGTGGCCTCATGGATATTTATTTTATTCTTGGGTTATAATCCAATACTACTGTATTTATCTTGCTGCTCACATTTTTAGCTTTGACCATTGTGATATCTTTTAGTTGGCGTCTGTTGATATAGCCCCATGATTTTGTGGGTAGGCGGGTGGGTATGAGGTGAGTGTTTAGCATGTCTTAGTTTCTGGAACCAAGATTCTCTAGGCTCATCTTGTATATTCCCTGCTGCAGCCTCACAATCTGCCACTTCTCCAAGGAGCCCTGGTTCCTGTAATTGGAGAATGATATTAGAAACCAAGATCTGGGCACTAAGGGTACTTACTGCTCCTGCAGTGTTGTTGCTCCTAGGACTTCTCAGATGACAGAGCAGGAAATATATGTGTGTGTATCAACTCATACATGTATGCATATCCATATATATTTAGCTGTTTTTAATTAATAGCATTTAATGAAAACCAAAGCTGAACATCTTGCCATCAGCCTGTTTCTGATAATTCCAAGGTACACTTCCTTGAATTCACTGCAGGTTATTCTCAGTGATGGTATGCCTACAGATATTTTAAATTATCAGAATAAAAAAATGTAGGAGGTTTACTTCTTATTGCAATTGGTAGATAGATATAGATATACAGAAGAGATAACAAAAAGTCTCTGATTTGCTGGGCGCAGTGGCTCACACCTGTAATCCCAGCACTTTGGGAGGCCCAGACGGGTGGACCACCTGAGTTCAGGAGTTCGAGACCAGCCTGGCCAACATGGTGAAACACCGTCTCTACTAAAAATAAAAAAAATTAGCCAGGCGTGGTGGCAGGAGCCTGTAATCCCAGCTACTTGAGCGGCTGAGGCAGGAGAATTGCGTGAACCTAGGAGGGGGAGGTCACAGTGAGTCGAGATTGTGCCATTGCACTCCAGCGTGGGTAGCAAGAGTGAAACTCCGTCTCAGAAAAAAGAAAAAAAAGTCTCTGATTTTTATTATGCATGGTGGCCTTTGGCTAGTGCAAGGGAAAGGTCAGCTGCAATTGTCCTTGGAGAATAGTTGAGGAAGGCATAAAGACTGCAGAGAGACTGTTCAAGACCATCAGTAACATAACAAAGCACACTGCTGTGCCAGTCAGAAGTCTTAGTAGACTAAGCTGTGATCCGATAAGAATGTGATTTCTATACCATCCACCAGCTGTACTCATTAAGTTAGCCTAGCCCAATGCCTTCCAAACTTCATCATCATCAGATTCACCTGGAGGGGGGAACACTGACACCTGCAAATAAGTCCAAGACACTTGGACTCACTAGGAAGTCCAAGTAAAAAGGATGTGTCTGGGACAAAGAGAACGTCTCATTTCCCAGTGCAATTGAAATGCTACTCCTCATAAAGTGCTAAACTTTCTGGGTTACTGCCACAGGTTAAGTTGTATTCACCTGAAGATGTTAGAGTCCTAACCCATGGTACCTGTGAACATGACCTTATCTGGAAATAGAGACTTCAAAAATGGTTAAGTTGAGGTCATGAAGGCAGGGCTAATCCAATATGACTGCTGTTTCTATAGAAAGGAAATGCAGACACAGGGATCGACACCTCCAGGGAGAAGACAACAGAACAGAATTCACTTCCTTGAATTCGCTGCAGGTTAGAAGGACATGGAGAGAATACTACCTGCAAGCCAACGAGAGAGGCCTGGAGCAGATCCTTCCTTCACGGCACTCGGAAGATGCCAAGCCTGCCATCTTGATTTTAGACTTCCAGCCTCCAGAACTGAGAGACAACACGTTATTTCTGTTGTTTGAGCCACACAGTTGGTAGAATTGTTAAAGTAGCTCCAGGAAACTAATTCAGTGACTAATGTTTTTGAACAGTCTTTGTGCATTTTAAATAAACATATTTAATATATTACATCCAAGTCTCAGAATGTCATAAATAATATTTTTGATATTTATGTTATCCCAATAGAGAAAAATGGGTCCAGTCAAACGCAGCTGTTTAGGGCTGTGCCCAAAGTATGGCGGGGCCAGAGTGGCCACAGTGAGAGGATGGTGGGAGGCCATAATGGACACAGACCACCTCACAGAGCCTGGACTCGGCAATGCACCTGCATCTGCACGTCACATCTCATTCTCCTAATTCTGAGGTTTCCCAAAGTGTTTCCATTTCACAGATAAGTTCCCTAGCAGAATTATTTACATAAGCTTGAAAACTTGGCACAATCATATCCATCCTTTTCAAACTTTACAACGACTTGTGAGAACCAAGTAGACAGTGTTGCAAATGCTTTAGTTTTCTTGGAAAAAGGGGATTATGTAAGTAAGTGTTATTGCCATAGTCATAATGTTGAGTTAGGAGACTGAGAAACAAAGAATAACATTTGCCTATAAAAAGGCATTTATCTGAGAGGGATCCTTTAAAATGCCAACACAGCCCCATGGGTGATCCTCCACATTGTGAAAACGTCAATCACATTTAGCAAGCAATGGTGTTTCATGAATATTCATTAAACAGTGAACTGTTGATACCTGAATTGATGCTGGATATGGCCTGAAAAGCACACACACAACAACACACCCCAGCTGCAGGCAGGGCGTGATTTCTCATGCTTGTGGGCTCCAGCTACCATGCGTCCGTCACGAGCATATGAAATGGGAATTTTTTTATTATCCAAAGGACATTTTCCTTGCAAGTGTAATTATACAAAAGATTGAATATGGTTGTAAAACTTATTAAAAATATGACTTTAGAGATCGATTATAATTTCTTTAAGAGCCACAGTAACACCTAGCACAAGAATTGTTCAGACTGTTGCCTCAAATCTGTTGTCTCCTTCTATTTACCACTTTTCTGAGCTAGTATTTGCTTGCAATCAGTTTCAAAATCCCCTGAGTTAGTTGGGTTCAGCTTAACTTTGCATTTCCTTTTGTTTTGAGAACACCAGGAAAGGAGAAGCAGTGGCCTTTGGGATTTAAATGCTAGAGCAGTCCTCCCTGCTGCTTGGTGACTCCCTTCAGGCGGCCTTAGACCCCAAAGGTCTGCTGGTGCTTGCAGCCTCTAAGACAGGGAATTACATTACTAAGGTAGGTGCCTCTTAATTGGGAGCAAGCATCCCAAAAGGTTTCCCTTTGCGCTGCCTCCACAGTTCATTTAAATAAATTGTGGTGTTCCATTATTTAACATTGTCATTGTTTAATATTTAAACACAGATCCCATTTCTCAAATTTTCCACAATGACACTCACAGAGAATCTTTTGTTTTTCTCCCTTAATCAGGTAACTTTTTCAGGACTTTTCTTGATGTGTCAATAACTCTCTATTTTACAGTTGTACCAAGAATTAAGACTGGGCTTTAAAGATATTTACCATTAATTCTCAAAACTGGCATCTTAATCTAGTCACCCATAAAATAAATTATTAGATAATTTTAAGAGCCAACAAATTCTTCATACTAACAAATAATATCAGTAGAAAAGCTGACTCTACCCCCATCTGCAACCCACACCCTACCAAAAGAAAATCAGTTGTGAAATAGTGGACCCTAGGAATAATTAAATACCCAAACAAAAAACAACGTAAGACATAAGACAAAAAGCAAAACAAAACACATTCACATATATTCATAGGCAGAACAACTCTTTTTATTTAATTACAGGATTTTGAATATGCATATAATGATCACTTCATAAAATCAAATTGGTAGGTAATTATTTTCAATCATTGAAAAAGAAACTCAAAGATAAAACTTAGAGTAAATAAAAGGAATTGAAACTCAAAGGACATATCACACCAGCTTCTTTTATGTGTGGATTCTTAATAATATTTGATTCTTCTTATGTATGTGGAAATTTGCAGAACTGTCCCCATCAGCAAAATTGGTTTGTGTAAATATGGTCAGTAGTGAGTTAGGTTAAGTTTATAGCTAGGTTTATAGACATTATGCAAACGCAGCCTGGATTCAAAAATATGAATTATTTCTAACATCCCTCTCCTATACCAATTAAAACATGAAAACATAGTTTCACTTTGAATCACTTGTTTTGTCTCAAATATCACTTATGTATCATGGTTGCCCAAAAGGCTTGTACAGTAAGGATATGACTGCATATGGCCTTAGGCCTCTCTGGCTTTTGAGAGCTGTGCGTCTTTCAGTAAATTCCTACCTGCAGATGTTGTCACGATTTCTGTGGTGTTTCTGAGGCCCATGAAGTCAAACTGATAGAGCCGCCATGATTTCTGGTCAGCTGCCTCCACTGAATTTTTTCTCCATCTATAAATCATTTCTTCTTTGGGATAGCCATCTAAAAACACAGAGCAAACATTAGCACTTGAAGGTACACATTTACAAATCATTAAAGTGAAAATTATAATTCTGATCAATGAATAGGAGTGAAACTTTTAGGCCATATGTGCTCTCTCAATTTTCCTCCAAGACACAGAAACTTGAAAAATGAATGGCTAAATGCCACCTAATCCAGCTGTAGATCTTCACGAATGGCCAGGCGCTCCACTGCATAGGCCTGGCCACTGACAACACACAAGGAGTGATGTCTTCATTTCTTTAACCTTGGAGAGCCGCAGCTGTCATCGGCCTTCAAGGAGTGGAGGTGCTTGTCAATGGCTCCTAGACTCTGAGTCCTTGCCATGCAGATCTAACTACATGGCCCATGCCCATACACCTTCTGCCCTTCCCCAAAATGTAGTCCATCCAGATCTCAGGAAAGAGGAGCTCAGTAAGGTAATCACTCCAGGATTTGATAGACCCGTTCTCCTATCAGTCTCCATTTTTGATAGGTGAATGTTGACCTGCTTCAGGGACCCCTTCTCATGTGGTTAATTACTCCAGGAAGGGTAAGACTAGCGTTTCTGCTGCCTGGGGCCCAGGTTGGTGACTGCTTAGATCATGACATCAGGCAGGTGCTCTGTCCCGCTCCTGCGGGCACTGTCACCAGGGCTCCCTGAGCCAGAGCTGGCTATTTGCCAGATGCCTGCTTTTCTGCCTGCATCTGTGCTCCTGGATTCCCCACTTCTGAACCATGCTTGGGATAACACCATCCCCACTTTGCTGGAGCTCTTTGACCTGGTGCACCTACTCTCTTTTTACTGCCTGATCGGCAGGCTCGGCAGCTGTGTCTGCCTCACAGGGCGTGCCCTACTCTCAAAAACAGGTCTAGGCCTTGTATCATTGGCAACACGTGACAGCATTGGCATTCTCAGCCTTCATTGATTCATACAGAGACTGATGGCATGACTCTGGAAGAAATGTATGCACCATCTTGATGAGTTATCCTGAATACTAAAAGCACTGCCTTAGTGCACACATATGTATGCAAACATATTAATAAAGTGGTTGAAATGTGCTGATTAAATATTTAAATCAGTTTGTAAAATTCTTAAAGGCAATCTGCCTTCTTGATATTTTTCCCTCTCTGCCTGACATTGCTGGCTTGGCTCCACCATTGAAAGACTAAAATAAAGCACAGGCATGCCCTGCTTTCTGATTGTGGGTTGCCTGGTGAAATTATTGTCAACACAGCAGGGACACATGCTCTCCCTTAACTTGAAAATGCTAAGCTCAAGGGACCTAGAGCCAGTCTGAAGCATTTCTATGAAGGAATCAAACACTGTACTTGGCCATTGGCCATGTCCCAATTGCTTTCTATTCCCATAATTACAAAAGGTGTTCTATGCTACAATTCCTCCTTTTTAACTTTGTTTTTAAATCACCTTTATTTGAGATATAATGCACATACATAAAATTCACACATTTAATGTGCCCAAATCAGGGTTTTTTTCACATATTCTCTGAATGGTGGAACCATCACCCTAATCTAATTTTAGAATATTTTCATCACCAAAATGAACCAGCTGACCAAGTAGTGGTCACTCCCCTTTTCCCCCCTTTTCCTCCCCACATCCACCACCCATCTCACCTAGTCCTAGGCAGTCACTTATATATTGTCTGTCACTACAGTTTGGTCTATTCTGGACATTTTATATAAATGGAATCATACGATATGTGAGCTTCTGTAAATAGCTTATTTCACTTAGCACAATGTGCTCAAAGTTCACTCCTATCGTAGCACACATCAGTACTCCATTCTCATTTATTGCCAAATAATATTTCATTGTACAGATATACCATATTTTGTTTATCCATTCATCAGTTGATAGATCTTTTGGTTGAGTCCATTTTTTCACGATTATGAATGTTGTTATGGGCATTTGTATACAGGATTTTGTGTTGATATATGTTTTCAGTTCTCTTGGTTATATACCTAGGAGTAGAGTTGCTGAGTCTGAGTAACTACATTTAACATATTGAGGAACTGCCAGATTGTCTTCCAAAGTGGCTGGAACATAAAATCCTACAGCAATGTACAAGGGTTTCAATTTCTCCATAGCCTCTGCAATACTTGTTAGTTTCTGTCTTTTTAGTGATAACAATTGTAGCAGGTGTGACGTGGCATATCATCATTGTTTGATTTGTATTTCTCCAATGACTGATAATACTGAGCATATTCTCATGCTTTTTTTGGCCATATGTATGTTTTCTTTGGTGAGGTGTTTGTTGAGATCTTTTGCTGATTTTTTAATTGGGTTGTTTTTATATTGTTGAGTTTTAAGAGTTATTTGTATATTTTGGGTACAAGTCCTTTATCAGATATATGTTTTAAAATATTTTCTCCCTTTCTGTGGTTCATCTTTTCTTTTGAAGCGACTGGAATTTTTTTATTGTGGTAATATACACATAATGTAAAGTGTATCATTTGAATCATTTTTGAGGGCACAATTTGGTGGCATAAAGTACACTCTCAATGGCGTGCAACCACCACTAACATCCATCTCCAGAATTCCTTTTCTTTTCTTTTCTCTTTTCTTTTCTTTTCTTTCTCTCTCTCTCTTTCTCTCTCTCTCTCTCTCTCTCCTCACTGCAATCTCCACCTCTTGGGTTCACGCCATTCTCCTGCCTCAGCCTCTTGAGTAGCTGGGACTACAGGCACCTGCCACCATGCCCAGCTCATTTTTGTCTTTTGTATTTTTAGTAGAGACGGGGTTTCACCATGTTAGCCAGGATGGTCTTGATCTCCTGACCTTGTGATCTGCCCGCCTTAGCCTCCCAAAGTGCTAGGATTACAGGTGTGAGCCACCGTGCCCGGCCTCCTTTTCTTTTTAAGAGAATTTATTTTTGAGTGTACTTCTAGGTTCACAGCAAAACTGAGTGGAAAGTTCAGAGATTTCCTGTATACCCCCTGCCCCAACACATGCACAGCCTCCCCCATTGTCAATATCCTGCTGCAGAATGGTACATTGGTTACAATTGATTAATCATGTCGTTATTACTAAGAGTCCATAGTTTACCTTAGGGTTCACTTTTGGTGTTGTACGTTCTATGGGTTTGGACAAATGAATAATGACATGTATCCACCACTGCGGTATTGTACAGAGTATCTTTCCTGCCCTACAAATTCCCTGTGCTCCACCTATTCATCCCTCCCTGCCACCCTTCCCTGCAGCAACTACTGATCCTTTTACTGTCTCCATGGTTTTTCTTTTCTAGACTGTCTTAAGGTTGGACTCATATAGTATGTAGCTGTTTCAGGTTTGCTTATTAGTAATATGCATTTAATTTTTTCCCTGTCTTCATGGCTTAATCGCTCATTTCATTTCAGTGCTCAATAATATTCCATTATCTAGATGTATCACATTTTATTTATTAATTCACCTACTGAAAGCCATCTTGGTTGCTTCTACATTTGGGCAATTATGAATAAAGATGCTACAAACATATAGGTGCAAGTTTTTGTGTGGATGTGACTTGTCTTTTGATTTTTCCTTTGTTTTTGAGGAAAATTTTGCTAGGAATGTAATTATTTGTTGACAGTCATTTCTTTCAACACTCTGAAGGCATGATCTAATATTCTTAATGGCTTCCATGGTTTCTCATTAGAAATCTGCTGCTAATCATATTGTGACTCACTGTAAGTAAATATTGCTTTTCTCTTGCTGTTTTCAAAATGTTCTCTTTGTCTTTAACATTGTTAGTTTGACTATGATGTGTACAGATGTCAATCTCATTAAGTTCGTTGGGATTTGTTGACATTCTTAGATGTATAAATGAATTGTTTTTGTCAAATTTTTGGTCACAATTTTTTCAAGTAATTTTGCCCCTGCTTCTCTTCTCTTTTCCTCTGAGATTCCCATTATGTGTTTGTTGGCATTCTTCTTGACGTGCCACAGGTATATTCATTTCTGTATATTTTTCTTCATTCATTTTTCATTTTGTTCTACTCACTAGATAATCTCCATTGGTCTATCTTCAAGTTTGCTGATCCTTTCTTCTTTGTACTCAGATCTGTTATTATGTCGACCCAGTGATTTTTTTTTATTGCGGTCATTGTATTTTTCAACTCTAGAATTTCTACTGGGTTCTTTTTAACAATTTCTACCTTTTCACTGATATTGTCTGTTTGGTGATATCCAGTTGTCATACTTTCCTTTGATTTTTTTTAGGCATGATTTCCTTAAGTTCTTTACACACATTTTTAAAGTGTTTGTCTGATACATCCAATATCTAGAATTCTTCAATGATAATTTCTATTAATAGCTTTTTCCTTCGTGTGTGGCATGCCTTTCTGTGTCTTTTAAGATTTTGTGATTTTTTTTGTTGCTTTTAGACAATATATTGGAACAACTCTGATATCAGATACCTTCCTCCACTCCAGAGTTTGTTGTTGTCCCTGTTTCTGTTGTTTTTCTTCTTGCCACTTATTTGCTAAGTGACTCTCCTGGACTAATTTTATAGATTATGTGTTTGCTGTAGTAGCCATTGAGTTCTTTGCTGGCTTTTTGTGGTTGTTGTTGTTGTTGCTTTTATGTTCTTTTGAGCCTGGTCTCCTTTGGTTCACCTTGGTTCACTATAATGTAGTGGTCATCCAATAATCAGCCACAATATTTCCTCAAATTCCTTGCCCCTACTTCTTCCTACCTTTGTCATCATCACTGTCATCATCACTATAATCATCACCACTACATCACTATTAACATTATCACCACCTCTATCATCATCACCATCACAATCATCATTACCATCATCACCATCACCATCATAATCATTATTATCATCATCACCATCACCACCACCACCACCATTACTATCACCATTATTGTCACCATCACCATCATCAATACCATCATCACCATCACCACCAACATGATTACTATCACCAACAGCATCACTATCACCATCACAATCATCATTACCATCATCACCATCACCACCACCATTATTACTATCACCAATATCAACACCATCACTACCACTGTTACTATCATCATATCATCATCATCACCACTATCACCATCATGATGACCATCATCATCAACAATATCATCATCACCATCAGCACTACTATCATCATCATCATCATCACAATCATCACCATCATCATCACAGTAATCATCACCATATCACGGTCCATATAACTGTATTTATAGTCTATGAACTATTCCAAGGGCTTTCTATATAGTAAGTCTCACAACAATTCTAATGACATAGACATTACTGTCTCCATTCTACAGATAAGAAAGCTGAGGCACTGAGGCACTGAGGCACTAAGTTATGTACATAAGGAAGAGGCAGAGTATAAGGTTAGGATGTATGACTCTAGTATCCATCCCTTCACCTTCCTCTGCACAACACTGGTCTCCATCTGTTCTTCTGATTGTCATGTTCCCCAAATCCAAGTTCCTCAACTTAGAAAGATTTTTTGTGAGATGGAGTCATACTCTGTTGCCCAGGTTGGAGTGCACTGACACGATCTCAGCTCACTGCAAGCTCCAACCTCCAGGTTCAAGCGATTCTCCTGCCTCAGCCTCCTGAGTAGCTGGGATTACAGGTGCCTGCCACCATGCCCGGCTAATGTTTGTATTTTCAGTAGAGACGGGGTTTCACCATGTTGGTCAGGCTGGTCTGAAACTCCTGACCTCATGATCTGCCTGCCTCAGCCTCCCAAAGTGCTGGGATTACAGGTGTGAACCAGCCAGCCACCCTTTTTATAAATCCACTTTTCTCAAGAGTAGAGAGGTGATTGTTTCCAAACTGCTTATTGTCTTGACCTTTATGGAAATACAGGTAATGTTTCAAAACAACATTAAAATTATCAGTCATTTAAAATACAGCCTGTCTTCCATAGTTTTCTCAAAGACTTAATAGAAACACTTTTGTTCTTTGCAGGGTTTTTATAGAACACTTCCTACTCTTGAGAAGGCTTCAGAGTCCCCAAATCAAGGTCGTGAATGCTTTTGATCAGAGATTGACATGCCACTAAGCTAATGAAACTGGGACCACAGAGCCCTTGCTTGCAGGGGCCCTTCCAAAGCACTGGAGGGACACAACAGCTTTTTTTGTGGATAATTTTGAATCATTAGAAAAGACCTCCTGTCCCATTTGTTTCCTCTCTTGGTATTTTTTGTTGGATGTTTGACATACTGAATTTTAACATTCTTATATTAAATTCATCATTAATTTTCATATTTATCTTTGTATTTATGTTTAAGTAATACTTCCCTGAAACATGCTCAGATATTTTTATATTTCATTTGTTAGTCATTCTGAAATTATTTTGGTCTGGGCCTTTCTACTGACTGCCAATTGTGTATATTTGTGATATTAACAAATACTACTTGTCACCAAATTTTTAAAGAAGAAAATGCCTGTGGTTAGGAAAATGAAGTCTTCATATCAGGTAATTCCTAATCTGCTCCATCAGTCTGTCTGTCTAGCCTCATGTGGTGGCGGTGTGGCTGTAGTCAGCCCTGAGGGCATGGCTGGACCTGTTCAGGCCCACTCCCTGGCTCCTGGGATGGAGAAGTCCCTCTTCAGGGCCTCTGTGTAAAGCCTATGAAACAAGGCATTTCCTGATTTTTGAACCTAGAAACCAATATTAAGAAAACTTTAAGACAGACAAGACAGAGTTTAACCCTTACATATACTTTGTGTTTTCATGGTTGCCTTGTGTTTTCATGAAAGTGAAGGGATACTGTTTTTAACTATTAGTTCTTTCACACACATAATGAGATAACAGCCTAATTCCTAAATTATCAGTTTAAGTGTAATATTCACTACAGCATCCCAGAGAAATCACAGTTCTAGTCATAATCATAGATTCTTTTGGAAACCTGATAAATTTCATTTATTACCTGACTTATCAACCTATGATAAAAATATGAAAGCCACTTCTTTTTTCTTAAATAACAATAAAATATACAAAGTTAGGCATTTGAAAAAAGAAAACTAAAAACTGATCAGCCAGCTTATTAAATGTAATACTTCATAGATTAAGTAAAAATATCAATGATTTTTGGACCAGACATTTATAATTTCAGTGGTTGGTCAAATCTGTCACAAAGGTAATCATTTCTAACTATCTACTAACACATTCAGCCTTAGTCAACACACTACTGCACAATTACATAGCATTTTCCCCTGTAAAAAATTGCACTTTACTAGTTCTAATTCTCAATGACAGGTGTATTTCTACCCTTTTCCATAGTTTCAAATTTCCTTGCAAATCAATTTGGGTCCTATAGAAGAAACATATAAGGGCTGCAAAAAGAGGGCAAGTATGCGAAAGTACCAGGCCAATGGGTATGCAGGGAATTCTACCAAACCTTTAACATTCAGATGCTGTTAGTGCCATTTCAGCCAGCCCAGAGAGTAGGAAATGCAAGAAAAATATGTAATTATATTTTTATATAATGAGTATTACAATGATATACAACCTAATAATGAATGCATAAGAAAAGCATTCTTGCTTAAAATATGAATGTAAAATCTCACATAAAATGATAGTTAATGGAATCCATCCGCACATTCTTTTAATACATTAATACATTATGATCTAATAGGATTTACGCAGGAATGAGAGTAGAAATTCATAAGTATAATCCATCATACATTCATCTCCATAGAAAGCAAAACATATTTGATAAAATGCAGTGTATGTTTGTGTTAAGAACACTGATTAAGCTAAAATTTAAAAGATATTTCATATATATGTCAACATATATGTATACATATATATATATACATACATATATATATATATATATATATATGTAGAGACAGAGAGAGAGAGTACGTATGTTCCTAAGATCCAATAACTTAATAGGAAAATAGAGTTCCTTTTCCTTTTAAAATTGAAAGCAAGATAATATCCATTGCCTTCCTTACTATTTGTCATTACGTTGTACATATTAGTTAACATACTCTTAGGAAAGTAAATAAATAAATATATAAAACAATTAGAGGCTACAGACTAGAAAGCAACATATGTTGCCAGGAGTGGTGGCTCACACCTGTAATCCCAGGGCTTTGGGAGGCCAAGGTGGGCAGGTCATTTGAGGTCAGGAGTTCAAGACCAGCCTGGCCAACATGGTGAAACATCATCTCCACTAAAAATACAAAAATTAGCAGGGCATGGTCGTGTGTGCCTGTAGTCCCAGCTACTCAGGAGGTTGAGGCTGGAGAATTGCTTGAACCTGGGAGGCAGAGGTTGCAGTGAGCTGAGATTGCGCCACTGCACTCCAGCCTCGGCAATAGAGTGAGACTCCATTTTCAAAAAAAAAAGAAAGAAAAGAAAAGAAAAGAAATGTTTACATATCCAGAAGACAGAAAGGAATTAATTAATAAACTAGTAGAAATATTTTCCTAAATTATCATAAAATACCCAGGCATAAACTTAACAAAAAAAATTCAAATCCTATGAGAGGAAGTTCGTAAGTTGCTACTGGGCCAAACATAGATTAAAGAAATTTAAAGACACACCATATTCTTGCATAGGAAGACTGTATGACATACAACAGAAAGATGGTGATTCTCTCCAAGTTTAATTATGAATTTCATGTGATCCCAATAAGAAGATTATTAACTTTTTTCTGTTTCCAAAATTGATGATAAATTTTATTCATAAGAACAATCAAGCAAGAATGGCCAGGAGAAGTACAGCGAGTGGGTCTAGCTTTTCGTAGGTTATTAACTATTATAAAACTCTACACTAAACCTATTGTGTATAGGTGCTAGACTGAGCAAAGAAACAGGAAAGATGAAAATTCTCTTGGGATTAGTTTATGATGAAGGTGGTTACTTAAATTAGTAGGAGGAAGAAGGTGTTTATGATCAGTGGAAGCCATATGAGAAAAAATCAATTTGGATCCATTCTTACATCACATATGAGAATAAATTCTGAAACCACATTTGCAAAAATTATAACAGCAAGAACATTATGATAGGGAAACAGATATGACCTAACTGACTCCACCTTGCCTTTAACCTCCAAGCTGCCTGTGTTCACCTGGGCATGGGCTAAAATAACTGGGGAAAATTTAGCCCTTCCCAAAACTAAACTGCCTTTATGAAACTAATGAAAGACCACAAGTTTAGGATTATGAGAGGGGCCTGAATTCTACTAAGATGTAGGTGTAGTTAAATGATAACCAGGCATTGTCTGGAGGTCACAAGATTTGTAACTTCAATTACTCCTGTAAATAACATCACTGTAGTGGAACCGAAGATTGGCCCTTTGAGATGTCTTTTCAGACTTTTGCATTTCTGATGCCTGGATGACTCCACTGGGACCAGCCACTCTTCTGGTGCCCACACCCAGAAGCGGACTCAGCCTAGGAGGACCACTTTCCACACCCCTATGATTTCATTCCCAACTAATCAGCAGCACCCATTCCCTAGCCCCCACCCCCTAAAATATCTTTTAAAAACTCTGGCCTCTAAATTTTGGGAGAGGCTGATCTGAGTAATAATAAAACTCTGGTCTCTTGTTCAGCGGGCTCTGTGTGGATTAAAATTAAACTCTTTCTCTAATGCAATTCCTCTGTCTTGATAAATCAACTCTACCTGGGATGCAGGCAAGATGAATCCACTGGGCAGTTACAATTCCAAATGGATCAGGGATCTAAATATTAAACAAACAAAAAAAAAACAGCCATATACTAGAATTTGAGAAATATGAATAAATTCCTTTATAGCTTTGGCTTTGGAAAAACTTTTCTAGCAATGACTCAAAATCTAGAGGCAATTAAAAACTATACTTACAAAATTGTCTACATGAAAAAAATGATTTAAAAAAAGCATGACAAAAAGTACCCTATAAGAAAAGTAAAAATGGCAAATAACAATTTGGGGAAAACAGAGTTAATATGTAACAGGAAAAGGACTAATTATGCTAATAAAGAATGATTTATAGGCACAAGAAAAATAAGACCAAAAATCCAATAGGATGAAAAGGTAAAAACTGCGAATAAACAGTTAACAAAGGAAGAAATAAAAATGGCCCATAAGCCAATAAAAAAAAAAAAGACACCCTCACACCTGTAATCTTAGCACTTTGGGAGGCTGAGGTGAGTGGATTGCCTGAGCTCAGGAGTTCGAGACCAGCATAGGCAACACGGTGAAACCCCATCTCTACTAAAATACAAAAAAAAAAAAAAAAATAGCTGGGCATGGCGGCGTGCACCTGTAATCTCAGTTACTTGGGAGGCTGAGGCAGGAGAACTGCTTGAACCCGGGAGGTGGAGGTTGCAGTCAGCCAAGATCACGCCATTACAGAGCAAGACTCCGTCTCAAGGAAAAAAAAAAGAGAGAGAAACAAAGAAAAAAGAAAAAGAAAAAGAAAAAGAAAAAAAAGACACCCAAATTCACTCCTAATAAGAGAAATGCAAGGTACTGGGCACCAACAAATCACGCTGAAATTTGACAAGTAAAGGGAAAGAATTAAGCATTTTCCCTCATTTTCCCTATCTTTCCTGTATATACTGAATTTCAGGCTAAATAAGTACTGATGTGCAAGTTTTTTCAATAGACAAATCACTAACAAATGCAGGAGGAATGATAGAATTAAAATATGCCACTTCACAGCCTCTGATGAATCTGGGAGCACCAGAGGCCAAGGCTGTTACCCACTGAAGAGTCTGTCTTACGTCGTCAAGGCAGCAGGACCAGACATTATGTCCTTTCCATTGTAAGGCAAAGAATTATACAGGGCTACCTATGATATGTTCTTATCCAAAGAGTTCAACTTGAAGCTAAGCAAAGTTCTAGAATTAACTACTGGTTTATAGAAAATGTGGGGGATAGAGAAACACCTTACATGACACCATGAGAATATAGTCAGCCAAACCTAGGATGTGTGAGATTTGATGGGCAAAATGGCCTAGTTTCTGCCCAAATAAATAGAAGGAATTTTTATTGATTAAAAGAGACTTGAGGCTGGGCGCGGTGGCTCACGTCTGTAATTCCAGCACTTTGGGAGGCCGAGGGAGGCAGATCACCAGGAGTTCGAGACCAGCCTGATCAACATGGTAAAAGCCCATATCTACTAAAAATACAAAAATTAGTCCGGTGTGGTGGTGGGCACCTGTAATCCCACTTATTTGGGAGGCTGAGGCAGGAGAATCGCTTGAACCTAAGGGGCAGAGGTTGCAAAGAGCCGAGATTGCGCCACTGCACTCTAGCCTGTGCAACAGAGCAAGACTCCGTCTCCAAAAAAAGCAAAGTAAAATAAAAAAGAAAAGAGACTTGAGAGAAATATTAGCAGGATGTGATGTGTAGATCTTGACTGGTACTGCTTCAAACAAGCCAAATGTAAAAAAGACAACTGCAGAAATGGCACGTGGGCTGAGTGTTCTATGACAGTAAGGAACCCACACTAACTTTGTGTAATTATGACATTGGATTAACAGAGGCATGTCTGTTAGATGTAGCTAATGAAGCACAGCAGTCCCCTGCAGTAGCCTCCATGGGGGATATGTTCTAATACCCTCAGTGGATGCTGGAAACCATGGATAGTGCTGAATCTACTGCCGTTGGTTGTAAGGTGTTTCTATTTATATCTTCCGCCTACACATTTAATGCCTTATTCATCTCAACTAAGAATTTATCATGCACTGTGGCTGTAACTTTTGCAGTTTGAGGTGCAACAGCAATACTAGCACAAATTTCTTTTTCATTGTTCACAATTTCATGAATAGAAGATTTTTTTTTTTTACTGTAGATATTAACAACCACAGCATATGATTTTTTTTCTTTTATTAAGCTGGTAACTTTCATCTTTTCTCTTTTTTTATTTATTTTTATTTTTTATTTTTTATTTTTTGCTCTTTTTATTTTTTTATTTATTTATTTTTTAATTTTATTTATTTATTTATTTATTTTTATTATACTTTAGGTTTTAGGGTACATGTGCACAATGTGCATCATCTTTTCTCTTAAAGGACGCACTTCATGGCTTCTCTTTGGCATATCCAAATTGCCAGCATCACTACTCTTGAACTTTAGGATCATTAAGTCAAATAAAAATTATACTTGAACACAAGCACTGTGATACTGAGACATAATAATACAGTGAGGAGTAATACAGTGTGGTCACAAGAGAATAGAAAATCCAGGCAGCAGTTTCACATCATGAGCAAAAGGAAACTTGCAATAGCTGTAGATGCTATGAGCTGATAAGACCCTGAAATACCAGGATGTGGACCAAACTGGCTAAGACCAACTGGATCCATCATGGCACTGAATTTGACCTAGGTTTCCCCTAGGACCTCATTATCAACTCATTAACACAGTAAACCACACAACCACCAACCCCATGAGAGTTCCAGGAACACCCATATTTGTTGTAAAAATGGGTGGCACCACAGTTCTGAGAAGTCTCCACCTTTTTCCAGGAATATTCCACCACTTGGCTAAAGAAATCCATAAAGACAAAAGCCCCAAACCCCATGGCATGACTTTCTCTTGAGTATGCCACACTCCCCTTTCTTGAGTGTGTACTTTTCACCTTGTGATAAATCTCCGTACTTTCACTGTATTCTGACTCATCCTTGAATTCCTTCTCATGATGGTGTCAAGAGCCTGGACACCGGCAGTGGTGGAGGTCCCACAGGCGTATGGGGACCTCGCCTGACCCGCTGGTATCAATACTGTGACCGTTGATTTGATAACTGTACCAAAGTGACTAATGGGTGGACAGTGTGTACACTGTGGATACCCTGGAGAAAGGGACGATTCGCATCCTGGGTGGGATGGAGCTGGATGGTAAGAGACTTCATCACACTACTTAGTGTGGTGCCCAATGTAAAACTTATGAATTGTTTATTTCTGGAATTTTCTGTTTAGCATTTTTGGACCCAGGTTGACTGAAGGTAAGTGAAACTGCAGAAAGCAAAACCTGGACGAGGGGAGATGACTACATTTCTAGGAAAATCCATACAATGTACCATTTACTTTAAAGAACTCTTTCACAAATATGAGAGGAGATACATGCAGCCAAAATAGAAGAAAGTTGATGTGGAATAACTGGCACATGAGGTTTCATTGCACTCTTTTATCCATAAAAAATAGAACTAAAGGCTATATTTAGCCAATGAAATAGCTGTTTTAATGCTCAAAAAGTTTATCAACATAAAACAACATAGGCAGGCCCCAAACAGCAGTACCTGCAATCTTAGGCCCTGGATTCAGACTCTGTCCTGTACTCACAAGCTGTAAGACTATGATCCCATTAAGTAATTCAAGACCTTTCTAGATCTCAGACCCCCTATCTGTGAACTGTAGAGAATGTGGATGGGACTCCCACCTCCTAAAAGTGCAGTGGTACTGAAGATGGCATGTAACTATATGCTATGGTCTGAACATCCGTGTCCCTCCCACAAATTCATACACTGAAGTCCTAATCTCCAATGTGACGGTATTTGAAGGTGGGGCATTTGGGAGGTTAATGAGGCCATGAGAGTGACCAGATGGGATTAGTGCCATTATAATAAGAGATATGAAAGAGATGATGTTTCTCCCCCCATGTGAGGACCCAGCCAGGGTGCACATCTGCAGGCCAGGAAGAGGGCCCTCACCAGACACTGGGTCTGCTGATACCCAGATCATGGTACTTCCCCACCTCCAGAACTGTGAGAAATGCACATTGGTGGTTTAAGCCACCCAGTTTTTGGGTTTTTGTTATAATAGCCCCAGATGACTAAGATGCTATACAAAATGCACAGCAGTGTTCCAGGCCAGTCATTACTGAGTTGATGTTAACTGTAGTGTTTATTGTGCTGCCAAAAAATACAAAAATTACATCCCTTACCCAAAATACCATATTAAAAAGTTCTTTTCCCTTTTCACTGGGCTCTCTGGAAAGCTGTCCCTCTATGGGTCTCCAGCCCTTGGCTGCTAAAGGGGGTGGTGGGGAGGCTTGGAGAGCAGCAGTCACCCCACTGCCACCATGCTTACCCTTGGGGTCCCTGCCTGTTTTCTCTGCCACTTTCCTCCTGTCTCTGTGCTTCCAACTAGGATACAACGGTTTAAGACGAGCAGCAGCCTCAGAGAAAAATTACACTGTGCACAGCCTTTGGTCTACAGAAGAGTGATATTTGTTTTGAATGACGAGTGTTAAGTGGTAGCTTCCCGGTCTGTTGCATTTGACCTACTTTGAGAAATGTTTAGAAGGAAAAGAAGACAAGCATTGATTTAAAAGATGCAATATCAAGCTGTTCCAAATTTATTTTTGTTTCTGTGCAATAAGAAATAAATTCTGCTTTGGAAATTGGGATCATTTTCTTGTCTGCAGTTGTTAATGTGTCCAAGTATAATAATAATTTTACCGATGCTATGAACAATGCTATTTTCCCCATGCATATGTCACACTAATGTCCCAGGGCTTGGAATTGACTCAGGGGAATCATCAGTTACAAATTTACCACTGTTGGGGGTAGGAGGCTCTAGAGATTAAGAGACATTGTAGATTCTACTGACTATTCTGTGGTCTTCTATGGAATATTGTAGAGTCTGCTGCTGGGTCACAAGCCGTTCGCCCACTGTTCAGAAACTATGCCAGACTCTTTTTAAATTTCTTCAGAGATTTCTCAACTCAGTGCGGTCTGGCATTCAGTGTTTTTCATTATGAAATAAGGGGCCTTGAATTGAAGCCTACAGGTTGTTTAGCCTCAGCTCCTTGTTTACCAGGTTTCTAGATATTAACCAACCCACTCAATCCCTTGAGGCTTTATCTTTTTAAAATATAACAGGGTGGTCTACAGCCAGCACTGGGTCTTTAGAATCAGTTCAGTGGATCATGTCCAGCATTTTAAAATGAAATACAGTAGAATACAAAAGAACATATCAGAAGGCATCATGCAGAGTGCCAGTAAATATTATTTTGTGTTATTTTCACTATGTGTCTATAACTGTATGTATCCTTGTTGTGGAATGGAAAATGTATTTTCCAGAGAGACTTGGTGTGAGCCATTGAAAGAGACTACCTAGAGGTGAATTTGCAAACTCAGTGCAGGGAGGATAAATGAGAGACTGGGTGACTGGAATGAAGTGTAAGCACCACAAGGACCGGGAGCCACTGCCCTAGGCAAAGCAGTGTCCCTCCTCTCTGGAAAGAATCTGCCTATGGTCACAAAATCATCTGGCCTTTCAAAAAGAGGCAGAAATAGGGAATTCTGTGTAAAATCTCTTGACTTTTAAATGTTGGCCACTGACTCATCTTTTAAAAAACAAGCAAAATGTGTCCTTGGAATGGATGCTGCATTGTGGGGCATCAGTTGGCACAAAGGAAAGGTTTTCCAATTGTGTTCCCTGAGGGAAAGCAGCTGGGCTGGTAGGAAGGGGTTAGTCACGCAGAGACCTTAGGCTTGTATCCATTTTCAGGTAACTTTTCAGGATTTCAGTAGCTTTAAAAATGTGAAAACGCAAGTCTAGACATGCTTACATGTTACTCTCTTTAGTAATTCTCCGAAGAGTGTCACTGATCCTTGGTCCCATCAAATGGGAGAAAAATGGGCTCCACTGAGGCAAGTGGGCTGACGTGGCAAGGGGAGACCCCCCCCCCCCACCAGCAGCTGACAGAGGCAGCAGCTTGATCACCCTTGACCCGTGCAGGCTGGGGAAACATTCACGGGCTCTGTGCCTGGAAACATGTGCCTTCTTAAGTCCTCTGAGGTTTACTGCCTTGGTAGTTGTGAAAATTAAGCTATTCATAAAGACTTACATATTTATTAATTTGAAATTGTTAGCTTTGTACAACTTTAATAATCCACAAGATTAAAAAAAAGTCAATGCAAATTTAAAAGAGTGCTGGCACAGAATGAGAGAAAATATTTCCAAATCATGTATCTGATAAGATATTTTCACCCAGAATATATGAAGAACTTTCACACGTCAACAATACAAGGACAAATAGTCCATTTAAAAATGGGAAAGAATTTAAATAGAATTTTTGAAAGGAAGATATACATACAAATGGGTAATATGCATGAAAAGATGTTTAGCATCATTAGTCACCAAGAGATGCAAATAAATAGCACAAGATATCACTTCATACCCACTAGGATGGCTAGAATTTTAACAAGGAAAGTACAGTGTTTGAGGGGTTGGGGAAAATTGGAACCCTCATACAGTGCAGGTGGCAATGCAAAATGGTGAAGCCACTTTGGAAAGCCATTTCACAGTTCTCTAAAATGTTAAATGCAGAGTTACCATAGGACCCAGAAATTCCAGTCCTATGTGTACACAATCACACCAAAACTTGTACATGAAAGTTTATAGCAGCAATAGTCATAATAGCCAAAAAGTGGAAATAGCCCAATAGGTACCAATGGAAGAATGGGTAAAGAAAACCACATAATGTATGGCTCACTTTATATAAAATGTCCAGAATAGGCAAGTTTGGAGGAGCAGAAAATAGATCAGTGGTTGCCTGGGACTGGGAGGAAGGGGATAGGGGGTAACTGCTTAATGGGTACAGGGTTTCATTTTGGGGTGATGACAATGTTATCGAATTATGAAGTGATAATAGTTGAGCAATTCTGTGACTATACTAAACACCACTGAACTGTACACCTTTATGCCAAAGTATAAAATTGGTGCATTTTATGGTATGTGAAATATATCTCAATAAAGCAGTCATTTAAAAAAACCTGGAGTGGTACAAAAATGCGGAGTGCTAGTGCTCCCACAGCTGTTTAGGGGGCCACGATGCATGGGTGACACCAGCTCGTTTTCTCACTTGCACACCCACACACAGCTGCTCATGTGTGACGTGAACAATGATGCCCTATGGGAGGGGCACGTGGGTTTGCTGGTCCTGTCTGAACTGAGCCCACTACCTAAGAGAAGAGCAAAGAGAGAAGTTGGAGTGATGTAGTGAACATCTAGCTTTAAGGAGCGACAGAACAGCTGTCAGCCTCCCTCTGCACAGTGCTTCTAAATTGCCAAGCTTTTCATGGCACCCCCAAAGGAGCAGTGTCTGGACTCAGCTCTGTGTCTCCAGGAGAAGGCACAGCTGTGAAATGCACACACTTCTGAGCTCACATCCTCAACATGGACCCAGCCCACCCCCACAGAAGAAGGTGCTAGGGAGGCCACTGGGAAAGGGGCAGGGCTGGTCACACAGCATGGTTTCAATATCTCACTTTTGCAAATTGTGCTAGGGCCTCTCCCAGGGTCTTGGAATCAGCCGTGTGAATGAGGGCCAGGGAGTTTCAGCTTTCATCTTCACAGTCATCAGCTTCTGGCTCACTGTTAAAGATCCATACTTCGGTGATACCAAAAAATAACACAAATAATTTTAAAGAAAAATTGGAATGCTGATTGAAATATTTACATACCAAATTAGTGATGGGAGGTGAGACATCTTTGCAATATCAAATCTTTCCTGTCAAGAATATATGCCTATCTTATAGGACTTGTTTCACATTCTTCAATAGAATTTTAACAATTTTCTTTTTATACATCCTGAGTCTTAGAACATATGTTTGCTTTTGCTTTCCTTTTTTTGTCTAACATAAAGAGGTGTTTTATTTACATTTTTATACAATGTTCGTAATGCAAATAAAATCTGTTAAACCTTATGTATTAATTTTGAATCAAGCTCACTTCAAAACATATATTAATTTTAATAATTTTAGTAGCACGCATTTTTTTCAAGATATCTGATCATATCATCTGTAAACAATAATATTAACTTTTACAATATTTGTGGTGCTTATTTTTACTTCCTTCATGTATCACTAAAGCAGAGACAACGTTCCTGATACGTGCCATGTGTTTTACATCCAATATTTCTCTTTTTAATACATATTTAGTGTTTTTATTGAAATAGGTCACTGAATCGTATTTTAAAAATTTCAATGTGTTTATTTAACAAATTATTTTGAAAGATATTCTAATGTCGCATTATTGTCATCTTTCTGGAATCATAGTATGCCAGTTTGGGGATAAACGCTGAATTAAGCAGACCGTATATTAATCTTTGCAGATTTAGTAGGATACTAAATTGTGGTGTGCCATGTATTTCACATTGTAGCCCAAAAGTTATTTAAAAACCCTCTATATCAGGTGATAGGAGAAGTTAACACTGGAATAAAACACGTTATTTCAACTTACAATTTTAATTAGAATAATAAACATTGGTTTCTTAAAAGTTTGGTAGCACTTATCTCTAATACTATATATAAGACTAGGGCCTTGAAATAATATACACAGAATATTATACATTATATATACACAGAAAAGCACTATTTATTGAAGTACACTTATATATACACAGAAAAGAACACGAATCAAAAGTACTCAGCTTGATTGATTTACAAAGTGTGATATGTCCACATACCCAGCACTCTAGTCAGGAGCAGAACACTACAGACCCCAAAAGCCCCTTAGATCCCGTCTACCTTAATTACCTCCTCCCAAGAGAAACCAAAATCTTACTCTCAGCCACATGAACCGCCCTGATAAAACAGGAGCCCTCTGGCCTCCTCCCTTCTCTGAATCACAATCCTATGCCACAGATAACCAACAGCCTAACCAATCCTTCCATTTTCAAATATATTGTTCTAAGGTTCTTATATATTTCTTTTGTGGTTTTTAAATGAGTATCATTTCTGTGTTCTTTCATATTTTAGACATTTCTGTTTTACTTTTCTCTATCAAATCTGCTGGGGCTTGGCTTTTATTTAGCTTCCTTCCAAACCCAGAGTTCCGGTTGTTTATTGGTTTTGCTCTGTTTCCATTTTATTCAGTTCCTGGCACATTTCTAAATGCTGCAGAAACAACATGAATATAGTAAGGTCCCTGCTCTCCTGGGCTTATCCTCGGGGGACAAGATTGCACATAGGCAGATGCTGATAAGCTTAGAGTGCAGGCAGGGGATGAGGGGGGTGGGAGTGAGGAGCCTGCTCAGAGGGGAGGTGATCCAAAAAGTCCCTATAAGACCTGGAAGGAGATGAGGACTTTTCCAGGAAACCCTCAAAGACTGTGAGCAAGGGGCTGGGTGTGCTTTAGGAAGAACGAGGAAGACAACTGAGCAAGGGCAGATGAGAGAAAGCGATGAATTAGGCGAACTGGTTCTAGAAGCAGCAATTGGCCAAGAAGCATAGCAGACAATGAGCATGTTCACCAAGAATCCAAGAGTCAGGGAAATGAAAATAAAAACAACTGAGGTTCACTTTTCTCGTGAGATGGGCAATTTTTAACACATGTATCGAAACATCCAGTGTAGACAAAAGTGGTGAAAAAGAAGTCTCTATACACTGTTTTTGGCTCTAGTATTGAATGCAAAATCATGGTGAGAGGTGAAGCCAGCTGGGCTTATGGGTCTGGCGGGGACTTGGGGAATTTTTCTGTCTAGCTAAAGGATTGTAAACGCACCAATCAGTGCTCTGTGTCTAGCTAAAGGTTTGTAAATGCACCAATCAGCACTCTGTAAAAATGGACCAGTCAGCTGTCTGTAAAATGGACCAATCAGCTCTCTGTAAGATGGACCAATCAGCAGGATGTGAGTGGGGCCAAATAAGGGAATAAAAGCTGGCCACCAGTGCCAGCAGTGGCAACCTTCTGGAGTCCTTTTCCATGGTGTGGAAGCTTTGTTGTTTCTCTTCGCGATAAATCTTGCTGCTGCTCATTTTTTGGGTAGGCACTATCTTTAAGAGCTGTAACACTCACCCGGGGGTCCGAGGCTTCATTCTTAGCAAGACGAAGAACCCACCAGAAGGAACCAATTATGGACACAATGGCATGGAATGCAGCACTATCCAACTAGTCAGTGTTTGTAAACTTTGATTTGTGAAATTTGCGTGACAGAAATACAGTGCCAGCAAAAAAGAAAATGTAATAAAAATAACGCACACATGTGGGTTGCTGTGCTATTTTTGACAGCTTGAATGAAGGCAGCAATTCTGCATCCTATGGGAGAGGATACTGCCATTAATTAGGAAGCAGCAGCACTGCGCTGAGTGGGAAAGGCGGCTGCCGCACTTCTTGAACTGCGGGACACCAAGTGGTGAGGAGTGAGTGAGTTCATCTTAGCAAAAACAATCTCGTGTGTAGAAGTGCGAGAGTAGGTATGGTTGTATAAGTTTGCATGAGCAAACAGATGTACAGGAACAAGCAGAGACCTGTTTTAGGGCCTGCCAAACCTACAAAGCATGGAAATAAACAAAAATCTTGAGTCCCTTTGCGGGAAATTCCAGGCACCTAGCTACCTAGCCCTGCGAATAAGCAACCTGATGGAAGGAACCTGGACCCCCACCAAATGGGTGGGCTGGAAGGCAGACCTCAGGGACAGGAGCTGAGGGCTGCACTCTGACTCTGCTCTTAGTTCTCAATTTCTTCTTGAGAGGCCTGGAGGTAGTCATGATCTCGGGCCAGATCTTAATATTCCTTTCTGTCCACCCCAGATTTTTTAGACAAAGTTTCACTTCTTTAGCCAATTGCAAATCAGAGAGTCTCTGAATCCACCTCTGACCCGTAAGCTTCTGCTTCAAGATACCCTCCTGCCTGTTCAGGCCAAACCAGCATGTAATCTCCATGTATTATGTACTGACTTGCAGTTTTGCCTGTAACTTCCGCTTCCCTGAAATTTACCCCTGCCTTTAAAAACTCCTGCTCACAATCCATTGAGGAGGTCAAGTCTTTAGTGTGAACTGCCTGGTTCTCCTTGCGGGGCACCCTGCAAATAAACACCCTCCTTTCTCCTGCAGCAAAACTTCAATGTCTGTGTTTGGCCTCAGTGCACCTGCCAAGCAGACCCCAGTTTGGCTCAGTCACACCAACCATGGCTCAGCCTCCAGCAGGGACACGGGTAACATGAAGAGAAGTGGAAAGTTTTTACTCTGCTTTTAGACTTTGTTTGAATGGTTGCAGTATGCAACTTGCCACAAAAAAGCCTTGAAATTTTTGTTGTTGTTGTTGGACAAAAATATTAACAACTGTGATGTATTTGAGGTTTCTGGCTATAATACTATTATAATACTTAAATTTATTCAAAGGTTAGCATTTAGGTAAACTCAATCTTCAGGAATGCAGTTGTGGCTTCAGAGACATGGCTTTCGAGTAATGACAACAGTAATAATGCAGTTCAATTCCATTCAAAGGCCCACCATTACGACATAGAGGGGCTCCTGTAAGTCAGCCAACCACACTCACCTTTCCCTCACTCTCAAAATCCAGAAACAACCGACTATAAATAAACGAAGAAAAATGCAAGTTCAACTCTTGGATGATAATGAAAAGTTACACTCGCTAGCAAGAAACGAGAGGGAAAAACTTCTGAAAATTGAACCGACAGGAAATGTATATCAGTCTGAGGTATTTAATTTTACTTACAAGGAAGTGTGTGTGTGTGTGTGTGCACGCGCACACGTGCGCAACTATGAAATTGCAAAGACCATCTAATGACCAATGTTGAAATTTTCACTTTGATCAAGTTTCACTATGCTAATTATGTTTTTTTTTTATAGTTTCCTTTTTCTTTTTTAAAAAATATTTTGTCAGGTTTATTGAGATACAATTTACATTAGTATAATCATCCTTTTCAGGTATACAATTAGATATGTATTTTAAAATTTTATTTTACTGCAGTAAGAACACTTAACATGAGCACATGAGATCTGCCTCTTAGCAGACTGTTAAGCATGTAATTCAGTAGTGTTACAGACAGGCACAATGCTGTTTCCCAGTTTCATTTTGCCTTTATGGAGGTAGAGGATGACATGGTTTGGGTGATGATACCCTAGAGATGAATTTTTCTTTCCTTTTGGAAAACTCCTGAATTGTCACCTGTGCCACTTGAGGCACACAGCTGTCCATGCATGCGGTGATGTGTGCTCACCTTGATGCTCAGGGACTCCCAGCAGCAGGAACACAAGACTCACCTGTATGGGACCGAGCCTGCCAAGGCTCTGTTTCTCACCAGGAGAGCAGCATTTTGGAAAGACATAGTCCTCTAAGGCATCACACATCACATCTAAACCTTGTTGAGACAGAGGGCAGGAAACAATCTGCTTTTGAGGTTCACAAACACATGCTGAAGGGAGAAGTATTTCTGGGGAAAGGTGGAGAGAGAAGACTTATGGGTGTTGGAAGAATCGAAGAGAAGACTTAAGGGTGTTGGAAGAATCGAGCAATGATGCATGCAGAGGATGGGGCACACCAGAGCCAGAGAGGAAGAGAATGTGCTGGAGACGGGACAGAGACACTGACCAATGGGCCCAGGGCCTGGTGCCGACTGCACCCACTCCTACATACCCAGGGCCACAGGAGCCCGAGCTCCTCTACAAGACTGGGCAGATGCGCCTCTCATCATTGCAATTGCAGCCTCTGCTATAGTAATCTGCAGCCATTTTTATCTAGCTAGCTCACATTAGAAATTGCCTCTGGAAAATAAGCCTGGATTTTTCTCCTTTTGGTTATTTTTTTGTCAGAGGCATATGGAGAAAGTGAGCCCTGCTCAGTTCACAGAGCCTTCCCTAAGAGGGACATGTTATTGCCACCCAATCTCTGATTTGAAGGCGCCACCAGGCATTGATTGCCTCTCAGCCGGATAATGAGATGGAGCTTGCATCTCCTCAAATTGCGAGGCAGCTGTGGATACCTCTCCAGACTTGACGAGCTTGTGAACAGGGATGCAATTTCAGGGAAAGATGATTACATTCCCAGTAACCAAGGCTGTATTAAATTAGGCCATTTCGACTATTTCAATCAGGGTGAGAATTGGCTAGACACATGCATGTCACCAGTCAAAAAGTACTATTATTAAATGGCCTTGCATTTCCTTCCCCTAAAGTGTAATGAAGATAAACAGCGTCAAGGCCAATACAATTCACGAGGATGGAGCGATGTCATATTACGTGTCAGTTAGCAGCTTTGAAGAATAGGAGAGACACTTCTCCTACAAGCCGCCTTTTCGCGATCTGCGGGTGCTTTCGGTGAAGATGTGGCCTGGATGTGTGCGCACTGTGTGTGCACCAGTGTCCAGCGTGTGCCACACAGCTGACCAATACAGGGAGGGGGGCTGAGACAGGTGGGGACTCAGAGGAGAGGAGAGAACCCAGAGTGGGGGCGCCTGAGCATAGTTCCTGCACCGTCCAAGGAGTTCACGACAAAAGCAGATGGTCACAGGCTGTTTCTGCCTCCTCTTTCAGCTACATCAATAAGGTCCCACGAGAGACCCCAAAGCCCTGGAGCCTGGAAGCTTTGTTTAAAGATGTGGAGGCAGGAGAACACTCCAGTTGAAAGCTGACGGTTTCCCTGAGTGGGAGTCACTGCACAGGTGCTTTGACAAACACATTCTGCCCTTTAGAGCCCCTTGTGAAACACAGGCAGAAAAAGCAGTGGGTACTCGTTATACCACTGGCCAGAAAACATGGCAACTGCAACCGTCAGGTTGGAGTAAGGAAGGCTAGACCAGGCGTCTAGGCTGATGTGAGGCTGCAGACTCCAAGGAGGCAGCCCGTCCTAGAGAGGGCAGGGCTGGTACAGTGGATTAATCCTGGCCAAGCCACTTTAGATACGGGGCAGGGAACGTGTCCGTATCTAATCGCAGGTCCTCCTCTGCCAAGTGTGAATCTCTTCATTTAAAGCCCAGACCCATTGCTGTGTTAAAAGATTGTTTGTCTCAAGAAAGAAATGTGCCCAAGAAGATTGTCAGTGAACAAAGATAGAGAAGGTTGTAGGAAAAACAGAACAGGTAGCCTTTGGATGGATGTAGGTCTGAAGGTGATGTTTCTACAAAGGCAAAAGACAAAACGTCAAATGCTAGCAAGGACTTAGTCCAAATATCTTCCAAGCCTCCTTCCTGTGAAATGCAAGTAGAAAGGAAATGCCTTCTTTCCGCCACCCCACCGGCCCTGCACTGTACATCTGTAGGAGCGTGGGCAGTTCTTGCAGCTTTGCAATCACTCCCAGTCCAGCTGCATGCCACCACTGTGGTCTCTAATGAATGCTACAACTCCCCACCCTCCACTCACACCCACCATGTTGGTGTCAAACTGCCTGAGAAGGAGAGGCCTGTGGCTCCCCTCCTTCAGCTCCTTCCACCTCCACACCTCTGCTGTCACAGGTCCTTCTGAGGTCGGCGTGGTAGGTGGAGCTCGGGAAAGTGGGGCTGGTAGGACGGCCACTGTGCTTGTGCCTTGGGGCTGGCTCCTTGACCCCTGGGCAGCACTGCAGGTGCCTGTGGTAGGGGGGGCCTTCTTCCTGCTGCTGCAGGTGGCAACCCTTCTGAGGACTTTGGGCTCCTCCTGGCACAGGCAGCAAGCCTCCTAGTGAGGGGCCCTGATCAAGGATTAAGGAGCAGGCTCTCTTCTAGGCCTACAAGTATCTGAGACCCAGGAGACGGTAGGTCCCATCCCCCAGTACAGCCTGCCTATTTCCCCCGCTATGAGCCCTGCAGTCCCCAAACTCCAGGGCAGCCTGGTCACTGTTTCCAGATTGGCCGTTCCTTGGGAAGACATCCTCCTTCCTTTGTCCATGGGAGGGGAGGGAATGCTGAACCTCTGCATTCTCGAGCCACCGGTGGACTCCTGGCCTCTTCTTGTAAAATGTGCAGCAGGAGCTGAACTACATGCATCACAGTCCCTCTGCGGGTCCTTCCTGGGGGGGCCCAGTGCCTTTATTTGGGGTGTGAATGTTCTCACAGGGCCCCTAAGGATGCCAGGGGACTCACACTTCACCTCCTGCACACCATGCTGGTCACTCAGCGACTCTTGGGAATTAGCAGTTGACCCAATGTTTTCACAGACATTCTCTCATCTGTGGGTGTCATGACCAACCATTGTCCTACAGTTCTTGAGATCTACAGAGGATGGCAGCTGTCATGAGAAGGGATAAGACTTGAGGCCTGGGTTTCTACCTGTCCAGGGCAGTAGACGTGACAGCCCAGGCCCAAGCAGGCAGGGAGGTGACCACTGGGAGGCCCAACAGCAGTTACTGGCACCTGGTCATAGTGAGTCAGAAAACAGAATCACCTGCAGGACCAGAAGCAGTGCAGGACCATAGTCACCCAGTTCAGGGCAGGTCTCAATCATAGAAAGCTAAGGGTGGGCCCCAGATGTCAGAACACACTGGGGTAAGATGGCTGTGGACTGTCAACCACAGGCTTCTCAAATCTGTGTCCAGCGACCAGGCTTATCCTAGAGTCTGGACACAGGCAAAATGGGACAGTGACCAGAGCCCCAGGGGTCCCAGAACTGGAGGCAAAGCACCTTCAGAAAGTGTTTACACACACCACACACACTACACACACTCACAAACCACCCACGGCATACATATACCATGCACATATATACAAATGCACACACATATAGCACACATACACACCACACACAAACTCACAAACCACACATAGCATACACACACCATGCACATATACACAAATGCACACACACAGCACATGTATCACACACATACCATGCAAACTCACAAATCACACATGGCATACATACCATGCACATATACACAAATGCACACACACAGCACACATACACCCCACGCAAACTCACAAACCACACACGGCATACACACACCATGCACATATATGCAAATGCGCAGATGCACAGCATACACATACACAATAGTAGATTAAAGGGCGGAAGGTGTAAGGTTTTGCAGCAGCCAGAGCTGACTTAGTCTTGAGGCTGTTTACCAGCCCCCCCATGCTGCTAGCCCACAGGACCATGATAGCCAGGAGTGTCAGCAGTGTATCACCGTCTAAGACCTCACAAAGTCAAGATTCTGTCAAGGGAAAATGACTTCAATGAAAAGAATATTCTCTTTAGACAGTTTCAGACCCCAGGAAGAGCATTATTAAAATGATAATGAAAAATGTTTACTGAGCTATCTTAAGATGCCACAGTAAATGGGAATGATGCCTATGTTTATTGAAGTCAAACGAATGCACATAGAGCTAACTGCCTGAAGGGAGAGAAAAAGAGATGAATAATGACCGTGTAACATGCCAGGCATTGTGGTTCATACAAGATTTGGTACAGAACTGAATGAACTCATTATTGCTTCCTGCGGGGGTTACTGCTTGCAATTTTCTACTTTGTCAACGTACGTATGTGTTGACACTAAAAGTTTCTTTGCAAGAGGCAGAAATGAGCGCTTTTCCAAATGTGGACAAGGATGACTTGCTAAGGACTGAAATGCATGAATGGAATACCCATCATAATACAGCAGCTGCTTTGTTTCTGTGGCCTTACTGTTCCAGGTAGCTAAAAAACAAAATGTGATGTGTGGGTTTCACCTTTCTGAATCCTGCCAGCATAAAAGAAATGGCATTACATCAGCAGCACTGGGCGTCAGGATGGTGATGCATTACTGAGTCATGAGGTGCCTTGGACTCTGGGACCATATCATTCACTCTGCTGGAAAGATAGTCACACCCAGGTCACCAGGGTGGTCAACGACCTTTCTACCATGTTTTTCAGTTTAGAAGCAACGTTATTAAAAGTCCATTACTCAACTTTCCTGCATGTAGACCTCTACTATCAAATCTCCCAGGACAGCCTTGTAAATGCTTAGATAAGGCGTGGGCTTATGATGCTTTGTGGCTTTTCTCCCCTTTCTGTGCAGGCAGAGGGACAGACTACAGAATCCATTCATGTCCATGTTGGACCACATGCTTCATTTTTCTGAAGTGTTGAAGGACATGGTGTATAATTCTTGAGAAAATATTAAAGGCATACCAAAAGGCATATCTTAAAGACAGGCACATACTGGAGTCACATAAACAAAGGTACAACCCCAAATTGACCCTGTGCAAGACTTCTTCCTCTACCTTCTGGGTGAGCCTGCTCAGTGTGGCAGCTGCCTCTGTGGAACTACCTCCCAGTGTGGACGTGGAGCGGACTGCGGAGCTCTCTAGCCTTAAGATAGGGCCACGGAGGGAAGCACACAGGCACAGCCAAGAAACAGTTAAAGGGACAATGGGAATGCTGGACAAGGGAATGGGGGGAAGGGCTTAAGAAGTTGGCTGAGTGCGGTGGCTCATGCCTGTGATACCAGCAATTTGGGAGGCCGAGGCGGGCAGATCACCTGAGGTCAGGAGTGGAAGACCAGCCTGGGCAGCATGGTGAAACCCTGTCACTACTAAAAATACAAAAATTTGCCAGACGTGGTGGCGGATGCCTGTAATCCCAGCTACTCAGGAGAATGAAGCAGGAGAATTGCTTGAATCTGGGAGGTGGAGGTTGCAGTGAGCCAAGATCGTGCCATTGCACTCCAGCCTACGCAACAGAGCGAAACTCTGTCTAAACAAACCAACAAAAAAAGAATAAAGTCTGTGCCATTGTGCATTTAAAATCCTTTGAAGGATGCTGTGAGATTTCAAAGGTTACTGAGATAATTAAGTGACTATGCTTTAACTTCAAGACACATGCAACTATTCTATTCCTGAGTATATGAATAATATGCATTTTCATATTTTTCTAGCTTTATATAATTGACAAATAAATATTGTATATATTTAAGGTGCACAACTTGAGATTTTGATATACATTGCAAAATGATTCTCATAATTAAGCTAATTAACATATCCATCACTTCCCATAGTTACCTTTGTGTGTGAGTTTGTGTGTGTAAGGAGAATGCTTAATATCTACTCTCTTAGAAATTCCAGGTGTACATTATTGCTAACTACAGTCATGGTGCTGTACATTACATCTCAGAACTAACCCTGCATAACTGAAGCTTTGTACAGTTTGACCAACATTTTCTCACATTCCCTGCCCTCAGCCCTTGGCAACCACTATTCCAATCTCTGCTTCTAGGAGTTGGACTCTTTTAGATTCCACATATAAACGAGGTCATGCAATACTTGTCTTTCTGTGGCTGGCTTATTTTACTTAGCATAATGTCCTTCAGGTTCATCCCATGTTGCTGCAAATGACAGGATTTCCTTCCTTTTTAAGACTGAATAGTATTCCTCTGTCTGTGTGTGCATAGACATTTCTTCATCCATTCATATGTGTATGAACACTTAGGGTGACCTTGGTTATTGTGAATAATGCTGCTGCAATTAACATGGAATTGCAGCTATCTCTTTAGCCTACTGATTGCACTGCCTTTGGATATAAAGTGGACTCTTGCACAACATGGGTTTGAACTGCACAAATGCACTTACACATGGATTTTAGTCTGTCTCTGTCATCCCTGAGACAGCCAGACCAACCCTTCCTCTTCTTCCTCCCCCTCAGCCTACTCAATGGGAAGACAATGAGGATGAAGACCTCTATGATGATCCACTTACTTCCACTTTCTGGTTTTCTTAACAACATTTTCTTTTCTCTAGCTTATTTTATGGTAAGAATACAGTATATAATGCATATGACAAATGAAATGTGTGTTAATCGACTGTTTTTGTTATAGGTAGGGCTCTCAGTCAACAGTAGGCTGTTAGGAGTCAAGTTTCTGGGAAGTCAAAAGCTATACATGGATTTTCCACTGTGGGGGTATTGGCCCCCACAATCCCCATGTTGTTTAAGGGTCAACTCTATATTGGGATTGCTGGATCATATGACAGTTCTATTTTTAGTATTTTGAGGAACCACCATACTGTTTTCCATCATGGCTGTATCAATTTACAATCCCACCAACAGTGTGCAATGGTTCCCTTTTCTTCACATGCTCACCAACACTTGTTATCTTTTGCCTTTTGGATAACAGCCATTCTAACAGGCGTTAGGTGATATCTCATTGAGGTTTAGATTTGCATTTCCCTGACAATTAGTGATGCTGGCTGTTTTTCATATGCCTGTTGGCCATTTGGATGTCTGCTTTTGAGAAATGTTTAGGTCCTGCGCACTTTTGTTCAACTTAAAAATTTTCTTCCAATTTGACATTATTTTAGGCTTAAGAAAAGTTGTAAGAATAGTACAAAGATCTCTCAGATAACAAGCAGATCACTAAATATTATTACAACATTTTACTACATTTGTATTATCCCTTTCTCTCTCAATCCCTCTCCACCAGATATGCTTATATTTTCTCCATCAGTCAAGTTGCAGCCGTGTGTCCCTTGGCCCATTTTTAATTGTTTTTGTTGTTGAATTCCTTTCATATTTTGGATATCAACTTCTTATCAGGTGTGTAGTTTGCAGATATTTTCCCCCAATCCATAGATTTTCTTTGACTTTGTTGATTGTTTCCTTTGCTGTGCAGGCTTTTAGTTTGACATAATCCCAGTTGTTTATAGTTGCTTTTGTTGCCTGTGCTTTTGGGTTCATATTTAAAACATTATCACACAGATTAATGTCATGGAGTTTTCCCCATTTGTTTTCTTCCAGAAATTTATAGTTTCAGTTCTTACCTTTAAGATTTTAATCCATTTTGAGTTAATTTTTGTATATGGTGTGAGATAAGGGTCCAATTTCATTCTTTTGCATATGTCTATACAGTTTTCCCAATATCGTTTATTGAAGAGACTGTCCTTTCCCCATTTCATGTTCTTGTCATCTTTGTAAAAAATTAATTGACCACAAATGCATAAATTTATTTCTGAGTTCGCTATTCTGTTCCATTGGTTTGTGTTTCTGTTTTTGTGTCAGTATTGTGCTATTTTTTAGACTGTAACTTTATGATATAACTTGAAATCAAGAAGTATGATGCCTCCAACTTTGTTGTTCTTTATCAGAATTGTTCTGGATATTTGGGATCTTTTGTGGTTCCATATAAGTTTTAGGATTTTTTTTTTCTATTTCTGAGAAACATGTCATTGAAATTTTGATTGGGATTACACTGAATCACTTTGGGTGATCACTTTGGGTAGTATGAACGTTTTGACAATATTAATGCTTCCAATCCATGAACATGGGGTATTTTTCATTTATTTGTGTCTTCTTTAATTTCTTTCATGAATAGTTTATAGTTTTCAGTTTGGCTACATTTATCCCTACTATTTTTGATGCTATTTTAAACAAGGCTGTTTTCTTAATATCCTTTTCAGATAGTCCATTGCTAATGTATGGAAAGGCAACTGATTTTTGCATGTTGATTTTCTGCCTCACAACTGTACTGAATTTATTAGTTCTAACAATTTTGGAGACTAGGGTTTTCTATATATAAGATCATGTCATTTGCAACCTGAGACATTTTTAGTTCTTTTTTTCAGAAGATTTGGATGCCCCGACCCCTGCCCTCTCCTTTTTTTTATTGCCTTATTGCTCTGGCTAGGACTTCCTATGTTGAACTGAAGTGGCAAGAGTGGACATCCTTGTCTTGTTCCTGGTCTTACAGGAAAAGCCTTCAGCCTTTCACCATTGAGTGTAATAACTGTGGGCTAGTCATATATGGTCTTTATTATTTTGAGGTACATTTTTTTCTACACCTAATTTGTTGAGTTTTTTCATGAAAATATGTTGAATTTTTGGCAAATGCTTTTTCTGCATCTGTTGAGATGATCATAAGGTTTTTATCCTTTGTTCTGTTAATGTGATGTATCACGTGGATTGATTTGCATGTACTGAACCATCCTTGCAGCCCTGGGATAAGTCCCACTTGCTCATGGTGTAGGATCTCTTTAAGGTGCTGTGAAATTCATTTGGCTAGTCCTTTGTTGAGGATTTTTGCATCTGTGTTCATCGGGGATGTTGGCCTGTCAGTTTTTCTTTGTATTTTCACATTTTGAAGCAACATATGCGGTAGATGAAACATGAAAAGAATGACGGCAGGAGAGGAAGTTGCAAAAGACATAGGTTTTTCTTGTGTGGGGAGGGTGTCAGGCCTATGAAACTCCACCCCCACAAGTGTGTGTCTGCCAGAAAACAACTCTGTTCTTGTGGAGCGGGCAGTTTCTCTGGAATCTCCATTTATAAACTGAACATTTATCCAGGCTTTCTCCAGCGCAAAATGACAGATAGCAGGGTGAGTTTACAAAATCATGTTTCATTTATTGTGAATAGTGTCATATGTACCCCTATAGAAAAAGTACATAAACTTACCAGCACTTTCATATACCTTAAGAAGTGCATCTCATTTTCTACTAAGAGAGTGCAGCAAGCATTTGAGAACACAAGATTATTTCTAATTGAACTTCACACAAATTGAATTGATGAACTTTACATGAATTGACTGCTGTATGACTCACTATGTAGGTGTTTTAATATTCTTAGAGTCAGCCTTCATTGTCATTAACCATGCCAACACCCTAGTACATGTGGATAACTTTTCTTTTACTACTCATGTAAACAGACTCATTCTTCTGGAGTTGGAGCCAACATAGCAATTAAATATTTCTCATTTTGTTTTTCACTATTTTAACCAGATTGTCTGACTCACCTTGGGCAACATGGAGGAATCTCAAAATAATGAAACTCTTTTCTGGCTTAACTATTATCACAAAATGTAAACATTTTTTACAACTTCCTATTTTCATGGCATTTATCATCTTAACTTCAAAATGGAGATTTTTATAAAAATTAGAATTCATTATTTCAACCTGATAAAATGGCTTGTCCAAAATAGGATCAGAGGATAAGGAAACCTTCTGCAGAGCTGGGCTCTTGCTGATTGAATTCTCTGTGCTTCACCAGCCTTCCTTAGAGAGGTCAGGAGTGATGCTACAGAGGTGCCTGGATGCGGGAAGAGGTGGCTTGGCTGGAGCATGAGGAAGTGTGGGGAGCTGTAACATTCCAGTGCGAGTACGCACAGGGAGAGCTCTGTTGGAAAGGCTACAGCTCCCAGAACGCTCCTTTCCTTCACTTATTGGTGCAGGGAGGCACCTATTTCAGAAGAAAAGCAGGGCAAGGATGAGGGATCAGCATGAAAAGAAAGGAAGTCAGACCATGTATCTGTCACGAACACATTTTGGAGAGGGCACCCACTCTACTCTCCTCTTGGATTCCAATACACTATTACACCGGAGGCTCTTAAAAGATTGATAGTAAAGAAACTTACTAAATTTATTATCCAGCTGTTTCCTGAGTCTGGCTGAAAGAACTGTGAAAGACAATTTGGGAAATCCCTGACCTAGACCATACAATAAGGTGGCTACTTTTAAATAATTTTTATCTGTTTTTTTTTAAATAACTTTGTAACTTATTTTGTGTGTGTGTGTGCACACATGCACACATGTACAGGCATGGCACTCCTACGTGAAATGCTTTCTGTAGTTATGTATTTTCTGCTTTTTGTGTAGTTTTGTAGGTTCCCTGAGGCAATCCTTTCAACCAACAAACATACATTTTCTGAATATCTTCCTTGTGGAATCTATGACATAGGGCATAACAGAAATCCCTACCTTTTCTTTGTAATACTTTCCCTGGCAGGGATTACATAGTGTGCATTCATCAAAACTTGCCAAACTGATTTGAATCAAGTTTCTTTAAAACATAGAATACAGTATCATCACATCCCAGTGCCATGTAAGTGTGCTCATATTCTATTTTTCAGGCATAATTATGTGAATAATTATGTCATGAGTGGTATTCACATGAAATGAGTTGCATTTACATGTGATTCCTCCTGGTATTCTTTCATGCCATGTCTTCTACTTCCTGGGAAATGGTGCCTTCCAGATCCAGCCCCAGTCACGTGAATTTCAGATCCCATTTGTGCCCTCCATGTCCGTTGGGAAAGGGGATGGACAATCATTTCAGTGTGTCCAAAACCAAGTTTGTTCTCTTTTATAACAAAATTGTCTTTCTTTCACTATCCCTTGGGTAAATATATTACAATTTTCTCAGACATGCAGGTAAAAAATATCAGTTGTCGGCCATTTGTCCTTTTTTTAAAAAAATGTGTTTGGTGTTTTACTAAATGTATGGCGCCTTAATAACAAATGTAAGTTCCCCTATCTTTCTCTGTTACCAGAGACCTAACTTTGTTTTTTTTTTAATATTTATTTATGTATTTTATCTTATTATACTTTGAGTTCTGGGATACATGTGCAGAACGTACAGGTTTGTTACATAGGTATACATGTGCCATGGTGGTTTGCTGCACCCATCAACCTGTCATCTACCTAGGTATTTTTCCTAATGCTCTCTCTCCCCCAGCCCCCTTATCCCTGACAGGCCCTGGTATGTGATGTTCCCCTTCCTGTGTCCATGTGTTCTCATTGTTCAACTCCCACTTATGAGTGAGAACATGCAGTGTTTGGTTTTCTGTTCCTGTGTTAGTCTGCTGAGAATGATGGTTTCCAGCTTCATCCATGTCCCTGCAAAGGACATGAACTCATCCTTTTTTATGGCTGCATAGTATTCCATGGTGTATATGTGCCACATTTTCTTTATCCAGTCCTTTTATCTCATCATCAGCATGTGTGGCTCTGTGTCGAATCTGTCCCCATCTGCTCAGCCCTGTTGTCTCTGGCTTAGTTCAGACCCTCCCTAACTCTACTCTGGACAACAGCAGTCTTCTCATTTCTCACTATAATTATGGCATCTCCCCACTTGGACGCTTCAAGTTTATTCACCTTAAAAAACCCTGATTATACAATTTTTGTGACTAAAACCCTCAGTGACTCCCCATTTCCCATAGCATAAAGGTCCCCTTGCTAAGTGAGGCCACCAGGCCTGTGAGTATGTCTGCCTACATGCCCAGTCTCAGCCATGCTCAACTCCTTTCCCTGGGGTGCCACAGGTTAGTCTGATGCTTCTGGGACATGCCTGTCTCTTTTGACTCTTATTTTGCCTATAATTATGTCTCCAGTTGGAATGGGAACCTTCTTCCCAAGCCTTGCCTTACTCCTCCACATACAATTAGTTGTTCCGTCCTCTGTACTACTGGAACATTTTGTGCACATTGGGATTGTTGCCCTTGTCTACCAGATGTTAATATTTTGCAGGTGTGTCTTCCCACATAGGCTTTGTGTGGGGTTCATCCCTAGGCCCTCAATGCATAGTACTGCCCCTGGTGCATGGGAGGAGCATCAGAAAGGGTGGGAAAGCTAACTCTGTGTGGAGGAGTAAGGCACAATGTGTGTGAGTCGGTGCGGGCATGAGTATATGTGTGTGAATGTGTGTGGGTGGTGTGTGTGTATTCTCACAGAATGCCATATTTCTAGCTTCCTTTGTGCCTTTTTAAACTGAGCCTCAATGGAGGGCCACTGATTCCCTTGGATTCAGAAAGTCTTTCTGTCTCTAAAAGAGTCATCCATCTTAGTAATACCTGAGCACACCTGTCCAATGAGATCAACAAGAATCCCCAAATTGTATTTATATAAACAACAATACCATCCAAAAATAAAATTAAGAAAACAATTCCAGTTACAATAGTCTCAAAAAGAATAAAATACATAAGATTAATGAAACAAAATAAGTAAAAATTTTATACTCTGGAAAGTACAAAATATTTTTAAAGAAATTAAAGACCTAAATAAATGAAAAGGTATACTATGTTCATTGATCAGAAGATTTAATATTGTTAAGATGACAATACTACTCAAACTAGTCTATAGATATGATGCAATTTATATGAAAAGCTTAGCTGACTCTTGTGTAGACATAGACAAGATTATTCTAAAATTCAGATGAAAATGCAAGAGACCCAGAATAGCTAAAACAATCTTGAAAAAGAAGAATGAAGTTGAAGAATTCACAATTCTCTTATTTCCAAACCTAGTGGCAAAGTAAGAGTCATTAAAAAAGTGGTACTGAAATCAGGATAGAAATATAGATCGACAAAATAGAATTGAGAGTTTACAAATAAATTCTCATATTTACAGCCAATTAGTTCCTACAAAGGGTCCCAAGACTCTTTGATAGGAAAAAAAAAAGTCTTTTCAACAAATGGTGCTGGCACAATTGGATATCCACATGCTAAAAAGAATGAAACTGTACTACTTCATCTCACCATATGCAAATATGAACTCAAAATGGGACATAACTGGTACTGCAAAACTTTCAGAATAAAACACAGCAATAAGTCTCAGGTTTAAAAAAGCCTCTTAGATATGATACCAAAGATATAAATATAAAAATACACTTCATTAAATTTTAAACTTTTGCACCTTAAAAATTATCATTAAGAAAGAAAAAATGATGCTCAGAATGGGAGCAAGTGTTTGCAAACCACATAATCTGATAAGGGACTTCTATATAGGACATATTTTAAACCACTACAACTTAGTAATAAAAGACAAATAGTACAATTTAAAAATGGTCAGCAGATGGGAATAGATAATTTTTCCAAAGAAGATGTACAGGTGGCCAATAAACACATAAAAAGATGCTCAACATCAATGACTACGTAGGGAATTTAAATCAAAACCACAAAGTGATGCCACTTCACACTTACCAGGATGGCTCTAATAAAAATCAAAAATGAAAACTGCTCATGAGGAGGTGGATAAATTGCTGGTGGGTATGTAAAATCATATAGCTACTTTGGAAGACAGTCTGGCAGTTCCTCAAGAGATTAAGCAAAGAGATACTGTATGACCCAGCAGTTTCACTTCTAGCCAAGGTAAAATAAAAACACGTCTACATAAAATCTTGAACATGGCTGGGCGTGGTGGCTCACACATGTAATCCCAGCACTTTGGGGGGCCGAGGCGGGTGGATCACCTGAGGTCAGGAGTTCGAGACCAGCCTGGCCAACATGACAAAACCTCATCTCTACTAAAAATACAAAAAATTAGCCGGGCATGGTGGTAGGCGCCTGTAATCCCATCTACTTGGGAGGCTGAGGCAGGAGAATTGCTTGAACCCAGGAGGCGGAGGTTGCAGTGAGCCAAGATTGCACAATTGCACTGCAGCCTGGGTGACTCTGTCTCAAAAAAAAAAAAAAAAAAAAAATCTTGAACATGAATGTTCTTGACAATATTATTCATATAGGATTAAAGCTGGCTTTGGAAATGTGCATCACTTGATGAATGAGCAAACTTCTAAAGTATAAAAGATACTGTTTATCTCCCAATAGAGAGTGAAAGTAGACTGACGAAATATAATCTATTCAAAAGAAAGTAGGAAGAGAATAAAAGAGGAGAAAAAGCAAAGTGGAGCAAATTAAAAATTTGATAGTAAGCTGGCAGATTTAAGTCCAAACATATTAGATATATTAAAAAGGACTAATAGCTATCATTAAAAGACAAAGATTACCAGACTGAACTTTGAGAAATCCTGAAAATCAACAATATACTATTTTCAAGAAACATATTTAAAACATAAAGATACAGAAACTTCGAAGTCCAGTGAAGGTAAAAAATATATCATGACATCATTAACCAAAATAAAGCATGCGTACCCATATTAGCATTACAATATATGGACTTTAAGAGAAAATAAATAATATTTAATATTTTAATTTGGGGCAGTTAACGATAATTCTAAATTTGCATAAACCTCCATGGACAAAATCACATGTAGAAATAGAGAAATCCTCAATCATTTTGGAAGATTTTTATATACTTTTTGAATAAGTAGACAAAAAAAACCACTACATAGTAAGAAGATTTGAAAAACATGATTGATGAAGTTGATCCCACTTCTTAAGAATTCAGAAAAATAACAGTAAATTCTTTCACTCAGAAAGTTAACATGAAAAGTCAACTGCTTCCAACAAATTTTATGAGGATAGCATTGCCATGATACTAGAACCAGATAATGATATTTCGAGAAAGGAAACTTGACATGAACACTTCAACAAAATATTAACTATCCGAATCTAGCAATAAATGATAGCATTAAATAATGTATAATCACCAAGTGATTACCCCAGGAAATTATTATAACATTTGTAGATTAATAGATATGTTTTACCTTATTTACAGAGTAAAAGAGAAAACAGTATGATCATCTCAATAGATGAGGTAAAAGCATTTCCCAAAATTTCACACTGGTTCATTATAAAACCTCCAGGAAAATTTGAAATAGAAGAAATTTCTTCAACTTGATAAAGGGCACCTAACAAAACCCTCCAACTAATATCACACTTAATGATGAAAGGCTCCCAAAGTTCCCTCTAAGATCATGAATAAGAGAAGGATATCTTCTCTTGCCACTCTCATTCAGCGTTATGCTGGACATTCTAGAAAGTTCAATCAGACAAGGAGAAGAAATAAAATACAGGCATTTTGGAAAAGAAGAAGCAAAACATAATCCTGTATGTAGAACATATTTAATTTATCTATAAAAGGCTACTTAAATTTATGTGACAGCTTAGCAATGGCACAGGTACAAGGTCAGTAAACAGAATATTAGCAATACATGATTTAAAATGAAATGTAAAGTGCAATACCACTTACGGTTGTAATAAGCATGAAAATTTTATGGATAATTTTAACAGAATGTGTGGTGCAAGACCTGTACACTGGAAACTGTTTAGAAAAATTAAAGAATACCTAACTAAATAAAGAGATATACCAACGTAGTACATGGAAAGACTCATTGCTTTTGAATTCTCAATTCTTTGCAAATTGGCCTATTAATTTAATGCTGGCTCCTTCTGAGGCCTCTCTCCCTGGCTTGAAGACGGTCATCTTCCTCCTAGGTCCTCACAGGGTCTTCCCTTTGGGTATATCGGTGTCCTAATCTCTTAAAAGGACACCAGTTTTATTGGATTAGGGCCCACGCTCATCACCTCATTTTAACTTAATTTCCTCTTTAAAGAGTCTACCTCCAAATATAGTCACATTCTGAGGTACTGGGGGTTAGGGCTTCAACACAGGGATTTGGGGGACAGACCACATTGCAGCCCATAACCCACTTTATTTGGGGAGGGCCAAGCTCTGGTGCCATAAAGGGCCCTGTCCCCCTCTGACGGCACACAGAGCAGCCTCATTGGAAGGCTCTGGCACTGGGCAGCGGATCTGCCTTGCTTGAGCCGATGCACTGACCTCTTGAAGTTCTACCCCTTGGAAGAAAATGATTGTATGTGTGGACTATTTTTCTCTATTCCTCTGAAATATAAAAATGTTATTAGAATTGACACCCTCACCATTTCGACTTCTCTGTATAAAGGGGTCAGATTGCAGAAAAAGTTGAAAAAATAAGTTTGAAGTTCCTCGTAGGAGGAAGAAAACTAGAAGCCAAGGCAGAATATGTGGAAGAGATCACTCGACTGGTTTCCAAAGTGCGCTTTGCATAAGGGGACCAGGTGTGGGATCTAGCTGCCAGGGTGCCTGGTTTTGTCCAGGCGGCTTGATGAGTAGCCTGGACTAGGATGCATGTATGTTGGGCGCCCTTAGTGGGTTCCTCTCCCCAGGGCCCCTTTGTGCCTCCCGGAGCAGCAGAGCTGTGGAGCACACATCTGCGTGTGCTATGAAGTGGTCATGTGCACGAGAGTGCATTCTGTCACTCCTTCGGTCCATCTCTCAGCCAGCTCCTCCTCAGCACTGTCAGGCATTGCCCATCTTCCTGAGGCTGTGGGTATAGAGTGTATCCCTCTTGTGGAGCTCTCGGGGGAAAGTGATGTGTATAAGCCACTTTAGATGAAGGGGAGCTGACCTAGCTGAATCCTGGCTATGGGGCCTGGCTAGGGAGTACGAGGCTGAGACCAAGAGCCCGGCCTGGTGCATCACCTGTGCCCTCTGCCAAGGCTGGGTGTGGACTTGCCCCCAAGCTCCCAACAGCCCCAGGAACTCAGATCTCCCAAACCCTCAGCTCCTGGCAGGTCTATGGGAGGGAGAAACATTGGGGACTGGGCTTCTCTGAGCCTGGCCATGCTTCAATAGGTCTTAGCCTTGGGTTCAAGGTGTCCCCTAGTGTAAGCCCCACCACTGCTTTTTTATAAAGGGGTCTGTGGCAACATAATTTGGGAAAGCTGCACATTATGCTCTCCAACATTCACAGCTGGTGCAAGTAATCCTGAAGTGGCAAACCTTGTTGAAATGTGTTGATTCCAGTGGTTGCCAAGCCTGATCACAAGCTTTAAAAAAACATAACATTAAATCTGTGAGTGTCATGGGAACCACTCTGTAGACTGTGTGGGCATGCCTGCTTCTCCCCAGGAGGTCAAGGCTCAGAGAAGAAAGCACAGGTGAAAGGTCTCAGTGGTGGCCCTGGCTGGCCTGTCCTGCCTCCCCCAACCCCCCTGATTTGAACAAGCTCTCAGGGTAGACTGGAAGACCCCAAGATTTTCCAGATCAGGTTTTGGTTCTCATCAGAGTGAAAGAAGATGGGTCTGCAGGAATTGCTCTGTGATGCCAGGAGAGGAGAAGAGACATGATTGATCACCATGCTCCTCTTGGGACTGTGCATTGGGAATACTTGATTGCTCTGCAGTGGGAGATTAAGGGACACAGACAGTTAGGTATCTTTCCAGGGCTGCTCTTCACGCCAAACATGAAGAAACAAAACCATCTCAAAAGCTGTTCTGTGCTTTGCTGGCTAAATCTAGAGCCAAGCAATAGAATACCTGCCATATGGTTTACAAGGATCAATAACTTAACATGATAAATTTAGGATGACACAATATATTCCCCACAAGAGATTTAAGCCTACAGCGGGTACAGGAAATTGACAATGCACAAATGTTCTAAAGTATTCCATTCCTTTGAAAAAGAAAATCGCAGCAATATTTCAGAAGTCATGCAAAGTGGATGCTTGAAATAAATGCTCAAGACAAATTAGAAGTATCTGCCCTATTTTTTGCTGTACCTTCGTATCATAATTTTTAAAACCAACAACAACCCCCTGGTCTTTTTTTCTCACTTGGGCCTCTGAGATAGAGATGGGGATGGGATGGCATGTTTTGAACTGAAACAGACTGTGGAGATCCCTCTCTGTGATGAGTAGCAACTTAAAAGTTGAGGTCCTTTATACCAAGGCAGGATTATCTCTAATTTCATGCCCTCTGTGCTAAAATCTGTGGTTTACCCCATGGGTATACTATTTACATCATCACTTAACTTCCATTGTAGGACAGCTTTCAGTAATGGAATAATTAATCGAATAATTATGATCTAGTCTTAACTATGTTCCATTTATATTGCCTTTAAGGAGTAACTCTAATTCCATCCTTGCCTTGGACAAAAATGAATCTCTCATCTCAGCTACTTTAACTGTAAAATAGAGAAGGAATATTACAAATGCAGACCTCATTGGTGTGATACAAGGATTAGGTGATAACGAATATTTAGTACGGTTGATCGTGCCTGGCCCAGGAAAGGCCCTGCCTCAATATTAGCTGTTATAGTAACAAAGATTCACACAGGCCTATGAATGTTTAGCCAAGAGAAGTGCCACCAACAGATGGACTTTGATATTCCAGATGGTATCAGGTACATTCCAATGCCCATGAAAAAGCTAATGATGAGTACTACTGAAAAGGAATTTGGGAGCCAGAAGGCGCGAATGGTTCACCAATATGCCTAGCTTGGTGGAGAAAAAAGGTTCACTGATGAAGACCTCAAATATATACATGTGAATCGCAGGGGTCACAAAAATGTTATCTAGGCAGGTAGAGCTTTTTAGCATGAAGTATCACAATGGCTCAGGAATATCCTCCGCAGTCAGTTTGTTCCCATGTACAACGCAGAAAGATCTTTCATGGTTGTTCTATGAGTTAAGATGGTGCATTGCCCTGTCAGGGAAGGCCCAGAGGAATTTTTGAGATTGGTGGGGATGGAGGAAAGGGTGGCAGGGCCGGTGCCTGGAGAGATCAGCACCACGAAGCACTGTGTGCGCAGATGCCCAGGACAGGTGGGGATCTGGAGAGAAGTGGGACGGGCAGAGGGAGACACTTCAGTCACACAGTGCACCATTCAGGGATGTGCACACAGACCACAGACAGGCACAATCCATACATGACAGAGGTCTAACACATGCTGTGTCACCACATGCAGTGAGGGATACAGAGGCATGGGAACGCAATAAGGTCTCTGGTGCCAGATCACACGTGTTATGCCCTGCAGGTTATACTGGTGCCTTCTACCCCTAAATGATGAGATTTATCACCTGGACTAATAACCCAGTGATCTGTCTGGAAATAGAGTTGGGAGATCCCAAATTCCATTTGCAATCTCAGAGAGAAATAAACAGAATGTGCCTGCAGCTATGATGGCTAGAACTGTGTTGTGTGCTATGTACACTGTCTTGAGCAAGACCATGTGGAAACAGCACAGCTAGCAGAGGGTCCAGAGACAGCAAAGGCCTAGGGCAAGAGACTGCCACTGTCCAGCCAGCCCCGGGAGGATCATAGACCACAATATACACATGGACCCCCGTGGGAATCACTATTTTTGGTGTCAGTTCATAAACACCTGAAAAATAGTGTAGGGAATGATTCTGAGGTAGTGTTTGTCTGTAGGGGGACAGATGATCAACATCAATCTGCAGTAAGATGACTTGTGTTTTGGTTTCTCATTTCAAACAGTGTATCATCTACCGGAAATGAGAGTTACATGCTTTAGCCCAATGTAATCATATAATCAAGTGTTTTCAATGAGACTTTTCGCTTCCACCATCCACCCATCTCTCCTTTGTCCAGCTCTACTTTTTAACCAGAAAATGCAATTTTCCTCTCATGCTGTTGAGAAGAAAGTCGCACCCCAAGGGCCTGACTTGGGGGAGTATTGTGATTACTATGATTCATCTCCTGTTTGGAGGAGTTCCTGTTAGCATCAAGATCAACCACAGGAAATGGAGGCTGCTGGTTCTGACCTTGGAGGAGGCCCTTGCATTAGAAGTAGAGAGGAGGAGGAGAAAGTTAACAGTACAAACAAGGTGGCTTTTCCTGTTGGCCTCTTTCCCCAGGTATTCAGCTCTCCCCAGGCTTTCTCCACCGAATGCTGTGTGCACTCTGAACATGCTCCCAGCACTCAGTCTGAAATTCCAGCACTGGGCTGGGAAGTGCTCCCCGGAGCGGAGCAGAGCAGAGTCAGAGCCACCAGGGAGACAACAGACACCTGGCTCCTCCGGGTGAGGCTGAGAAAGCTGCATGGTGCACTGGGCCAAGCACCCTGGCTGGGTGTCACGGTCCACTTGTTATAGAAAATCACAATGTACTCATGATGATTTTTGAGATTCAACAGTGGCTGTTTTGAAGAAAAACGTAGCTCTTGGCGTTCTCTTGGTGATTCATCTTCTGGAAGTGTGCATCAGGCGGTAAAAGAGATCTCCAAGGCAGAAGGACGCCCGGAGGAGCAGGAGGCGGGCTCCCGGCAGTCTCCTATTCTGAAGGTGATGCTGGCATGCAGAGAGACGTGTTTGCACAAACGTGGGCTCTGAGCAGACGGCAGCCCTCCCCTGCCTCAAGCAGAGATGTGGGGTGACTGTTCCAGAGCTGGAAGCATTTCGTAGTTTTCCCAAGTTCACTCCGACTTCGTAGGCAATGCCAGCCTATGTATTACCATTAGAAAGTTAGCACAGGACTTCAAGGTATTTATTTACTTTGACTTTTAAGTATTATTTACTTTTTATGAAATTCTTCATAAAAATGTAAAATGCACATAAAATTGTTAGCAAGCAGCTTTAAATTTAGCTAAGCTATTAAGAAAATTCTAAACAGGTCTCTGGTGAATGATAAATTTACTAGAAGTAAAAAATTCCAGTGCCAGTTAAGTAATCCCACGCTATTTTCAGAAGAGTGGAACCTGGCTGGCTTCTGACTTAGCGTACTGAAATCCTGTTCATGCAGGAAGACTATCTCCTTCAGCAGCCCATCTTGGATCCCTGGAGCTTCCGATATCTTTTGGATATTTGTCCCCTCCAAATCTCATGTTGAAATCTGATCCCCAATGCTGGGGCCTGCTGGAAGGTGTTTGGGTCGTGGGATGGATCCCTCATGAATGTCTTGGTGCCCTCCTGTCAGTGATGAGCGAGTTCTGGCTGGTTGTTTAAAGAGCCTGGAACCTCCTCCTCTCTCTTGCTTCTTTTCTCACCATGGGATCTCTGCACACATGGACCCCTCTTACCTTCTGCTATAAGTGGAAGCTCCCTGAGGCCCTCAGCAGAGGCAGATGCTGGTGCCATGTTTCCTGTACAGCCTGCATAACCATGAGCCAAATAAACCTTCTTAAAAAATAAATCACCCAGCCTCATGTATTCTCTTACAGCAACACGAATGGATGAAAACACCTACGTAAGCCCAGATCCTGTGTTTACTTCTGCATCTTCTCCACCCTGGCAGCTTCGCTGAGTAGCAGTGACCATGTCCAGTTTTCTCCACTGCGTGTCTAGGTTTTGTTGTGGGCCGGGACATGATGGGTGCTCTATACATATATGCAGAACAAAAGAATGACCGGAAAAAAATTCTTCTCCTGGAAGTGAGCAGGGACAAGGAGTAGGGGGAATCTGAAAGTAGAAAAAGATCTGTGGAAGAAAAAGCCATTTTCCTCTGTTCTAAGTGAAATGGAATTCCAACCAATCTATTTTCCAGATAATAAAGAAATTTGTTTGTACCAAAAATACCAACATAAAATAAAATTTAATTTTACTCCGTTTGTTAATTAGAGACATGTTTAGGGGTTCTGTGTTCAGCAACTCTAAAACATATAACCTTGTTTGCCAAATAAATTGAATCATGTGAGCAGAGAGCAGGTTCACTTTAAAAGTTTGATTTTTGATTATTTTTCAATTTTTCTAGGCAGCTACACTTTTAACAGGTTAGCATGTGTGTGTGTGACAAATTTAAAAGACGCTTGGTGATAGCCAACATTATCCAAGCTAAGCCATTAGAACATGGAAACAAACAAATATCACTGCTGATGTCCTGATGAGAATGTGGGCTCGCTCTCTCTCTCTGTCTATTTTTCGGAGAAGGAGTCTCACTTTGTCACCCAGGCTGGAGTGCAGTGGCATAATCATAGCTCACTGCAGCATTGAACTCCTGGGCTCAAGCAATCCTCCCACCTCAGCCTTCTGCAGAGCTGGGACCACAGGTGTACGCCACCAAGCCTGGCTTGCCCCTGGTTTTTTTCTCCCAACCCTCTGAATGTTCTCTGTTCTTTTCTTGCCATCCCTTGCACTGCTCTTTTTGGCCAGTCCATGCTGGGGAGCCCAGCCATGGTCTTGGTTGCTCTGATCTGCACTAGGAGCCACATTCAGTCCCATGGCTTTAATTCCTAAAGATGTGTGGACAATCTTCACATTTGTATTTTTCCTTCAGACTCTTCCAGCCCTCCAGGTTAATCTACCAGTGAGTAACTCAGCATCTCCACTTGTATGTTTAACAAGAGTAACCATGTTACTATGTCCAACATGTTTGACATTGCCCCTCAAACCTATCTACCATCTCAGTAAACAGTAACCGTACATGTCCGGTGTTGAAGCCAAAAGTGAATGTGCAGTATTTTTTATTCATCTCCTCTGTAACACCCATCTCTTATTTTCCATGGACTGAATGTTTGCATCCCTCCAAAATTCATATGCTGAAACCCGAATTCCCAGTGGTATTTGGAGGTGTTACCTTTGGGAGGTGACAAAGTCATGAGGATGCAGCCCCTTCCCCCCTAAGTGGGATTAGTGCCCTTATTATAAGAAGAGACAGAAAGAGCTTGTTTCCTTTCTCTGAAGACAGCCATTAGCAAACCAGGAAATGGGCCCTCACCAGACATCTAATCTGCTGGTGCCTTGATCTTGAACTTCCCAGCCTCCAGAATTGTGAGAAATGAATATTTGTTGTTTAAGCTCCCCAGTCTGTGGTATTCTACTGTAGCAGCCCGAGCTGACGAAGATACTCATCAGCAATTGCCATCAGGACTAATCCCCATATCTATATTGAATCTTGTCACTGCTCTCCATCTCTACTGCACTATGCTAGTTGAACAAAGTCCCATCACCTGGTACTGGTAACACCACTCTGGCCTCTCCCTGACCCTGTGCCATTCCCAGAGCCCAGGCAATAGAGCAGCCAGAGGCAAGTTGGATCCTGCTTTCCCCACCTCATACCTGATACAGGGGAGGGGTCACAGGACGGTTTATGGAATTTCTAATAAATGTTTAAAGAATGGCTAATGGACATAGCTTAGAGGCATGAAGCCTATAAATTCTGGATGCTAGCCTCTCTCTGGGTTTAGAATAATCACTTTAGTAGGCCTCAGTGGTAATTCCAATACCGTAAACTTAAGTTACTTGACCCAGATAAGATAAGGAGAGACTAGCATAAATACTTTAATATTTAAAATACACCCTTTATTCATTCCTCATACACTCAACCTATTTATTGAGCACCTATATTCTGGTGGTCAGAGACAGATAATTTAAAAACAGCAATAATTCTCAATGGTAGAATGTCCAAGCCCAGAAGCAGGGCCAGTGCACTATGGCTGTGTGCAAAATCTGGTCTCCACTCATTTTTTGTAAATAAAGTTTTATTAAAACAGAGCAACACACATTTATTTATTTACACATGCACTACAATGGCAGAGTTGAGTAGCTGCAAGAGAGACCATACGGCCCAAAAAGGCTTAAAAAAGTAAATAACAATATTTACTATTTTACCATTTGTAGACGCTTGCAAAACTCTGCTAGAGGGAAAAACAAAATAGTATAAAAGGGGGAAGAGACTACACTGTGGGGTCATGGCAGGATATTGATCCATTATATAGGGTGATGGGGAAGGCCCTTAGGACGAGGAAAACGTCCAGAAGAGACCTGCAAAAGTGGGGCACAGGTCCTGCATATGCAAGGGAAGAGTGGTCCAGAAAGAGAGGGGAGTGAGCACAAAGGCCTGCCACAGAGAGAGCTTGGCATGTTGCGTGAACAGCCGGGATATCAGGGCTTCTTGGCCTGTTGGATTGGAGAGAAGTGGAAAGATGAGAGCAGGAAGGAAACTGAAGTAAATGCATAGATGGACACATGGCTAACCTTCAGGTGGACTCCAGCTACTTGCCAAAGGGGAATTATTAAGGCAGGATGCAGGAAGATATCCTTCCTCCTGTTAGACGTCAAAGAAGACCCTCTGAACCAGAGCCGCCAGAGGGGAGGCCGTGCTCCTTCCACTCCCTACCTACTCTATGCCTCATACTGCTGCTCTGGCCAGGTGTTCACTGCCCTCAATGGCCAGTGGCACCGGCTCTGATGGAATATGAAGGGACTGTTGTTATTTCTACAGACTTATACTTTATTTGGGTAAGTTATATTATGTGCTATCATTTGTTTTCATTTTAAGAGGTAGTCAACATGAATTAGATTATTTCTGCATTCTGGATTTGCTAATTTTATATATATATATATATAATGTATATTTATTATGAATTATTTTATGTAAAAGATGAAATGTTTCAAATCATTCACTGTTCACTACATATTATAAAGGCCAAAAAGGCTGAAGAGATGGAACCCAGGTGATCGATGGTATAGTACAGACCTCTTTGTGTAAGTTAAACGTTTCTTTTGCTCTGTGCTTGAATTCTGCCAGTTTTCAAAGGACAAGTTATTTTTTAGAATTTTATTTGACAAAATGATTATCCATAAATGTTCATTGTCCCACCATTTTCACAGCCACAAACACAAAGTTAAAACACACTAAATGAATCTGCTGTTAACATCTGCATCAATATGCTGTGCATTATTCTGGGTCACTTATAATGTATGTGAATATAGTGTCACTCCAGCAATTTCCATGTTTATTAAAAAGCTTTAGTAAAGCCAAAATCAACTGCATGAAATTTGCTATACAAATATATTTTCCTGGGTCAGATCACGGCCTTTCCACAGCAGCACTGACATGGATAACTAATGAGGGAAAATGCTACAAATAAAAGGGCTCGTGTAAAGTCCTATAAGAATTGTGTTGCCTAAACATTTGGGGGGAAGTAAACATTTGCTAAAAATTTATTAATCTTAGCTTTTTAGTGTTTGTAAAAAGGACACAAGGTCGACTTGAAATTCACCTTTTTCAGAAAGTTTGAGAGTCTAGTAATGATTTATGACTGATTCCCCAGAAGGTTCAGAGTCAGCATCTTTGGAGGCAGGTGGCCTGTGAGGATTTCCACATGCCTTGTACTGATTTATTCAGCAGTCACTTTCCATAGTGATAGAGCAATTGTTTGCCATATGAACCATATTGACATACATACAATACTAGCCCTAAACTCAAGGAGAGCTACATGGCATCTGTTGAATTAGGGGATCATTTTGATTAATTAGATTTAAAAAGAGCCACCAGAGGGGAAGCTCTTCCAGAATGACAGAGTAAGGACCTCTGAAAATCCACTCCTCCATAAAGGCAAAGAGAACATTAGCAAAAAATATCAAAATCAACCTTTTCGGAACTCTGAAAATTAGCCAAGTCCAGGCAACAGCCAAAGGAGAATGTCCAGGGGAATGTGGACAGCCTCTAAAAGCTGACAAGGAAAGGCATCTCCTAGAACCTATTGAAGAAACACAGGTTTCCTGTCATGTTGATTTTAGCCTAGTAAGAGCCATTTTCAATTCCTGGCCACTCGAACTGAAGATAATAAATTTGTGTTGTTTTAAGCCACTGAGTTTTTGGTAGTTTGTTACAGCAGTAACATGAAATTAACACATATTTGGCACCTGGAGTGGGGTTCTGCCTTTGGGCATGGGCAAAAACTAGAAGCATTTTGAGGACCATGTTAGAAACAGCCTAGATTGGCCTGGAAAGATTTTTAGTACCAATATGGTCACTAGCAACTCTGGTAATGAGGACTCAGAGGAAGTGAGGAGCACAGTAGAGAAAATCTACATCATCTTGGAGTATATATAAATCATCGTAAGCACATTCTTGGTAGAAATATTGGTGGTGAGGGTGCAGAAAGAGATGAAGAACATGGTCTTGGAAACTGGAGGAAAAGACTTCTTGCTGTACAGTGGCAGGAAGCTTAGCAGAACTGTGTTAGACTGTCATGTGGAATGCAGAATTTGTAAACAATGAGTTGTATATTTAGGTGAGGAGATTTCCAAGCACAGTTGGAAAGAAGCAACCTGTTGAAGGAGCAACCTGGTTTCTTCTTGATGCCAATAGCAAAATGTGACAGGAAAGAGATACATTGAGGAGATAAACTGCTAAGCAAAAAGAAACCAGGATTTCATGATATGAGAAATTTTCACCACATCCAGATTACTAAAGATGCTAAATTTAGGAAATTCAGTCATAAAAATGTGTTCTGGTAAAAACTGAGACTGTGGCTGGACTATCCTTTGTACCTTCTAAACATCAAAAGGTAGAATATTCAGTCACATAGAGGCCTCTCTGAGGTGATCAGGCATGTGACTCTCGGATCCACTCAGCCATCTCAGCTAATGAAAGAATACTAGACAGAAATTCAAATCCACAGAGAGAAATAAAGAGCACCAAGGCTCTCTGAGGGGTAAATGTAAAAGACAGTGTAAATGCATTCTGTTTGTAACACTTTTCTTTTCCTGTCTAACTTGAAAGGCAACTACATAAAGTAATAATTACATAAATGTGTTTATGGGCTTATAATGTACAGATAAGTGATTTCTATATAATTACTAGCATGAAGGTAGGATGAAGGAAAGCAGCTAGCCATATCGAAACAAAGCTTGTATATACTATACTGTCAAAATTAAGTCAATATTAATCCCAACTACATTGTTTTAAGATGTTAATTAGCCTAACAGACATATATAGAAATCATCACCAAACAATAATAACACAATACACATCATTCTCAAGCACACATGGAATATCCTACAGGATGAGCCATAGACTAGGCTATAAAATAAGCTTCGATAAATGTAAAATTATTGAGAACATGCTATGTATGTTCTCCAACCACAATGGAATGAAATTAGAAGTTAATAATAGGAATAAATTTGGGAAATACACAAAAATGTGGAAATTAAATACTACACTCCTAAAGAATAAAAGGTCAAAGAAGAAATCCCAAGGGGAAAAAAGAAATACTTTTAAACAAGAGCGTGAATGCAAGGTTGGTTTAATATGTGAAAATCAGCTGCTATAATACACTCTTAATAGAATAAAGGATAAAAATAACATTATCATCTCAAGAGATTCACAACAAGCTCAGCAAAACAAACACACATTCATGAAAAAAGCAGTCAGGAGATATGGAATAGAAGGTACTTTCCTCACAGTGATAAAGGGTGTCTACAAAACCTCACAGCTAGCAGCAAATGGAATGGTGCAAAACGGAATCCTTCCCCCTTCCAACAAGGCAAAATGCATGCTCTCAACACTTTTATTCAAAACTGAACAACAGGTTTAATACAAGGCAATTAAGCATGAGAATGAAATAAGAGACACGCATATGGAAAGGAAGAAATAAAACAATCTCTATTTATAGGGAGCATAATATCATATACAGAAATTCCTAATGAATCCACAGAAAAACGATTAGAATAAAAAAGTTGCTATAAAGACACATGCACACGTATGTTTACTGCAGCACTATTCACAATAGCAAAGACTTGGAACCAACCCAAATGTCCAACAACGATAGACTGGATTAAGAAAATGTGGCACATATACACCATGGAATACTATGCAGCCATAAAAAATGATGAGTTCATGTCCTTTGTAGGGACATGGATGAAACTGGAAAACATCATTCTCAGTAAACTATCGCAAGGACAAAAAACCAAACACCGCGTGTTCTCACTCATAGGTGGGAATTGAACAATGAGAACTCATGGACACAGGAGGGGGAACATCACACTCCAGGGACTGTTGTGGGGTGGGGGGAGGGGGGAGGGACAGCATTAGGAGATATACCTAATGCTAAATGACGAGTTAGTGGGTGCAGGAAATCAACATGGCACATGGATACATATGTAACAAACCTGCACATTGTGCACATGTACCCTAAAACCTAAAGTATAATTAAAAAAAAAAAAAAAGTTCAGTAAAGCTGCAGTTCACAAGGTCAAAATACAAAAATAAATTATATTTCTATATAGTAGCAATGAAAAATCTGAAAGGCAAGTTACAAAAATGATTCAATTTTTAAAACTTCCAGATGGCACTCACTTTCCAGAAACTGGAAATCTGATTCCAAAGTTCATACGGAAATTCAAAGGACCCAGATTAGCCAAAACGATCTTGAGAAAGAAAAATAACATTGGAGGACTCAAACATCCCAATTTCCAATCTTACTAAAGAGCTTCAGTAATAAAAATAGTGCGCTACTGTCATAAGGATAGATGGATAGACAAGTAAAACAGAATTGAGAGTCCAGAAATAAACCCTTATACTTCTGATTGATTGATTGATTGAGACAGACACTTGCTCTGTCACCCAAGCTGGAGCACAGTGCAGCGATCTTGGCTTACTGCAACCTCTGCCGCTTGGGTTCAAATGATCTTCCTGCCTCAGCCTCCTGAGTAGCTGGGATTACAGGCGCCTGCCACCACACCTGGCTAATCTTTGTATTTTTAGTAGAGACAGGGTTTTGGCATGTTGGCCAGGCTGGTCATGAACTCCTGGCCTCAGGCGATCCACCTGCCTTGGCCTCCCAAAGTGCTGGGATTATAGGTGTGAGCCACTGCGCCCAGCCTAGTCAATTCATTTTTGACAAGGGTGCCAAGACAACTAATTGGGCAAAATAGTAGTCATTTAAACAAATGTTGCTGTGACAATGGGATATGCGCATGCAAACAAATGAAGTTATATCTCTCTCTCATCATATGCAAAAATTAATTCAAAATGGATCATATGCCTAGATGCCAGTGTTAAAACTATCAAACCCTTAGAAGAAAAATTAGAAATAAAACTTCATGATCTTCACTAGACAATGGAATTTTAGATGATACACCAAAAGCAAAAACAAGAGAAAAAAGAAGGTCAAATTAAATTTAATTTAAAATTCATGTGTTTGTGATTCAAAGGATACCATTAGTAAGTGGAAAGTCAACACACAGAATACAAGAAACTATTTATTTACCATACAATATGATAAGGGAGTTGCATCCAGAATGTGTAAAGATATTTTACAACTCAACAATAAAAATGATAACCCAATTGAAAAATGGGCAGAGGATTTGAGTAGACATCTCTTCAAAGGATATATATGAATGGCCAACAAGCATCTAAAGAGATGCTCAACATCATTAGTCATTAGAAACATTAGAAACATCTAAAGAGATGCTCAACATCATTAGTCATTGAAAATCAATCACCGTGAAATAAATACCACTGCACACTCACTGGAATGCCTAAAATAGAAATGACAGGCAATACCAAAGTGGTGAGGATGTGGAGAAACTGAAACCCCCTTACACTGCTCGTGGCCTTGCAAAATGGTGAAGCCACTGGTAACTTCTCAAAATGTAGACATAGTGTTTCCATAGGACCACAGAATTCTCCTGTTAGGTATAAGCCCAACAGCACTAAATAAATAATCAAAACCTGCACATGAATTTTCATAGCAACATTATTTATAGGACCAAAATGTAAAAACAATCCAAATGTCCATCAGCCAAAGAATAGATCCATGGCTAATCACATTGTGGTATATCCATGCGATGGAATATTACTCAGCAAAACAAAGGAATGTGGTACTAATATAAGCTATCAGGTAGACAAACCACGAAAACATTATTCTAAGTGAAAGAGGGCAGTCACAAAAGGCCATATATCACATCATCCATTTAGACAAAGTATCTGAAGGAAGCAAATTCAAGTACCGAGCATGATTGCCAGGATCTGGGGAAAGAGAATGGGAAGTTAATATGTATACTGGGCTTATTTTTAGGGTGATGAAAATATTCTAAAGTTAGACAGTGGTGACAGTTGCAGAATTCTGTGAATATGCTAAAAATTACTGAACTGCATACTTTAAAATGATGAAATTTATGGCATGTGAATTATATCTCATTAAAGTTGTGACTTGAAAATGAGTCATCAGACCACCAGGTTATGGGAGACTTAGAGCCCAGTCCAAGCCCTGCTGCCAACTCTGAAGGACTCACCGCCATGTAAGCCTACCCAAGGTCAATCATGAATATATTGTCTCCATGTAGAACATGGAAAGGTCAGACAAGGGCATCGCCATTCCTTCCATTTCTCAAGACTATAATAATATGAATGATTTATCTCCAAATCTTTACAATACACAACACATACAATAGTTGTGTTTTGAAACTATTAGTGTGGTCAAGTAATTCTCACTCCTAGATTTCAATTTCTAAGTAAATGAAACGATTAGGAGACTCAGTGAGATCTGTCATTCTAGATTGCAAAGATCTATTTGAACCTTATCTATGTGTATGAAACTATATCTCTTAAAATATATTCATCAGTATGTTTTCTGAACATGGCAAAGAATTTGGCTTCACAGATTTGTACCTGACTTTCCTCCCTGAATTGTAAACTCTGAAAGGTTTAGACAAAATGTAAGCATGTCACCATTTAGTTATAGGAAATCCATTTGCAAACTGACACAAATTTAAATTGACCTAATTTTTTTTCCCTCAGCTCCAGATTCTTGTTTGTTTGTGTGCTTTTTCATTCAAGACACCTAATACCACATGCCCTCCTTGCTGTCAGCTAGCAAAATGAACTAGGCCTGTGGTGAAGGAAGACTTCCCCCCATTAAGTTTGTCTCTGCTTTGTTTTTGTCTGGTGGACAAATTAGAAAATATCAGGTTAAACTGGGAGGGACAACCCCCAAATAATGAACAAGAAGGGTTCAGCTTCTTACATATGTTATTTTTGAAAATTACACAAATTCCCCAAATAATAAAAAAAGTGTCAACAAATTGGCAGAAGATTGTGCATGGTCTCACTGAAGGTTAGCTCCTTCTCTTGTCCACTTAATTCACATTCATGTGAAAACAGGTGGGAGCTGGGGTTCAGCTTATATTCTGTCAAATAGTTCCAGACAGGGAAATAATACATTCAGGATGAAAATAACCCTTGGCGATATATCTCTGGTGTGAATTACATGACAGTACTCTTAATCATGCTTCTCAGCTATATTTTCACACTTTAGTGGGAACTGTGCATGTTATAATCACATTCCCTGGTAACAGTTTTCAAATCGAAGCCCTACCCAGCATCCTAAAACTCACATTTTAAGGGATTATTTGCTCAAGTCTTTAAAATTGCACAGTCCAGGAGCAGTGTCTCATGCCTGTAATCCCAGCACTTTTGGAGGCCAATGCAGGAGGATTGCTTGAGGCCAGGAGTTTGAAACCAGCCTGGGCAACAGGGCGAGACCCCATCTCTACAAAAGAAAAATTTAAAAAAAATTAGCCAGGCATGGTGGCATGTGCCTGTAATCTCAGCACTTTAGGAGGCGGAGGAGAAGGATTGCTTGAGCCCGGGTGTTCAAGGGTGGAGTGAGTGATGTTTGCACCACTGCACTCCAGCCTGGCAGACAAAGCAAGTCTGTGTCTCAAAAATAAATAAATAAGTAAAATACATAAAATTGCAGAGAAGTTGAAATTAACAAGCCACTTCAGAGGATGGGAGGGATGTATCTTGATTTATGAAAATATTCAGGCATGTATGACAAGAATAAAATTTCCAACATACTGAAGAGAAAAAAATGAACTACTTAATCCCTGTGCTTGATTCCAATTTGTTCTGCAAGAATTTGTAATTTGGAACAAATGATTAAATGAGAACTGAACATAGAGGTAGGGCTTTGAATCCAAATCTTGTAAATGACATTTGTTAGATATAGATCTGGGGCCAGCTGCTTACCACATGCCTAGTAATAATAACAAGGAAAATAATAGAAGCATTAATTACATACTACTTCTGTGTCAGGCCTATGTGAAGCTGTTTATATGGTGTACTCTGTTTAAACTATATCATAGCAGAAGGTAGGATAATTCCCCATTTTACAAAGGGCTTAGAAAAGTGAAATATCTGATCCAAATGGAGGAGGCGGAACCTGAACACAGACTTTCTAATAGCAAACTTTTGGCAGCCACACTGCACTGTTTATTGCCAACTTCATTAGGCTTTAGGTTCCTTATCTACAAAATGGATTGGAAAATATATACCTCAAATTTTTTAAGATCAGATAAGATTGTGTATATAGAAAGTGCTTTTGGATGAATTAGGATGAGGCATTTAAAATTATTGCACATTAAATATTAAAGGATTAAAACTCAATTACTATAAAACACAATTATAAAATGATATTGTTGCATAACACCATCATAAATCCTATATAAAGGAACATATTTAGTCTCACACATTTGGATCATTTCCCAGAAGACAGACTATTGAAACAATAGAATTTTATTTCCTTTTCTAATGGAGCCCAAACATCAGATGCTTGGTTGTCATTCAGAGTTCTTCAAAAAACATGAATGCTACTAAATGCTAATATAACAGGCCTGATTCCAGATGGCCTGGAAAATTTATGGGACTGAAAGCATTGTGCAGTGCAAGCTACAACCAGAGAAGCAGCAGAGGAACCCTTGAGAACCTTCAGAACAGCTTTCTTTTGAAATTTCTTTTAGAGACAGAGTCTGGCTCTGTGACCCAGGATGGAGTGAAGGGCAGCATCATACCTCACTGCAGCCTTGGGCTCAAATGATCCTCCTGCCTGAGCCTCCTGAGTAGCTGGGACTATAGGTGTGCACCACTGTGCCCAACTAAAATTTTTTTTTATTTTTTATTTATTTTGGTAGATATGAGGTCTTATTATGTTGTCCAGGCTGATCTTGAACTCCTAGCCTCAAGCCATCCACCTTCTTGACTCCCAAAGTGCTGGGATTACTGGCATGAGACACCACACCTGGCCAAGAAAGGCTTTGTCTTTTCTTTCTGTCATTTTTATAATTTGGCACGTGTGTTTCGTACCTCATGGCTTTGGCTGAGTTAGAGGTTGTCACTGGATTTCCCATGGGACTGCCTGGCATACGTCCTCAGCTTGGACACCAGGCTTCTGCAAAGTTATGTCTTTGGAAGTGTTAAAATAACTAACTCTTTTTTTCCTTCATGCCCTTTTGTGTGGGCAAACCCAGCCAAGCACATTATAAACGGCGCTTAACAAAATGAGGCCTGCTTTAGCAGGTGTGCAGGGTCAAAGGAGATGAGTTTGTCTCTTTTTTTCCACCGCCCATTTTCATCATCAGCTCTTCTCTTTCTGTGGGGAGGAGGCACTTGGTGATAGACTCTTCATCTTGGACCAGAGCTCTGATATCCTTAGTTCCTTGCAGAAATTCTGACATTTTTACTCTAGGAGAGGAATCTTCAGGTATATCTGAGTATTTGAATTCAGTATTCAAATTGGTGCAAACTCAGACTGTGCTAATGAGTGATTGTTCTATAACATTCTCCATTGCCATTGTAGCCAGATGGGAGAGTGTACTTACCACACTCTATCAGCCTCTTCACTGTTAAGTCAAGCTCTTTTCAAAAAGTGAAGCACTTTCTTGTGTGTTTAACAAATCAAAGTTTCAAACATTGAATAAAAGAAGAAAATTTAGAAGAGAGTTATATCTAATTTACTAAGAATAGTCCATTCCAGGCCTAAACCTTCATACCAATTACACAACAACAATTACATTCTCCAAGGAGAAGTAATAAGAAAAGATTCTCTCAAAAGCCTTATTTGTACCAACTTAGGAACAACTTTTAAGTAGCTGATGCAAGAATAAATAGATTTTAGGCTTTATGAAATACAAAGTTTGAGGGTTCCATCATCACTTCTTTTTTTTTTTGAGACAAAGTCTCGCTCTGTCGACCAGGCTGGCGTGCAGTGGCGTGATCTCGGCTCACTGCAAACTCTGCCTCCGGGGTTCATGCCATTCTCCTGCCTCAGCCTCCGGAGTAGCTGGGACTACAGGCGCCCACCACCACGCCCGTCTCCTTTTTTTTTTTGGATATTTTTAGTAGAGACACGGTTTCACCACGTTAGCCAGGGTGGTCTCGAGCTCCTGACCTCGTGATCTGCCTGCCTCGGCCTCCCAGTGGCCACCATCACTTCTGACACTAACTGCAAGGTCAGGGATCCCCAAGACCATCCCCAGGTTTACAATTCACTAGAAGGACTCAGAACTCAGTCAAGCCACTTATATTCATGGTTAGAGTCTATACAGCAAAAAATGCAGACTACAATCAGCCCAGGGGACAAGTACATACGGCAGGGTCCAGCAGTCAACAAGCCAGGGGCCTCCAGCTGTCCTCTCCCAGGGGAGTTGTGTGGACAGCTCTTACTTCTCTCGGCAAGATGTATGAAAAGACGGCTGGAGTATTGCCAATCAGGGAAGCTCACCTGGGCCTTGATGTCCAGAGATTCCACTGGAATTTGTCTTGGAGACATGGTCAAGTGCAAATGTGACTGGTTTAGTCTTAGCACCTCCAGAGGTCAAGCTGATACCGCATGGCCCTAGGCCCCTGCTATGCTCTGAATGTGCCCCCATAGTTCATATGCTGAAATGTAATCACCAATGGGATATTATTAAGAGGTGAAACATGGCCAGGCGCGGTGGCTCACGCCTGTAATCCCAGCACTTTGGGAGGTCAAGACGGGCAGATTACCTGAAGTCAGGTGTTCGAGACCAGCCTGGCCAACATGGTGAAACCCCGTCTCTACTAAAAATACAAAAATTAGCCAGGTGTGGTGGCAGGCGTCTGTAGTCCCAGCTACTCGGGAGGCTGAGGCAGGAGAATCGCTTAAACCTGGGAGGTGGAGGTTGCAGTGAGCTGAGATCATGCTATTACACTCCAGCATGGGTGACAAGAGTGAGACTCCGTCTCAAAAAAAAAAAAAAAGGTGAAAACTTAGGAGGTGATTAAGTCATGAGAGTAGATCTCTCATGAATGGGATTAATGCCCTTATGAAAGAGGTACAAGGGAGCTGTCTCCCTCCCATCTGCCTTCCGCCCCTGCCATGTGAGGACACAGCAGCTAGGCACCATCTAGAAGTGGAAAGGGCAGCCCTCAGTAGACACTGCACCTGCTGTCACCTTGATCTTGGACTTCCTAGCCTCCTTAACTATGAGAAAGAATTCTGTTATGTATAAATTACCCAGTCTTGGGTATTTTGTTATAACAGCACAAATGAACTAAGACAGCCCTAGCTACAAATCACACTATTTGCATAGACTATATGGTGTGACCCAAGACCCCATCATAGATCACATTGTTAGCATAAACTAGCTGAAGTGGCCCAGGGACCCCAGGTAAGCAAAGACATTCTCATCAAGCAGGACATTCCAAGAGTTTAGAGATTACCTTCCAGGAGCTTGGGGCAAAGGTTTGCTCCTTTCTTTGGGCAAAGTTAACTCTTTCCTGCAGGAGAATATACTAGCATAGTAAGTTGAGCACTACTGACATTTATTGTCTGTATATTATGTTTCAACTTTATGCTGAAAAATTCATGCCAATTAACTCACTTAGCACTTAACTGCATATGATAGTTACTATCATCAATCCTATTTTGCAAATAAGAAAATGGAAGCTGGGTGTGGTGGCTCACACTTGTAATTTCAGTACTTTGGGGGAACAGCTGGGAGGATTGCTTGAGTCCAGGAGTTTGAGATCAGACAGGGCAACATAATGAGACGTCGTCTCTACAAAAAAAAAAAAAAAGAAAAAAAAAAAGCCAGGTGTTGTGGTGCAAGACTGCAGGCCCAGCTACTCAGGAGGCTGAAGTGGGAGAATCATTTGAACTCAGGAGGTCGAGGCTGCAGTGAGTCGTGATTGTGTCACTGTACTCAAGCTTTGGCGACAGAATAAGACCCTAAAACCCCGTCTCAAAAAAAGAAAAAGAAAGAAAATGGAGATGTAAATAGATTGCTCAAATTCTCACAGATCATAATAAAATGTTGAATCCAGATTTGATATTAGACTGCATAATGCTCCTTTCCCTACATATAGGAACTCACTGTGAACTGATGTCTAAAGCATCATTGATAACACAAGCTTAAGGAAAGAGTTAACAGAGCAGGTCTCATTTCTCTGTATTTGTGTGTCTTTAAGGAAGCCTGAAAGCATGACTGATTCTTGCCCAAGGCCTGGGAATTTGGCTCTCCAGAGGTTTTTTTTTTTATCATAACGACCATTTTTTTTTTTGTATACCTGGGACAATGAACCATGCCATTCCAACTTGTCAGGATTCCTTTGCACAAGCATCACTCTTGATGATGTACACTTGGTTTCACTGTTGGAGTCCTGAATTTCAGTTACCCTGGCTGGTCATATAGTAAGATGTGTCTCTGTGACCAGCCCTTTATAAAAGCCCTGGATCCCCAGGTTCACACTGGCTTCCCTGAACTCATGCTAGAGAGAAAACACTCCTGTGTGGCCCAGGATGGGGCAGTCTTAGAAGCCAGTGCTTGGCCACTTTGGACTCCATTCAATGCATCTTTCCCAGTTGCTCTTGCTCTGTATCCCTTGGCTACAATAAACCTTAGCCGTGAGTGTAACCTGCTCTTTTGCCTCGTGAGTTCTCCTAGTGAATCAGCACGCCTGTGGGTGGTCTTGAGCCCCTCAAACAAGATTAAACCCATGCAGTCTTCTCTCTAAAGTCACTGATTTTTGTCACATTATTGATATTAATGTTGAACATTTTATGCCTCAAAAAACAAACAGTATGACAAAGAAACCCAGTGGCGGAAAGTAACACTAGAAAAGATGAACGTTTTAGTGTCCTAAAAAACTCAGTGTTGACAGAGAGATAACCCACTCCCATGGATGCCTCAGAACACTCAGTATTGGTGGATACGAAGCCCACTCCCATAGATGTCTTAGAGTACTCAGTATTGATGGATTTATAGCCCACTCTCGTGGATGCCTTAGAACACTCAGTATTGGTGGATATGCAGCCCACTCCCATGGATATCTTAGAACACTCAGTATTGGTGGATACACAGCCCACTCTCATGGATATCTTAGAACACCCAGTATTGGTAGATATGCAGCCCACTCTCATGGATATCTTAGAACACTCAGTATTGGTGGATAGCAGCCCACTCCCATGGATATCTTAGAACACTCAGTATTTGTGGATTTATAGCCCACTCCCATGGATGCCTTAGAACACTCAGTATTGTTGGATATGCAGCCCACTGCATGGATGCCTCAGAACACTCAGTATTGCTGGATTTATAGCCCACTCCCATGGATGCCTTATAACACTCAGTATTGGTGGATACGCAGCCCACTCCAATGGATATCTTAGAACACTCAGTATTGGTGGATCTACAGCCCACTCCCATGGACGCCTTAGAATATTCAGTATTGTTGGATATGCAGCTCACTCCATGGATGCCTTAGAACACTCAATATTAGTGGATATGCGACACACTTACATGGATGCTTCTTTTGGGGAATACTGTATAGGTTAAAACTGGGCAAATTTTCTCTTCCACAATGTTTTCGAATGATGGAAACAGAATGGGATGAAGACTGTCCATTGATATAAATAGTAAGTCATTATTTTTCCTCTTTGGGAGTTACTCCTCTGTCCTCAAAGCTAATTCAATGTGTGGGCCTTCTTTCTGATGAGCACCAGGGAATTGAGACGTTCTTCTTGGCCTTGACTATCAACTCAGCAGTGGTGAGCAGCCTGTGTCATCGGTCGAGGAGCCAGTATCCAGGGAAACCAGTCTTCAGATGCAGTGTGTGCCCTTCACAAGGGACTCAGAAGGTGAGCACCTGAACACAGACTTTTCTATGCTTTTCCACAAAATTTAAGAGCTTGGTTTTTTTGTGTTTTAAATTTGAGTGGAACAAAACAAGGCTCATTAACTTTTCTGAATGAGCAAAGAGTGTAAGAAGGTATCAAATATCCACAAGCCCCGAGCACATTTACTTATCACACAGAACTGTTTCTTCTTTTGTGTATTTCCTTGGACTTTTATTTTTTAACTAAACATTTTAGTATTTCTTTGTCACATAGTTTTGTGAATGAAAATGTGAGAAACTATAAATTTAGTCAAAGTATCCTGCCTGCACCTCTTTAACAATCACCAGCTTCTTACCATTGACTCACTTATGACCGTTTCCAGATTTATGGAGGTATAATTACAAATAAAAGTTACATACCTTTAAGGTGTAAAACTTGACGTTTTGATATATGTACACACTGTGAAAAGATCACCACAATCAAACTAATTAACATGTCCATCATCTCACATGGTTACTAGACTTTTTGTGTGTGCGGTGAGAACTCTTAAGATCTACTCTCTTGGCAAATTCCAGGTGTGCAATAGGCATTATTAACCATAGTCACTAGGTCTCCAGAACATACTCATCTCGCATAACTGAAACGTTGAACTCTTCAACAAACATCTCCCCATTTCTTTCACACTTCAAGTTCAACTGTTTTACATTTCACTTATAAATGAGATCATACAGTATTTATCTTTCTGTGTCTGGATTATTTCACTTATTTGGCTACATTTGATAGCATATTTTCTTCTTTTTCCTGCATTTTCTTAGTGAGATTTATATTATTTTAATAATTTAAAAATCTGTCTTTCATTCTGTTTGAGAAACCTAACTGAAAGGCTATTCAGAGGAAAAAGAAAGAAGTTGAGAGAAGGAGTATTCTTAAAAAAGGATTTGCACGGCAGGGTCTACCCTCTAGAGAAATGCTGCATTGAAGTAGTTGATTGTTTTTCTTTTGTTTTCAAGGAAAGAAAACAACCCTTGGTGTTCTTCACAGCCTTGGCTATTACACCCAGAATGGTAACACTCCAGTGTTTAAGTTAGTGGAAAAGAGATTATGATTTTTTTTAAAAAATCAAATATTTGAAATACATGTCTCTTGGAGTGTTTTAAAGACATCAAAGAAATGCTGCTCTTCCAGTCTATCCTATAAATTTTTGTCAGCAAGTTCCCAACCCATTTGTCAGAAGAGCAACTTGATATGTTGCAATTCTAAACATCAGTGATCAAAGTTCAACATGGTTTTGAGCCACCCTTCCACTACTTGACTGTGAAAAGGGACTGGAATCTTGCTGACTACCTGCTAACCATCTCTTACCTTAAAGCTATATTTTCTCCTTTAGTGAAAATCATAATGGGGCCATCTTTATGTTTAAGTGGACAAAGCTGCCCATGTGGTGTTCATGATTTGGCTACGGAGGAGTTATTGAAAGTCTCAATAATTCTCACTGTTTAGTACCTTGCTTCCTACGACACTCGGAGGCTCCATCCTTTGGTAACAGCAACTTGTATTTTCTCTTGTGAGCACAAATAACTCTAGGCTAGGCACCCAGGAGTGAAGAGCAGCATCCAGAGACCATGTGGAACCATTTATTCCTTAATGCTCATCAGTTTAACACAAAAAGACTATGCTAGACAATTGAGATGTCTTAAAAGGAACAGGGGACAGAACATGAAAAACAAAGTTAGAAGAACCAAAGGTCAAAATATCAAAAAGCCTGAGGGCCAGGTAGTCATGAAAGCTGTGGCGTGGGTACCTGGAAAGTTGGGAATTGGTCAAGGACAGGACCATTGAGAAGGCCAGCAGGCACTGTAGAGCCAGAGCTGGAAGATGCAGGAGGTGCAGGAGCCCTTCGTGTTTAGGCAGAAGGCAAATCAGACTGTGATTAAATGAGCCCTTCTCCCTTTCCAAGGATGAAGACCTATTGTACCAATGTGGCAGTTGAAAAATGAATTGCAACACAATGACATATATTCACGTTAGGAAAGGGGCAGTACCTGTGCATTCAGAATTGGAACTACAGGTGTAACATTACTGTTGATAGAGGCATCTCCTGCCGCAGTCCACTCAGCCTGAGCTGCCAGCCCGCCTAGCTTCTGCAAAGCCCCGAGTTGTCATGGCAACCACTTCCTGAGACTTGACACTCATGCCTGCAGACTCTGGGTCCTGACTTAAATAATTTTATTTTTTTAAAAGGCATAAATCGATAGCGCAATAAAATCTGGTTTAAAGATTGCTTCCATTTGTGCCACAATTGCTCGGAGGTTCCCCTTCCCCCAGGTTGAAAAAGAAAACATTTTATTTTAGGTAAAAACAATGCCTTTAAAAATTATTATTCATATGTTTACCAAGTAATTCCTTAATGCACTCTTTCTCTAGAAGCTAATGGGGGATATGGGACTCTCTGGGGCTTACTCTGCTGCACAAGCAAAAGCCTCACCGGTGGGGGCCATTGGAATGTGCCTGTGGCCGGGAGTGGCTCTGCTGCACAGTGGCAGCTGAATCAGTGACATCCTCAAAGTCAGGGCTGGTGCCTGTCTCTGTGGAGGACACCATTGCTGCACCCTTGCTGCTTTCAGGTAACTCCCTCCTCACATTATGAATGGAGGAGCTCAGGTGCAAAAGGGTCAAGGAAGAGTCTGGGGGGCCAGGCCTGCTTCTTGAGGCCACGCACCTCTCCTCCTGGACAGCCTTGCTGTGTTTTGTTTCTTAGTGTGAAATTCATTCCCAGGAGATTGCTCCTTCCCTTCCCATTTCCCCCTCACTACATCAGAGCAACACCATCTTCCAGCTCTGCTGCTATGGCCTGGAGTGCTTCTTGTTGGAGCCGCACTGGGCTCACGGGGTCCCCTGGCCGGTCATCAGGCCTCCTTCCTTCATATTCATCTGAGGCAGGGCTGCCGCCTTCCTCTGTTTCTCCTGTGAGCATTCAGTGCTTTATAGGAGTTGCTTTTGCTCATGCTGGATCTTCAGTGGGGGCCAACCCACAGCATCTCAGGCACATCTCCTGAGCCTCTGCAGGTGACGGACCTTTCCCACTCACCATATTGTCTGATCCTCGCAAAAGCCCTACAGGAAATAGGATGATCCGAGTATAGGCAAGAGCCTAGGCTCAAGGAAGCTAAGGGACTAGTCCAAGGGTAGTCACTAGGAGATGGGGAGATGGCTTTAGTCCATGCCACAGCTTGTCAAGTGTGCACCAAGCCACCAGCCACCTCACATCAGTGACAGGCACCTGGCAGGTCTGATACAAAGGGAAGCCCCGTCCAGTCTTCGCACTGGAATAAGGGGAAAAAGGAAAAATACACTTGACCCAAGATGATCTTGTTGCTGAAATGACAGAGGTAGAGACCCCATCAGAGATTGTGGCAGTAACCAGAGTGAAGGAGCATCTGAGGGAGCTTGTGGGGAAATAGATTGACACGAGAGAAGGTGGACACACTGTGAAGGCCGATGAGCTGTGGACCTGAGGGCACCTGGGCCCCGGGTGACGGAAGGATGGATGTGGGGAGAAGCAGAAGTGACTTTTAGAGATGGAAAACATGACCTGCTAGCAGAAAACTGCACCCAGCACCCAGCCAAAGCTGTGGAGCTGGAGAGAGAAACACCAACAGGGGCAGGAGAAGGAGGCTTAGGAGCCATCAGTCACCTAGAGGTCATCGAAAATACATAGGCCAGATGCTGTCTATTTTAAGAGGGATGAGTGTCACCCACATTAAGTCATCTCAAGAACATCAACTAAGAAGTATCCTGATGGGGCCAGAAATCTCAATTTTAAGATAATTAGAAACATCTCTGGGCTCTACCCACTGCATACCAGCAGCACCCACAGCTCCTGGGCCAGAAATCTCAATTTTAAGATAATTAGCAACATGCCTGGGCTCTACCCACTGCATACGAGCAGCACCCAGAGCTCCCAACTGTGACAACCAAAAATATCTTCAGATACTTCCATATGTTCTTTGGGACAGTAATATCCCCTCCAGCTAAGAACCACTGCTCTAGAGAATTCCATTAAACGGTTGATTACTTTATTTTATTAAACAGCCACCCTTTATTGAACATTTAAGTCATTTCCAATGATTCTTTGTGATTAGCAGCTTTTTTCCTAGAAAGAGAATTGTGAAGAACAGGTAAAAAGCTGAGGAAACTGAAAATCAGTAACTCTTCTTGGATTCCCAAGAGAAGTGAGGTCACAGGGCAAAACCACCATCCTTGAAATAGACAGGCTGATTGGCACATAGGAAGAATCGCAATTTACCGGGGCAGAAACCCACAAGCTAAAACCTCTGGGGGAACTAGCGCCAGGGCAGGGAAAACTGAACCACGATTGATGGACTTGCTGGTGGCTCAGAGTGGAAGATTCTGAGAGAGAGAAACTCCAGGGGGACTCAACCATCGAAAACCCCCTCACTTTTGTGAGTTTTACCTCCCGAAGCTCTACCTTATTCTTACAGTGAATATCAGATAGGAGGCCCCTCATGCTCTGGCAGAAGGAGAGGAAAAGGAACCATTTTGAAATATGCCACAGCATCCGGTTCTTCTTAGCAAAGGCTGCCCTCGGCAGATACTGTTCAAACAGAGCCTAACCTGCTGGGGTCTTATCAGAGCCCTACTGACCTGAGGACAGGGAAATACTCAACTCCAGCCCACCAAAGGCCATGCATCCCACCTAAGTGGGGAAATTCAAAGTCAAGTGGCACAGGCTCATTAAAAGGCTGAGACCCAATCACAGGACTAGATGAAGTTTCCCCACCCACATCTTACCACCACATGATTAGAGGCCTGTTTACAGCAGTCTCTCTTAACCGGTACATCCTGTCTGACTATGAAGAAAAAAGTACAAGACATTCTAATAGGCACAGTTTGACGTGTAAGCCAAAAAGTATCTGAGACAGGTCTCAACCAATGTAGGAGTTTACTTTGCCCAAGTTAAGGATATTCCTGAGACAGATGCCTGTACCTTTCTTTGAAGATGATTTTTTTTTTTTTTTTTTTTTTTTTGAGACGGAGTCTCACTCTGTCACCCAGGCTGGAGTGCAGTGGCACGATCTCGGCTCACTGCAAGCTCTGCCTCGCGGGTTCACGCCATTCTCCTGCCTCAGCCTCTCCAAGTAGCTGGGACTACAGGCGCCCGCCACCACGCCCGGCTATTTTTTGTATTTTTAGTAGAGACGGGGTTTCACCGTGGTCTCGATCTCCTGACCTCATGATCCGCCCGCCTCGGCCTCCCAAAGTGCTGGGATTACAAGCGTGAGCCACCGCGCACGGCCTTGAAGATGATTTTGAGGGCTTCAACATTTGAATGGGAAAAGTGGGCCAGAAAGTGGGGGGGTATGGTAATCCATATGTTGCAAGAGGAAAGGAGCAGGTAGGGGAATACACAATTATGTATTTATCTCATGCTCAGTAAGGTGACCATAGAGTAGCTACCTGTGAAGATCTTTAACCTTTTATCTGTGGCTATCTGCTTAGGACAAAAGGAAAGGCTCTTTCTTGCATGGCCCCACTTTCAGCTTAATCTTTCTTTTGGCAGAGTGGATTGGGGTCTTAAGTTTTCCTTTCACAGAAGAAACAGAGCAAGCATCAGAATGAGACTCAGCTATGGAAGGGCTATTAGAATTGCTAGATCAGGAATTTATTTATTTTTTTAAATGTCAGTAGGTTTTTGGGGAACAGGTGGTGTTTGGTTACATGGACAAGTTGTTTAGTGGGCATTTCGGAGATGGTGGCGCATTCATTACCTGAGTAGTGTACACTCGTCCCCCCCAACGCTTTCCCCCGGTCCCCAGAGTCCATCATATCATTCTTATTTAGGAATGTAAAACTACGATGATGAATATGCTAAGAGATCTAATGGATAAAGTAGACAACATGCAAGAACAGATAGGCAATATAAGCAGAGAGATGGAAATTCTAAGAAAGAACCAAAAAGAAATGCTCCAGACCCAAAGCACTGTCAGAGCCATGAGGAATGCCTTCAGGGGTTCACTAGAGATGCATACAGCTCAGGAGAACCATCTCTGAGCTTGAGGAGATAGAAATAGAAAACTTTAAAACTGCAAAGCAAAGAGAAAAAAACAGAAATAATGGAACAGAATATTCAAGAACTATGGGACAACTACAAAAGGGGAAACACATGCATAATGGGAATATGAGGAGAAAGAGAAAGGAAAAGACAACATCTTTAATACTTATTTAAAATGAATTTACTTTTTAATACTAATTTTGATAATCAAATTAAAATATTGACTTGATAATTTATCCAAATTAATGTCAGATACGAAAACACAGATCCAGGAAGCTCAGAGGACCTCAAGCAGGATAAATGCCAAAAATAAAAATTTCACCTGAACAGATCACTTTCATACTCCCGAAAATCAAAGATAAAGAAAAAATCCTGAAAGAAGCCAAAGGAAAGGGAATTGCTGTTATTCTGAAGACTCTGACACCTATTTTAGAGAGCTAGGAGGGCAGGGTCGCCCAAGCTTCTGAAAAACACGGGGCAGGCAAATGACGATAAAGCAAAGACATTTCAGCAGGAGAATGTCAGAGACACTCTGGACAGTAGATGTTCAGAGTCTCTGACATGGGACATGACAGCTCATGAGAGGGTGGTCTCTGTGATGCCGGATAACTGAGTCACAACCATCCGGTTAAGCAAAACTATGCAGAACATGCCAACAAATTCAAGGTATTAAATGGATTAAGTGAATGCTTCCTCAGTACCAAGTCCTCCCCAGTCCCTGGATTTCCTTTGAGTTCCCCATCTGTAAATGCTTGTTTCATTTATTCAAAATAAGCAGCAGGACCTTCCCACTTAAAGCATCACAATAGGTAGAGTCTGGGCCTCTTCCAGACTTGGAAGAAATCCATCTCCCAATGAAACCTCTCCAGGCTGTTGAGAAAGCCATGGCTCACTAGAATAAACAGTAGGCTGCCCACAGAGGTGACCTGAGAGCACAATAACAGCACGGAAGAAAGAGGCAGGTGACGGCAAGAAGAGCCAGAAAGGGAGAAACCACGAGGGCTTTGGGACATTCATGAACCAGCGAGATAACATGAACTGATCCCAAGAGGAGAGAAGAGGCAGAAATAAAATGTTTACATCATTTGCTTTAAAAATATTACACGTACTTATTCCATAAAATTTAGGCAGCTTGAGAATAAAACTTCAGTTCAGTAGAGGTTACCTAGTGTTTGAATCAGTAATTCCACATAAGCACTGAAATCTACAATTCCTTCACAATTAAAAAGAAAGGCTCTGAGCATTAACATCTCTAAGGAATTCCACCTTGCACATTTTATCCATACAAATTTAATTTTCTAGAATAAATCAGAGACCTAACAGATGCCTAGTAGAGCACTTTATTCAAATTAGTCCTTCTAAACATGAACATTAATTAACTGAAAATATTTGAGAGAAAAATAGGAATGTAGAAAAATTGGTATCTCATTTCTTCTTTCCAAACCAAAGAAATAGTTGTTCGAAAGATGAAAAGGGTGCATCCTGAGTTAGACATAACTGCAAAATTACAGCCTTGGATGAATAAATAATTTTATTCTGTGAGCAAGCTTCAGCAGCTGGGACTTACATTCTCAGCTCCCTCTGCAATTCTCCGTCTCAAAATCAACCACAACTTATACACACTGATCTGAATGCAGTTTTAAAAATAAGGGCCCAATTAAATGTGAAAGTATGCATTTAAGTTATCTACCCAAATGTGATTTAAGCTGTAACCACAACTTGAAAATAATGATTTTTTGTGTGCTACATTAAGCACAGGTGACAGCTCATTTCTAACGTTATCACACACGTTTTTTCTTTTCAAAATACCCTGTTTTCCCCCTAAACTATGCAATCTGCATATAATTGTAAATCTTTCTCTAATATCTCTAATTCTAGTGAAGTTTGTTGTCCTCTAATTGACCTTATTAACCTTGGTCAAGCTTTTCTTCTACATTTTTTGCCTTAACTAATGGCAAATTTGAGATGTATAGTCTTAAAATAAAATGATATGGTAGACTTGTAATTACTTCATCGAATATACTTTAATCATGAATTATTGTAAATGAAAATCTCCTGTAACTGTACATTATTATCTATAAAACTTTTTTAAACACTGCTAAAATGGATAAAGTATGATTTATAATCTATTTCTTGGCTCATTTGCTGTTTGTTCTAAAGAGATTATGCATCTTTTCATTTTTTTGGTTGCTTTGACTTGAAAAAATAAATATAAAACAAATTTAGACAAAACACATTAAAAATAACTTTGTAATTAATTATATTTATTTCCACAGTGATTTGCAATAAACAGGAAGTAAAGAAAACTGTTACTTTACTGTGAATTTTTTTAAGAGAGCAAATATATCATTTGTAACTGGACATGCAAGGTTAAAATTTGGAGTAAAAAATACTGAAACAAAAATAACACATTAATTTTTTATTTCCTTAAGGGAAGTCATAATATTTGTTTTTTTCCTTCAAAGAAACGATTAATGATACAAAATCCTAGTCCTTTACTGAGCTGTTACAGGAGGAAAGATGAAAGCCAGCTCAAATACAAAGCCCCGCAGGGTGGCTTTGCATTAGAATGCTCAGCACAAAGGTCTAAGACCACGCTGCCTCTTCCATGTTCAAGTGTGTGAGAGCTGCCAAGAACATCTGATTTCCTCTTCCCATTTTTACCACCTACCTCTAATCCATGAGCTTAGTTCACTGATTTATGTTCTGTGAATGGATGACACAATACAAACACGCTTTATTTATTTAGGACAGAGTCAAAGAACAATCTGAATGAGTATCAGATAATTCTGCTGACTGAAAGTAGGCCAATTCAAAAAGGTTACATCTGGTATCATACCATTTATATATGGTTGAAATGCCAAAATTATAGAAATAGAGAACAAATTAGTGATTTCCAGGGGTCAAGGACAGGAGGGAGTGAATGTGGCTAAAAAAAGGGCAGCATGAGTGATCCTTACAATGGTGGAAATGTTCAGTGTCTTGACTCTGTCAGTGTCAATGTTTTGGTATTGTACTATCCTTTTGCAGGATGTTACCACTGGGGGAAATGAGGGAAGGGAACGTGGAAGCTCCTGTATTATTTCTTACGGTTGCATGTGACTCTACAGTTATCTCAAAATATAAAGTTTAATTAGGAAACTTGCATGACTGAAAAAAGTGAAGGAGAAATGCAGACTCAGAAAAATAAAAAGTTAGGGAATAAAATGGCAGCAGACCTGCCCAGAAATAAATATAAGAAGTTCTTCAAGCAGAAGAAAAATAAAAAAAGTAACATAATGCAAAATTAAACCTACGTAAAGAAAGAAAGAGCATTGGACAAAGAAGAAATTAAGGTAAAGTAAAATCTTTTATTTTTCTTATTCACAATTGATCTAAAATGTAACTGTTCAAAGTGATAATAGTAATAATGTACTGGGTGTAGCCATCAGTACATAAAGAACAAGAGGGAGAAGCTGAGGATACGCCGGGAAAAGGCACCTGAAGTACATGTTAAATGGTATGGTGTTATTTGAAGGGGAGCTTAGTTTATTTAATATGTATATTGCAAATCCTATGGCAACCACTTAAAAACACAGGAATATAGTAAGAGAGAAGCAAAAAACTGACTCATATAAAAGCCTTTGAAAAGTCCCCTCCATAAAAGCAATAAGAATACTGGTAACAGCAACAACAAAAGTTAAAATCAAATTATTCAGAACTTTGAAAATTAACCAGACACTTGGAACAGTTGAAGCAGAGTTCATTCAGGAAGAATGGCTGGATCTCAGTAACGCAAGGAAGCTATGGGGTATTAAATATTTTAAGTTGGCCAGTTCTCATTCCCCATTTCTCATTTCTGTGACAGCCTTGAATTGAGAAACTTTATAACTATGGTAACCATGAAACCAGCAGCCTAGCAACAAGTAGTGGGGGCAGAATGGGTTAGGAGCTTTGGAGGATTGTCTGGCCTCTTTACTCTGTCAGAAAACCTCGTTCATAGGGTTTATTTTTATTTGTCCTGAATCAGAGCTTGTTCAGTGAAGAAAGCCATACCCACAGTGTTTGTCCAAAACTGCTAACCACAGTCATTTAACATCCTGGATGCCTGAGGTGGTGATGCTAGTCGGGCAAGCAAGAGGCTGGTGAAAATCCTTAAATAAATACCACGAAGGATTGAGATTGTAAATACAGTGCTTTGAAAAGCTCTAACATCTAACTGAAGATCTATAAGGGCATACTCATGTGCAGGGCTGTAGGCATGCCCAGAAAAGGCACAAACGGTCCTAATGTCTCATCTCTGATGGATCTTCAATCTCTGTGAAAGACGAACTTTAGAATGAAGCTTAAGGCAGGCTTGTAAACTATCTGCCAAAGCACTGAAAGCATTCCAACACACACACACAAACACACACACACACACACACGAGCGCGCGCACGCATGCTCTCTCTCTCTCTCTCTTTCACCAACCTGCTCAACAAAGTGTTAAAGGAAAAAGACTGCTAACCAAGAGTTCTACAGTCAGCAAAAATAGCTTTGGAAAAAAATGAAGGAGAAATTAAGACATTCTCAGATAACTAAAACTGAGAGAATGTCACTAGTAAACCTTCTCTACAGGAAATACTAAAGGTTAAATAAAAGGATACTAGACAGTACCTTGGATTCACCAGAAGGAAATTGTCAAATGTCAGTCAATATAAAATAAGTAATCTGAATACTACTCTATTACACAAATTAAACATACAATTTTTAAACCTTCTGGAAAAGAAGCCTTCATGCTCTGACAGCTTTAATGGAGGTTTCACCAAATATTAGCATCAATTCTAACAATATTTGTCAAAAACAAATAAGGATGAAATAGTTCCCACAATATTTTATAAGGTTAATATCACCTAAATACCAAGCTAAACTAAAAAAGTACAAAAAAACTACAGTATCTTTTATAAACTGAGATGAAAAATGATTTTAAAAAATAGTAAATTGAATCTAGCCATTTGTTAAAAGGACTATACAACCCCAAAATGGGATTTATTCCAGCAATGATTAAATATCAATGTTATCCACCATAATAACAGACTAAAGAAGAAAAACATGATCTTATCTTTGACAGATAAATGCTTTTGACAAGATTTAATATCTACTTATAACTGAAACTCTTAGAAAATTAGGAATAGAGAAAAACATTCTTGGTTTTATAAATAAAATATTTCATCTAACATCACACTTCATAGTAGAAGACTAAGTGCTTCATCCCCAATATCAGGACCAAGGCAAAGATGTCCATTCTTACCACTCTGGCACAGTACAGGAAGTTTTAGCCAGTACAGTCAGGCATAAAAAGGAAATCAAAGTCGTATGGATTGGAAAGAAAGAAAGAAAACACTCTCTAATTGTCTACATATAAAATCCCCAAAAATCTATATAAAAAAACTAACTTCTAGAACTAATGAAGAAGTTCAGCAAGGTCATAAGATACAAGATCAACACATAAAAATCAGTCATTTTTTCTACATATTTTTCTACATACTAATAAAGATATAAATAATGGAGAGACGCACGGTGTTCCTGTTTTGGAAGACTCAGTACAACAAATATGTCAATTCTCCTAGGTTCCTTATAAAATTCCGGCTAGAGTTTTTTGGTACATAAGATAAGCTACTCCAAAAGTTATAAGGAAAGATAGAGGAATTTGACTAGCTAAAACAATTTCAAAAAAGAATTAAAATAGGGGGAAGCACTTTACCTGATGTTAAGATTAATTATATAGCTACAGTAATTGAGACAGTTTACTATTGGTGGAGGATACATACACAGATCAATGAAACAGAACAGAGACTCCATAAGCAGATTCAAATATGTCTAAGCGATTTTTTTTTTTTTACAAAGGAACAAAACCAAGTCAATGGAGGAAGGATAGCTTTCTCAACAAATGGTGCTTGAAAAATTGGACATTCATAGCCCCCGCACCAAACCTTAATCTATATTGCATGCCATGCACAAAAATTAATTCAAAATAGATTTAAATATAAAACTATAAAAATTTTGGAAAAACATGGGAATAAGTCAGACAACAGTCTAGAGAATGAGTTTTTAGGTATGATATCAAAAGCAAGATCGATAAAAGAAAAAAATGTTAAGTTGGATTTCATCAACATTAAAATTTTGCTCTGTCAAAAACCCTGGTATTAGGATAAAAAGATAAGCTACAAACATATTTAGAAAAAATATAGAAAGGACCAGAAAGGTGGGTCTGGAAATATTCCCACTGTGTAGAAATCCATTTAATTGGCTTAATACTTTAAACATTAAAGTATTTAATGTTTTTGTAAAGTTGTATAATACATACTGTACAAGATGACTTATGGAACCTTAAAATATCTTCGAGCTTGATGATGGGGCAAAAAATCACTGCACCACCCAAGGTCTTAAAGTGCATTACCAGCAGAAGCTGAAAAGAACGCAATGGGTCCAGTTTCCTGTCTTTTTTGAATGTTTATCTTATAATATGTGCAGGCAAACAGACTTAGTGACATCTGGAAGTCCGAAGGCAGTTAGGGCTCAGCAGGTGCCTTGAGGAGGAGAAATTCTATTGTCCTCTGCAGTCACCGCGAAGGAGAAAACACCACACTGGAAATCTCTGGAATTCCAAAACGTGGCAGACCCGTGGCCCTCACAGCTATTACCGCTGCATTTCTTACCTTCTTACCTGCTTTGGCCCCGGGGTTGGTTTGTGTCAATGTTCATTTCTTCATGATAATAGCATCTATAGGTCCATTAATAGTTGGAAATAATTTCAGAACTATAAAGCAGCCATTCCTGCCTCTCTTGAGGGATTTTGAGACCTGGTTTCTGGTTGTAGCTCAGCAAACAAATAGCTGCACGATCACTGGCTTTTCATTAAGTTTCTGGAAGCAGTGTTCTCAACTATAATTTCATTTATATGTATCACTAATATTCAATACATCTGGGAGCTTTTACTAAAAACACAGATTCTAAGGCCCCAGGGCAGTCCTCTTAAAATACAACTTCTGAGACTTGGCAGAAAGTCCCTGGAATCTGCATTTAATAATTTTCCAGTGTTTCTGATATTTACCATTGTTATAGAACCACTGGTATAAGATTCCACCCAGATCTACTAGCCTAAGATTTTTTTTTAAGATTTTATTTTTTAGAGCAGTTTTCAGGTCACAGTAAAATTGAGAGGAAGTTGCAGAGATACCCCATGGAGGCCCCACCCTACACATGCATGGCCTCCCTATTACCAACATCCCACACCAGAGTGGTGCATTTACTACCACATTGTTGTCACACAAAGTCCATGGTTCACAGTAGGGTTCACTCTTGGTGTGTACCTGCTATGGATTTGGACAAACGTATGGCATATATCCATATTTTATATTTAATATTATATTGCATATTTAATGTTATACAGAGTAGTTCCAATGCCCCAAAAATCCTCTGGGCTCCACCTATTCATCCACTTTGCTCCTACCTTGCTCCCATCCCCTGGCAACCACTGCTCTCTATACAGTCGCCATAGCTTTACCTTTTCCAGAATTCCATATAGTTAGAATCATACAGTTATAGCCCTTTCAGTTGGCTTCTTTCACTTAGTAATATGCATCTAATTTTTCACCCATGTTTTTCTATGGCTTGATGGCTCATTTATTAATAGCCCTGAATAATATTCCATTGTCTGGGTGTACCAAAGTTGACTTATTCATTTACCTACTGAATAACATCTTGGTTGTTTCCAAGTGTTGGTAATTATGAATAAAGCTGCCACAAACATCCATGTGCAGGCTTTTGGGTAGACATGTTTTCAGTTCATTTGGGCAAATACCAAGGAGTGTGACTGCTGTGTCACATGGTAAGGGTATGTTTAGTTTTGTAAGAAGCTGCCAAACTGTCTCCAAAGTGTGCTACCATTGTGCATTTCCATCAGCAATGCACGAGAGTTCCTGCTGCTCCATATCCTTGTCAGCATTTGCTGGAGTCAGTGTTCTGGATTTTGCCCATTCCAGTAGGTGTGTAGTAAGTGGCAGTCAATTATTTTTTTAATAAACATTTGCTTTAGAGCCGAGCGTGGTGGCTCACACCTGTAATCCCAGCAATTTCGGAGGCCAAGATGGGTGGATCACTTGAGGCTGGAGTTCAAGACCAGTCTGACCAACATGGTAAAACCCTGTCTCTACTAAAACTACAAAATTAGCCAGCCGTGGTCGCGCGTGCCATAATCGCAGCTACTCCCGAGGGTGAGGCAGGAGAATTGCTTGAAATTAGGAGGCAGAGGTTGCAATGAGCTGAGATTGTGCCACTGCACTCCAGCCTGGGTGACAGAGCCACAGTCTGTCTCAAAACAACAACACCACCAAAAAAAAAAAAAAAAAAAAAAAAAGGAAAAGAAAAAAATTGCTTTAGAATAATATCAGATTTACAGAAAAGTTTCAAACATGGTACGGAGTTCCCATCTACGTTTGACCCTTTCCGCCCTATTGTTAATCTTCCATTACCCTGGTATATTGACAAAACTAACAAACTACATTGGTGTACTACTCTTTAATAGCTCCAGATTTACCGAGTTTTGCTAGTACCCTCTTGCCGTTCCAGAATTCAGCCTTGGATCCCACTACGATTATCTGTGATCTCTCCTTAGTTTCCTCTAATCTGTGACAGTTTCTTAATCGTGCCTTGTTTTTGACGACCTTGACAGTTTTGAGGAGTACTGGTCAGGTACCCCGTTAAATATCCTCAATCTGGTTTTGCCTGATGTTTTCTTGTGGCGAAACATGTGCATGAGTGTTTTAGGGGCTACCACAGAGGTGATGTGCTATTCTCAACACATCATATCACGCTGTCCACATGGCTAACCACTGGTGAGGGTCACCTTGATCACTTGGATGCCATCAGGTTTGTCAGGTCTCACCATTGTAAAGATATTTTATTTCTCCCCTTTCATATTCTAGTCTTAAAAAAAAATCATTAAGTCCAGCCCACACTCATGTGGGAATGGCGTGGGGTTAAGCTCCACCTCCTAGCAAGAAGTATCTACAGAAATTATTTTGAATTCTTCTGACAGGAATACTTGTGTTTCTTCCCTCCCCATTTATTTATATATTCAATCATTATATCTGTATGGACTCATGTATATTTTATTTTGGGGGCTAAATTTCAATAAATTTAATTATCAATTTTTTTGAGATGGGAGTCTCAACACATTGCCCAGATTGGTCTCAAACGCATGGGTTCAAGCAATCCTCCTGCCTCAGCTTCCCATGTAGCTGGGATTACAGGTGCACACCACTGGGCTGGCTTCATTATTAATTTGTTGTTCAAACTGCTTGGCCATTGGGAGCTCTTTTATTTCTTTTACGTGCCCCATCCTTGTGTCTTTTAACATTTTCTTACTTCCTGGCACTACAGGATGCTCCATTTGCCTACATTTTCCTCTATTTTCCCTATATTCCCTCCCCTAGTCCTAGAATCAGCCATTTCTTAAAGGAGTCCTGGTTTATTTTATTAGAAAATCATATTTAGAGACCAAGACGAGGGTGCTGGGTGTACTCATTGCTACTGGGCTGTTGCCACTTCAAAACCCTCTCAGCACACAAACACACACACATACAGAAAAAATCAACCATTATTTATCAATTCACCTACAGATGAACATTTGGATTCTCATAAATTCTTCACTAGCAAAAGATGTATTGCAATGAACATTTTTAGAAATGTCTTCTTGAATGCATAAGTGAAATTTTTCTTGTATATTTGTCTAAAAGTAGAATTGTTTGGACATAGAGGATGTACACCATCAGCTTTACCAATTACCTGTAATGATTTTCCAACTGTCAGTGTAAAGCAATCTTTGACCCCCCACACTTAACAAATACTTCATATTTAGTGGGATCTTTAAAATGTTTCCAATCTAACATGCATGACATGCCATCTCGTTTTTGTGTACATTTATAATTATTTCTTTAATAACAAATGAGGCTGAGCAACATATCATTATCTACTGATCATGGATTTAATGGTCATAGAGATATTTTCTTACATATGTGTTAGTTAATGTTTCTATTTTATTCATATTTATGTTTTTAATCAACCTGGAATTGATTTCTAGGTAATGTGCATAGGGATCTTATTTTATTTTATGTTCTATACAGAAAAAAGTAATGTCCTACAATTATATACCAAACAACGCATCCTTTCATCATGTTTTCAATGCAAGCTTTAGAATAACAGGTTTCTGGGGAAGCATCATTGTGTCTTAGGATCTCTATTCCATTTGGTTTGTCCATTTGCTTATTCTTCTATCAATATCACACTTGCTCTTTTGCTCTCAAAGTATAAGCTATTCTTGACTCTGTTTTGATGCAAACCACACCCTGACTTGCGAGAACATACCAGTGTAAGAATCTATGGGGCGTGGCAGAGCAAGAAGAGCCATGCCATTTACACAAAGAACGTGCCTCCCGCACCCCACACAGCTGAGACAGGCCAAGAGCACAAGGGCTCCTCACCAGTCAGAGTCAGGAGAGGACACTGATGGGCATGGTTTGTTGCCTTTGCTGGACAGTGGTCTCAAAAGCCCTCAGAGAAGATACATGTGGCCACCCTGGATGACCACCTGTCACACAGTCCCAAGTGGGGAGATTCAACATCCTGAGGCCAGTGGCAGTGGGTGCCCCAAGTAGAGAATGCCCACTGCTACCCCTGTGTCAGCATCATTTTTGTGGCCCAAGCTCATGCCAGTGAGCAGAAAATGTCCATTAACCAGACAGTCCTCCCAGACCAGGCCGGGCCCCAGGGCCCCAGGATGACCACGTAGGCACAAGCTCCAGAGCTATGTGGGGTATCTGGTTGACCCCCATGTATAAACAGAGAGCAAAGAGCCAGGGGCCAGATGGGTGCATCCCAGGCTCAGGGAGTCCAGTGAGACAGCGCTGACATGCTGCAGGTCACAGCTACCAGGGAGGAACTTAGACAATTTCAAAGTAGGCATTGCCAGCCCAGCTAGCCCAGGTACCAGAGAAGGACTCAAAAGTTTTGAAGAAAGCACTCCAAAGTATGCAGACTCCTGGGGTAGGAGGCCTGATAGGTTTTTTTCTTCAGACGGAGTCTCACTCTGTCGCCCAAGCTGGAGTGCAGTGGCACCATCTCAGCTCACTGCAAGCTCCGCCTCCCAGTTTCACACCATTCTCCTGCCTCAGCCTCCCAAGTAGCTGGGACTACAGGCGCCTGCCACCACACGTGGCTACTTTTTTATATTTTTAGTAGAGATGGGGTTTCACCATGTTAGCCAGGATGGTCTTGATCTCCTGACCTCGTGATCCGTCCACCTCGGCCTCCCAAAGTGCTGGGATTACAGGCATGAGCCACCGAGCCCGGCCTTTTTTTTTTTTTTAACTGAGTCTGGCTTTGTCACCAGGCTTAAGTGCAGTGGTGCGATCTCAGCTCACTGCAATCTCTACCTCCCTGGTTCAAGTGATTCTCCTGCCTCGGCCTCCTGAGTAGCTGGGATTACAGGCGCACACTAACACACCTAGCTAATTTTTGATTTTTAGTAGAGATGGGGTTTCACCATGTTGACCAGGCTGGTCTTTATCTCCTGAACTCGTGATCTGCCTGCCTCGGCCTCCCAAAGTGCTGGGATTACAGACGTGAGCCACCAAGCCTGGCCAGGAGTTCTTTAAAAGCATTTTGAATTCACTCTGTTGTCTTTTGAATTCCATCTTCTGAGTTGAGAAGTAACTCTCAATGTAATGACTGCACCTTGGAAGGAAATTAGTGTTTTGTCTCTAGGTGCTTTCAATAATTTTCTGTTGGGTCTGATTTTCAGCTGATTACCTAGGTGTGTTTAAGTGTCTTTTAATCACATTCTTATTCACCCTGATTGGAGTTTATAGGGGTTTGGAATTTTTGATTTGGTGTCTTTCATCCATTTTGAAAATTTCTCAGCTCTCATTGCTTCCAACATCATCGCTCTCTCATTTTCTTCCTTTTTCTGAACTCCAATTACATACGCCTGGCTCTTTGGTAAAAGAGCATTGCCTGATTGGTACTTCTGCTTCTATATTTTCCATCCTTTAACTTTTCAACATTTTTTTTGGTCATTTTATTCTGGCCAATCTTCTACTTCACTAATTCTCTCTTCAAAGTTCTTGAATTTCAGTCTTAATTTTTTTCTTTTATAATTTATTGTTCCTAGTTCACTGTTTCTTTATTGTTTATTGTTTCTAGTTCACTGTTCAAATTTATATCTTATCTTTTACTTACTTGAACATTCTAGTGATGGTTCTTTGGCAGTCTGATTTTATCAAATAGGATGGACCACAAGACCCCGGGATGATCACATAGGTACACGCTCTAGACCTATGTGAGGCATTTGGTTGACCCCATGTATAGGCAGGAGGATAGAAAGAAAAGAGCCAGTGGCCAGATATGGGCATCCCATCACAGTTGTCCTTGTGAATCAGTTTCTATTTATTTCTTGTTCTCCTCTTGTTAGTTGCTTATGGTATATTTTCTCCTTCTCTGTCTGTGCATTTTCTATTAACCCCAGATATTGAATATGAAAATTTGTAAACATAATTTGGGGCTTAAGACAAGAATACTTTGGAGAGGATTTGCATTTCATTCTGGGTACCTAGGAGCACAAGCTCTCCTGGATCCACTTAATCTGATTTTAAGATTGACATAATTTAGTGCTGGGCTTCCAATCCTGGAAGGGCCAGGATATCTCTAGTTTATCCTTACTCCCAGGATATATTTCTTGAGGACTCATATGCCAAATAAGTGGTGTTTGCCAGGCTGACCCCTTGGTGGGCCTTAGGCTCATTTTGTCCTTAGATTCACAAGGCTGTCAAATGATCTCCTTAGCTCTTAACCCTCTCAGATGCTTAAAATGCTGATATCCATAGAAGAGGGCTGGCCCCAAATGGCCATCTTTCTGTTTATTCCTTTCCCTGAACTTGACCCCTTAAGTCTTCAATATCTTGTTAGCATTCTGAAATATTCAAGCATTTTTTTTCGTCTGTCTTCAGAGAGGTTTATCTGAATTATATAGTCCACTATTACCAGACTCCGAAATACCCATCACATCTACAAATTTTCTTTGGTTAGATGTCTTTTGTAAGTAGATTGGAAGAGGGATTGGCTTTAATATTATTCATTCAATTGTAAGCACTTAAATTAATGCCTAAAATTTCGCCCCTGTATATCTTTTCTTCTTTATGAAGCATTGCCCTTTTTCTGTGTGACTATTTTAAAATAAAATTATCACTGTAATAATGGGGTTACCAGCTATGTTTTTAAAAATCCCTGACAGTGTCAAAATTCTTCTTTCTCAGTGTTTGGGCTTGTGGCCAATTGTCTGCATTAGGGCAGACACAGACATATTAAGATTTCATTCAAGGGAATGAATACAATATGTTGAAAAGACATGATTCTCCTCTTTAAAAAATATTATTATCCTTTGCTTATTTTTATTTGGTCAATAATGAACACAGGATAATGAAGAAGAATTTGTAAATTCCATATGGGATATTTTCTCATCTTAAGCTTTATGAATCTTGGCATTGCACAACTCCTTAGAGAACACAGTTAATCTACAGTCCGGCTGGACAATCTAACTATGGTCACGAGAGCATGGAAGAAGGTCAAGATGTGAACCTGGCGTTACTTACAAGCAGACATGAAATAAAGTTAGAATGTCACAGCAGTAAGGGAGTGAAAGAGTGAAATAACTGCAAGAGAGGGAGAAATTTAAATATCTACATAATTATCTGTAAACTTAGGAAGAAGTTGAATGCGATCCAGAATCTACATTGAAAAAGTTCACATTTTCAAATATTGTTTTGGATAAAGCCTGAAAATATTCAAGTACCAGTGAAATACCTTAGGGATGAGGAGCTTAATTTTGTTTGAACCTTGGGGCCTTTTTGCAATCTGATAATGCCAATAGAACCCTGGTTTTTAAAGGAATAAAATAAAATACATATGGTAATTAAGGAATCCAATCACATTGATGTAAACGATAATCCTACTAATACACTTTTCCAATCCAGTAACATATGCGCCTCTCTGGTGATGCATTAAATAAAACATCTACCAGTGAGCTAAATATTTACTAGAATTTTGATGTAGTAAGGAACGAAAATGGCACTTTGAAATTCCTGCAATCATTGTAATATGATATGAGAAAATCTGTTATTTTTATTAAGGAACCGCTGTGGTTTGTGCTTCATTCAAAATTGAAAGTCATGCTAAATTTCAGTTAGAGGTTAGTGGAAATAAAAATGAAATTCTCTTTACATCTAGGTTCAAAGATTCCCCCCAAATTCTGTCTATGGACTACTTGCGGAAGAGAAGATCCATGAAACGGGAGACTGTTTTGTCTCCCGTTGTGATTTCTGTAGTTGAGTGGGCCAGGTCTGAGGTTAAATACATCTTCGTTGCTTAGAGGACACACGTCCCTATACTAATGCACGTTAAATCAGCCAGCCATAGACAATGACGACAATACCAGTGAAATTTAGAATAGGAAGTTCTCTTCGAGCCAGTCAATTTCCTCTTAGTCTGATAAGCTCATCTGGAGCTTGGAACACTCCACGTATAACTAATTTGAAAAAGCACAAAATCTGCACATCCTCATCTAGTGGTGAGGAATAATGGGGTTATACAGCTCTAAACTCACTTAAAATTCTGGACTTGTCTCTCCTACATGACTAGTTCTAAGAAAATGAAGTGCTTTCTTAAATATCATTTAAAACAAATAAACGTGTGAATGGAAGAGTAATAAAGCGAAAGGAACTAATCAATTTTTAACATCAAAGAATAGTATCTTATTCAATGGTAAGGAAGGCAGCATTTTAATCATCTTAAGACAGTATTTTAAAGCAGATAAATTAATTGGAAACTTTCGTACATGACTGCAAAGTGCTTTGCTAAAGCATGGCAAAATAAATACAAAATGTGAGGTATCTTGCAAAAAAATCTTAAATTGTAAAACTCTCAAACTTATTTATTCTCACAACATAGTTTAAGAAAGAAGGCCCTGAAAGAACATTTAAAAAATATAACGGTGAGCATTCATTTTAGCATTCTAATAGCTACCAATTATTAGGAAGAGGAAAAAGAAATGTTAAAACTCTCAATATCTGGCTTTTGTATAGAAGAAAAACATCATCTGAAAAATTAGGCATTAGCTTCAGACAAATCCCTTCACAGCAAAGTGATAAAAGATTTAAAATTTATGTGTAGCCTTGAAAATAGAGAATAAAAACAAAAATAAAATGAGCATGCAATAGACACCAGTTTTGATCACCCACATAGAATGATATTTACAAGAATATAACACCTGCTTATATTTAACCAGCAAGCAAGTCCAGATTCATCTGCTCTGGACTTGAGTTTCGAAAGCGCATCTTAGTAAAATGCGGGTATTTAACTTCTGAATCAACGTTGATCTTTTCTGTCTTTGTGTGAAGATCTGGGTCTACTGTCATCATTCAGAGGAAATAATTTTAATAGTCTTGAGGTAGAAAATTGAAGACATTTTAACAAAATGGACCAAATGCTGAGAGTCAGCCACTCAAATAGCAAGTACAGAAAACAGTTTAAGTTGAATCTAAAATAAAATACTCTCCTTCCTAACTAAGGGCTCCAAGGTCAAGCACAGTAGTCAGTCTCTTTAGAAAACATACTTCCAAGTCAAAGGTTTCTATGAATGTCAAAGCTTAAGCTTGTGCCTTTTGATATATTAATTGGAAACGCACTATGGTTTGAACAAATGTTACTAGGTATGTCTGGGGAAAGCAAAGGAATTACAAAGGAACCGTTGCCATGTAATTAAATAAGGCACTTGAATACTGATTAACCGCAGGGATTGGAGGCCGTTATTACGCATCTTAAGCACAGGTTTGAGTCCAGCAGAGAAAGCACGTGTTCATTTCTGCAGCAACCAGAGGGCCCTTTCTTTCCCGTTTCAATGGGCAGCACTGACATCCATTTATTTTTCCATTTTTAGTTGAATCACTCCATTTTGTTTTCAGGGTCTTCTCAAAGAGTTTCTGAAGGGACTCAGAGGAAGTGTTCAGTAGAAAGCCCGTTATTAATAAATCAACTTACTATAATTTTGGGTAATAAATAACACATGTTAGCTGATGAGGGGCTATGCCATTGTTTTAGCTTTTGAGCCCATTGTTCTCTTTTCATTTAGATTTGTGGATGAGAGGAAAGGTCTGCCATGCTAAATTTTCAGTTAAGACTAAAGCTCATAAACAGGTGCTCTGACGGTGGGAAGCTTCAACTCACAATGTAGAAAACAAATTGCTGCCTTGCTGTGAGGAGTCCAAGCATGCCCTGTACTTGCTACTCAAACTTCCCCTTCCAGGCTCTTGCTAATAGTGTGTCTTCTGCCTGATCTGCTTTCTTGTTTACCTCTGACGATGCAGGTTTTATCTGTAGTTCAAGGACTACTGCATTCTATCTTCGGAAAAATTAAGCAAATAGTCAGGTACACGTTGGCCAGTCAGCAAGCCCGTTTCTGAACTCAAATATTACTTAATTATACAATGTCTTTCATTGTGCTATAATAGAGGGGTGTGTGTGTGTGTGTGTGTTGTGCGCACGCTTGTCATCTCCCCTACCCAAACATACGGAAAGACTTCTTTGAATTCAGGACCCTTACTTTCTACACTTCCACTACACCACATTGGTAGAAAATCAGTATATATTTGTGATTTTCAGCTCAAATTACTTTTTAAAAAACAAGATAGGTATATATGAATATTTTCTTCAAAGGACTTATCACAATTTGCACACATGCACACACAAAAACACATGTATGAATACATATATTCGTGATTTCCCAATAAATCTTTATAAATTAAAAGTACAATATGTTATATGAGAGTAAATAAGTCAATTTAATAAGCATGGTTTTCATTATGGCAATAACATATTACCTACTTCTTCAGCTCCACCTCTGAAAACTTACAAATTGAAATATATCATCTTTAAGTATGTATGTATCAGGCACGATGTAAGGCCCTGCCATCCAGAAACTGTTGTTTGTGCAAAGGTCATTCCCAGGCTTTTTTATAAATGACTTTGACATATATATGATATAGACATTAAGTCTTTGACCCACATTTATAAATGGTATAGATTATATACTAAAATTTCAGAGAAGAGCCAGGCACGGTGGCTCACACCTGTAATCCCAGCACTTTGGGAGGCCGAGGTGGGAGGATCATGAGGTCAGGAGATCGAGACCATCCTGGCTAATATGGTGAAACCCCATCTCTACTAAAAATACAAAAAATTAGCCGGGCGTGGTGGCAGGCGCCTGTAGTCCCAGCTACTCGGGAGGCTGAGGCAGGAGAATGGCGTGAACCTGGGAGGTGGAGCTTGCAGGGAGCCAAGATCGCACCACTGCACTCCAGCCTGGGCTACAGAGCAAGACTCCGTCTCAAAAAAAAAAAAAAAAAAAAAAAATTTTCAGAGAAGAAAATGCCTTGGAATTTGAGATGAGGATTAAGTGTGATACTATAAACACCAAGAAAAATGCCTGCACACAAAAATCCTCTCTTCATATTAGCTACATGCCAATTACTACCAGCAGAAGTGGGAGGCTGGAGGAGAGTTTAGAAATGGTCAGGGACAAACCACAGATGAGCAGAGGTGGAGGCAAATTTAAGAGCAAGGTGAATTTAAAAATCTGAGGGAATATGTCCTCGATCTGGCAGAGGAAGTATGGTGTGGTACGTGAAGGGGGCAAAATGAATAGACTAAGAAAGGAAGGTTACAAGAGAGTTTAAAGTAAAGTTAATTACATAAGGTGGGTCCTAATGATGGTGAATATTGCCTGAAAGCCAAGTAGAGGCAGTTGGACATGGCAAATCAGAAAATATAGAGAAATTGCAAGTTCTAGATCAAATAACAAATTGTTAGAGAACTGTAGATTTCCATAGGTATCATTTCCCTATGTATCAAGATTGTAGAAATAAACAAGTTAGTCAAAACTAAAATTGCAGTCGTTCTGGTCTTTAGCTTTACAAAATCAAGTCAGCATATTGTTACTCTGGCCAGCTCTTTGCACCCCTCCCCTCTTCTATGTAGGCATATGTTTCACTTGTAATACAGTCAGATTCATTTGTTGAAGTATGAACTTCATCTTTGTACTTACACTCTGGCAGATTTTTTTAAAGTTTATGTACCATAAAAATATATTTTTTTGTTGTACAGTTCTATTGGGTTTGACAAATGCATAGTCTTGTGTTCACCACTTCGATACCATCACTCCCTACATTTTCCCATGCTACCTCTTCATTGATAATACCTCTCCCCATTTTCCAGCCCCAGGTAACCACCGATCTCTTTTTTCTCCTATAATTTTGCCTTTCTCAGAGGAATGTAAATAAAATCATACAATATGTAGTTTTTGGTCTTCCTTCATTTTTAGATTCATCTATTTTTGTTGCATGAATCAAGAGTTTTTTTTAAGTCATCTCATTATATGGAAGTGCAGCAGTTTGTTTATCAATTAATCAGTTGAAGGAAATCTGGAGGGCTTTCAAATTTTGGCAATTATGAATAAAGCAGCTCTCACTTTTTATGTACAAGTCTGTTGTGTGAGACATGAGTTTCCATTTCCTAGAAATGAGAATGCTGGTAATACTGTAGGTGTATGTTTTACTTTGTGTAACCTGATAAACTATTTTCTAAAGTCGCTATACCATTTGCTTTCCAGAGGAAATGTGTAAGAGCTCAGTTGTTCCACCACATCCTCACCAGCATTTATTCTGCAATTTTTCAAAAGACATTCTAATAGGTGCGTATTGGTACTGCAACATAGTTTTAATTCACCATTCTCTAATGATTATGTTGAGCATATTTTCATATGCATATCTGACATTTATATACCTTTTTTGGGAAAGTATCTGTTTAACTCTGTTACCATTTTTTTATTGGGTTGCTTGTTTTCTTATTGTTGACTTTTGAGTGTTCCTTACATACTCTGGATACAAGCTCTGTTCAAATGAAATTTGCAATGATTCTCTTCCAGTATGTAATTTGTCTTCATAATCTCTTAACAGTATCTATGGCAGAGCAAAAGACTTTAGCAAGTACAGGCTCAGCATGTTGGCTCATGCCTGTAATCCCAGCACTTTGGGAGGAGGAGGCAGGCAGTTTGCTTGAGGGCCAGGGGTTCGAGACCAGCCTGGGCAAATGTCAAAACGCTGTCTCTACAAAAAAATAACAAAATTAGCCAGGCATGGTGATGTGCACTTGTGGTCCCAGCTACGTAGGAGGCTGAGGTGGGAGGATCCCTTGAGCCTGGGAGGTTGAGGCTGCAGTGAGCCATGATCTTGCCACTGCACTCCAGCCTGGGTGACACAGTGAGACCCTGTCTCAAAAAAAATGTCCAGTTTACCCATTGTCTTTCCATTTATAGGTCATGTTTTTGGTGCAGTATCTAAGAAATGCTTGTCCAACACAAATGAAGCAGACTTTGTCCTATATTTTCCTCTAGAAATATTTGTTTACATTTAGGTCATAATCCCTTTTTAGTTACTCTTGTGTAAGGTGTTAGGTGTATATCTAGGTTCATTTTTTTATTATGGATGTCCAATTCTTATAGGACTATTTGTTGAAAAGACTATCTCTTCTCTTGAACTTTTGTTGAAATTCAGATGACTGTGTTAGTATGGGTTAATTTCTAGATTCTCAATTCTGTTCCATAGATCTATGTATCTACACTATTGACAATAAGACTTTCATGATTACTGTAGCTTTATAGTAATAGGTAAAATTAGGTAGTGTTAGTCTTCGATATTTGTTCTTTTTTTCCAAAATTGTTTTAGATATTATAGTCTCTCTGCCTTTCCTGCTAAATTTTAGAATTAGTTTGTTAATATGTACAAGTCTTCCAGTCTCATCAAATGAGGGATTGCAATAAAAAGATAGAAATTATGTACAAGGACCAGACAGACATTCTGTGATTGAAAAGTATAATATAGCAAATGAAAATCCACAAGAAAGATTCAACAGCAGATTTGATCTGACAGAATAAAGAACCAGGAAAATGTAAATTTTAAGATAGGTCAATTGAGATGACCAGTCTGGGGAAACAGATAGAAAGAATAAGAAAAATGAACAGAGCCTCAGAGACTGGGAGACACCATCAATTGTATAAACACATGCATAATGGGAACTCCAGAAGGAGAGGGCAGAGGGGAAAGGTCACAAAGATAGCTGGAAGAAATAATGACCTCACACTTTCTAAAGAGAATATAAAAAGTTAATCAGCATATCCAAGAGGCCTGACAAATTCCAAATAAAATAAAAAACTCAATGAACTCCACACCTAAGCACATAATAGTCAAGTTGACAGAAGACAATGACAAAGAGAGACTCTTCAAAGCAAGCAAGAAAAAAAAATCTCATAGTACAAGGGCTCAACAACAAGATCAAAAGCTGACTTGTCATGAAAAATAATGGAAGTCAAAAGGAAATGGGATGATATATTTAACATTGTCATAAGAAAAAGATTGTCAACCAAGAATTTTGTATTTAGTAAAATTACCCTTCAAAAACAAAGGCAAAATTAAGACATTCCCAGGTTTTAAAAACTGAGAGTATCCATCATTAACACACCTGCTTTACAAGAAATTCTAGAGTCTTTTGGCTAAAATGAAAAAACAAATGGATAGACAGAGTAATCAGAAGTCATACAACAAATAAAGAACCCTGGTAAATATAATTACATAGGTAAATACAAAAGACAATGCCAATGTACTTTAATAAAAATTTTCTACTTCCCTAGGGATCAAAATACAACTGAATAAACCAAATGTTATTAAACTGTGCTTATATACTTATGATACATAAATATGTAATTTATATGACAATAATAAATATAAAAGGGGATAAACTTTGAAGCAATATTTCTGTAAGCTACTAAAATAAAGTTAGTATTAATTTGAACTGGATTGCTTTATGGTGATTATTATAATCTTCAGGGAAAACACTAAGAGCATAATTTTTTAATGTAGTAAAAGAAACAGCAAGGAAATTAAAGTATACTCTAGAGAACACATATTTAATACACAAGAAGGCAGTGAGAGGAACAAAAACGACCTAACACATACAGAAAACAAATATAAAAACCCCAGTTGTAAATCTTACCTTATCTGTCATTACATTAAATATTAAAAAATAAAATAATACAGTTGAAAGGCACAGATAGGCAGAATAGATTAAAACAAGAACACGATCAGACTATATGCTGTCTATGAGAGATTCACTTTAGACTGAAAGATACACATAGGTTCAAATACTTAGGCTGAAACCCTAACCCTAATCCAATAATGATAATTTATTATCTTACAGATTTGTAGGTCAAAAGTCTGGCATTGATTGTAAGCCCATTCAGTAATGGACTGAAATCAAGGTATCAGCAGGGTTGCCATTCTGTTCCTTTCTATTCCATCTTGCCAGAGGCAGAAGATGCCACTCCACAGTATATGCTCAACAGAAAGGACTGCATATAATAATAAGAAGATATAGTCAAGAATGAATTGCAGCTTCATTGGTAATATCTGAAACCACTACACATTTTCTGGCCTTAAAAAAATTAAGCAAGTGGGTGGTAAATGGAAAGCCAGGATTCTATCTGTTGAAGTGAGAGTTTACAGATAAACAAGGGAGGAGGTTATAATGATCCATGATGTAACTGATTAAATATAGATATAGAAGGGTATACAGAGAAGTATTTATAGATATGTTTATATGTATTTATAGATATGTTTATATGTATATGGTCATTATACACATATATATTCTCTTGCTTTGGAAGCTGAGAGGGCTTAGAAGCAACAGCACTCCAGTATAAATGAACTTCCTTCACACCCATGTCCTGATTCTTTTCTTTTTTTTTTTTTTTTTTTGAGACGGAGTCTCGCTCTGTCACCCAGGCTGGAGTGCAGTGGCGGGATCTCGGCTCACTGCAAGCTCCACCTCCCGGGTTCACGCCATTCTCCTGCGTCAGCCTCCCGAGTAGCTGGGACTACAGGTGCCCGCCACCATGCCTGGCTAATTTTTTGTATTTTTAGTAGAGATGGGGTTTCACCGTGTTAGCCAGGATGGTCTCAATCTCCTGACCTCGTGATCCGTTTGCCTGGGCCTCCCAAAGTGCTTGGATTATAGGTGTGAGCCACTGCGCCCAGCCCACATCTGGATTTCTAATACCATTCTCTACTGAAATGAACCGGGGCTCTTAGAAATGGCTAGTTCTAGGATTGGAGAAAAAAACAGAATATAAGTGTGGAATATCTTGTAATGCCAGAATGTAAGAAAGAAAATGTAATTAAAAAAATATAATCATGCTGGGTATGTCAAAGGAACAAAGGAGCTAACAGAATGTGCTCCCACTGGCCAATGCTGGAGCAATTTGAGTAACAAAATAAATACAGTAATGTTGGGTTATAACCCAGAGTATAAAATAAACATCCAGGAGTCTCTACTGACAGAAGCAAATGATTGAGTCAATTGATAAATGAGGGAGAAGGACAAATTTACCTTTCAGAATTCCAAATGATTTATGTAGTTTTCCCTCCAGGAGGTATAGAATAATGCCCTAGTCCTTTAAGTGTGAGTTGCACCTAGTGACTTCCTTCTAAAGTATGCAGAATACTGCATGAAGAAGGGAATAACTTTACAGGGAAGCAACATGGCAGACACCACCTCAGCCAGGTAGATTAAGGTTATCACCAAAGGTGACAAGTTGCACTGATAGTATGATGAGAACTGTACTTAACCTATGCGGTCTTCCTCTCAAAAACCCATAACCCCAGACTATGGATAATAAAAACATTGTACAATTCCCAATTGAGGTGCATTCTAAAAAATATGTGATCAGTCATCCCCAAAAATGTCAGGGTCATCGAAAACAATGTAAGTCTGAGAAACTGTTGTAGCCAAGGAGGACATGACAGCTAAATGCAATGTGGTATCTTGGACAGGATCCTAGAACAGAGAAAGGGTAGTAGATGAAAAGGATGGAATATGAACAAAGCGTGGAGGCTAGTTAATATATCAATACTGGGTTATGAATCTTGATAAATGTATGGTACTAAATGTAAGATGTTAACAGTGGGGATAATGGGGATGTGGTATGTGGAAATGCTGTGCTGTCTTCACAATGTTTCTATAAACCAGAAACTATTCTAAAATACAAAGATTATTTTTTAAAACATTTAAAGACAGAGGTATACGTCACAGCAAATGTATGTACCAGGACTCAGAATTAATTTTTCACACCAAATTTCAGCACATGATTCTCACCCAAGCTGCTAATATATGTGTGTAGTAAATGCATGAACAGTGTCCACACTCCTCTGCCCTTCTCCTGAGTTCATGCTGATTGAGCTATGTGATTAGTGAACAACACTGCCAAGAGAATGGGTTGAGATCGTATCACCGTGTTTTAAACAAAGAATTTAAAATAATTACTGTGGACATGAAAAGAGAAGCCTGGTCCAGTTTTGATTGTGTTTACACCCAAAAATCAAAGCTATAAGGTGAAAGGAAAATACGATTTCTCTTCCTTTTCCTCATAACAATCCTCTGAAATCAGGTGTTTTTAATCCTATTTTTTGCAAAACAGAGGCCCCCATGTTTCCCAGGTCACAGATCTGATCAGTGGCAGCCAAGGCCTGTACTTTGAGTTGCATATTAGCACGAATACAGGGAAGGTGTTAGAACAGTTCCTGGTAAGGAGGTATTCTAACATCAGCATTAAATATTATTATTATTATTGTTATTACCTGAAAATGAAGTGCAGAACTGAGCTCTGAAGTCTTTTGTAGCTCTACATTACCACTTCTCTAAATATACGAAATCACAAGCAAACCTAAACCTGCACTTTGGGATCTGTCTCCTGGACTAAGAGAGTTGCTCTGATGTCTTAGCATTCAGATTCAAAGTTGTCTAGATGCCATTTATGTAAACCCATTTCCTGTAATAGCATATTACTTTATAAGTGTAATAGAACTATAATAAAATCTATAAAATACTAAAAGAGAAGCTATTTTTCTATTTTACAAAGGCTGCTGAATAGTATGTGAACATTTATTCTCTGCATCTGCATCAGGTGCCATTGTAACATGAGGGATTGTGTCTTTTTTTTTTGAGATGGAGTCTCCATCTGTCACCCAGGCTAGAGTGCAATGGTGTGATCTTGGCTCACCGCAACCCCTGTCTCCCAGGCTCAAGCAGTTCTCCTGCCTCAGCCTCCTAGTAGCTGGGATTACAGGCACGTGCCACTACACTTGGCTAATTTTTGTATTTTTAGTAGAGATGGCATTGCACCATGTTGGCCAGGCTGGTCTCCAACTCCTGACCTCAAGTGATCCACCTGCCTCGTCCTCCTAAAGTGCTGGGATTACAGGCATGAGCCACCATGCCCGGCCTGATTGTGTCTTTTGATCAGAATGCCGTCCATAGACTTCCTAGAAGTGATGAGAAACTCTCCACACAGACCCTAAAGCCCTGATATAGAATTTCTTCATTTCTCCTTCCTGCGCTACCTAGAAGGCCAAAGATGGAGTTATCTCTGATTCTGACCAGACCCACCATAGGACACCAACATAGATGGGAGGGATGTGCTGAAGAGTCAAGAGGGCAGACAGTGTGCACCCCAGTGCTCCCTGGGCTTGCCCTGACAAAATGACTCCCATGGTCCATGACCCATGTTTCTGTTGCTGGGCACTATGGACTATTGGTCTCACGGAGGAGTGCTATGCTGTTAAATAATATTCTGATAAGTTTTTGTGTATTTCATCAAAACAGGCAAAATCATGTCAACAGTTTGAAGTCTAGTGCTTCAGAAGAAAAAAATATTTTTTTTTTTTTTTTTTGAGACGGAGTCTCGCTTTGTCACCCAGGCTGGGGTGCAGTGGCGCAATCTCGGCTCACTGCAAGCTCCGCCTCCCAGGTTCACGCCATTCTCCTGCCTCAGCCTCTCTGAGTAGCTGGGACTACAGGTGCCCGCCACCACGCCCGGCTAATTTTTTTGTATTTTTAGTAGAGGCGGGGTTTCACCGTGGTCTCGATCTCCTGACCTCGTGATCCGCCCGCCTCGGCCTCCCAAAGTGCTGGGATTACAAGCGTGAGCCACCGCGCCCGGCGAAGAAAAAAATATTAAACTTTTTTTTGGCTTGTTCATTCTTAACTTGCATGTGATAAATTGTAAGCTGTTCACAGTTTACCACGTATTTCTGGTGAAGTCAAATTTAATTTCTACAGAACAACTAATGTTAACAGTAAATAACAGTGGTTTGTTTTCTCAATTTTGAGTGGCGTAATATATCAAAGAAGCAAAATCAATTTGAGGTGTTATGATTTGTGAGGCATTATTCACTTAAAAATGTATTGCTCAATATATGTTCTGACTTTACCATAATGCTCATTTGATTTTTTAAAAGTTATAACAAAACAAATAACAAACATCTCACTTGGAGCATCATGGGAAAATTATACCCTTAACACTGGCGTTGATGTTTGTAAACATTCTTTAATAAATTCATGGCACACAAAAATTTAGCCTAAGAGGTGAGATAGAATATATTCTTTGTCCTCAAATAATTATTTGCCTATTTCCTTAACTTTATGACAGTTTTTATGCCCTGCAGGCAGTTTTACGCCTGCATATTTTGCACTGCTTTTACATCCAACCATAAAAGAAAGTACACCACAACATGTTCTTTTCAATTATTTTACTTTTTTACATTTGTTAAAGGAAGTGATGAAAAGCAAATACTTGGTTGGTTTGTTAAGCATTTTACCAAATATAAGTTGATGTGTTAACTTGAAGGGTCATTTGAATTACGTGCTCTGAGTAGATGTGACGGATTGTTGTTCTGTAGGGTCATATTACATATGTATATTTTACCAATCAGAGTTAGATTGTGGGATGTACTAGAAGCAAGAAGACGTTACTTGAAAACATCAGGCATGTATGTTGAGTGACGATGTGTTGGCAGTGAACACCATTTTTCTGAGGAGTACTCCAACAACATACTTTATTTATCAAAATAACCCATTTCACCGCAGATAACAGTGGTGGTGCTGGTACAAAATTTGGTTGAAAAAGCTTTCATTTACATGAGCATCTGGTGTCTTCTCTGTGGTGCAGGAAAAATTTAAATGAAACCTGCACTGGATATCAAGTTACGTTCACAAAGATTACACTGATCTACGCTATCATAAAACTATCCCTTTCCACACAGACTTACCACTGGATACTTTCAAACCATTTATTTTCTGTTAAACTCATAGTTTAATATGGCAACTCTCTGTAGCTTCTGCTGCTTTCATGTGTATTTTCTATTTTAATGAGATGGAATTGATTTTTCTGTTAACTTTCTATTCGGATCTTTCTTGTGTGTAAATTTCCCATTTACATTATATACACACTTCCCTGTTGCATTGTGTGTTTTACTGATTCATGTAGTTGGTATCGATTTGTGGGACCGCTCTGTTTAGCAGGAACACTATGTGTTAGGATACTTTCAGTTACAAGTCATACAATCTAATGTAAATTAAACTTATGCAGAAAAAATAAAAGCTAATATATTGGATTGTATAACTAGCAAAATTAGAACCAGGCATGGGTTAAGGTGAGGAAAAATTCAGGTATCTGTCTCTCTCTCTCGCTCTCTCTTCCTCTCTCCACCTTCATTTCTTAGCTCTGCTTTCTTCCATGGGGTCTTAACTCAGAGGCAGACTCTCCAGAAGGTTTTCTATTTTGTGCACTGATCTGTTTCTTGGGGCCCATGGTATTTAGTTGGTGCACTCTCTGCTGAGTCTGTCTGGACTCACTCCACACACTTCTACTGCAGACAGGTCATTAACAGACCTGTTTTCATGCATTGTGGGGTAAGATAACACAGCCAATCATCTACCATCCCAGCACCCCACAGCTCTTTGAGTGACTTTTCCTAAACATTGCCAAGGACCGATTCTGTGGTCCTGCTCCTGGAGAATGCTATCAGTGGTACCGAATGGCTTTTCTGAAACCTTGTTAAAAATGAGCCTTCTTAGCCTTTCCTGTGCTGCAAATCCATCAGCAATATTTGAATCACAGCCAAAACAATTCTGCGTTTACATCTTATCCCCTTCCTTCCTTCCTCTCCCTCCCTCCTTTCCTTCCTTCCTTCCTTTCCCTCCCTCCCTCCTTTCCTTCCTTCCTTTCTTCCTTCCTTCCCCTCCCTCCCTCCTTTCCTTCCTTCCTTTCCCTCCCTCCTTTCCTTCCTTTTCTTCCTTCCTTCCCCTCCCTCCCTCCTTTCCTTCCTTCCTTCCCCCCTTCCTTCCCCTCCCTCCCTCTTTTCCTTCCTTCTTTCCTTCCCCTCCCTCCCTCCTTCCGTTCCTTCCCTTCCCTCCCTCCTTCTCTCCTTCCCTCCCTCCCTCCTTCCCTCTTTCCCTCCTTCCTTCCCCTCCCTCCCTCCCTCCTTCCTCCCTTCTCTTCTCTCCCTCTCTCCCTTCCTCTCTCCCTCTCTCCCTCCCTCCCTCCTTCTTTCTCAGCACTGCAGAGTGCACTGACTTCATACTGTCATGAGCAGAGGTGACATTTGGCCCCCTCCCTGCTTGGGTCTGTGGAGACTGGGGGACAGAGGACTGCCTGTGATCCCCACTGCACACTAAACTAAGGAAACAACAGCAAAGAGTCTCTGCTTCCATCTCTTCACTGCCACCTAAAAAGGAGGAATCTGGAAGAAAACACATTCATACATGTGTATCAAGTCATGGAGATACACCAAATGAAACCAAAGAGAATTAACAGAAAAAAAGCTTGGAGAAATGAACTAGAACATGGAATACTCCCTAATTACAAATGGCCTCTGGGTAGTGCAAACTAGGTCAGGTCAAAATAGTGTTGAATAGGCTTCGAACATAAAATTAACTTCAAATAACAGCCCACAAAAGTAGGCCAGAATGTGCACTTGAAAACTAACCCATTTATTTCTTGCTAAAACAATAGATTTAAATACCAGAGTCTCATAATTTCATACTCAAAATGTCCAGAATACAATACAGAATGACTCATCAAATAAAAAATGTGAATTACAACAGGAATTAGAAATCAGCAGACATCCTTCAGTTCTGCTCTGATTTTAGTTATTTCTAGCCTTCTGCTAGCTTTTGAATGTGTTTGCTCTTGCTTTTCTAGTTCTTTTAATTGTGATGTTAGGGTGTCAATTTTAGATCTTTCCTGCTTTCTCTTGTGGGCATTTAGTGCTATAAATAACACAGCCTGGGGATATCAGAATACAGAGTTGCCACAATATATTATCTAAAATATGCAGTTTTCAACAAAAACTTATGAAACATTAAAAGAAACAGGAAAGTGTAACCCATGCACAGGGGGAAAGTCATTCAATAGAAACTCTTTTTGAGAGGGTCCAGATGTTGGGCTTAACAGACAAAGACTACAAAGAGGTATTATAAATATACTCAAAGAATTGAAGGAAACTATGCTTGCAGAATTAAGGGAAATATGATGATGAGACTGTCATCTAGATAAAACCAGATAGAGACTGTCAATATAGAACAGAATGACGAAAATGAATCAAATGAAAATTCTGGATTTGAAAGGACAGTAAATAAAATCAGAAATTTACTGGAGGGACTCGAGCAGATTTGAGCTGACAGAAGAAATAATCAGTGAACTTAATGATCATTCAGTAAAGATTATCCACTCTCAAGACCAGCAGAAAGAAAAAATGAAGAAAAATAAACACAGCTTCAGAGACCTGTGGGACGTCAGTTAGTGCTTCAACACAGGTGAAATGGTAGTATGAGAACAAGAGGAGAGACGTGAAGGAGAGAAAATACGTTCTAAAAAATCATGGTTGAAAACTTTCAAAATTTGATTCAAACCTCAATCTGCATGTCCAATAAGCTTAAGAAACTCCAAGTAGGAGAAACACGATGCAATCCACACCTAGACACAAGATAGTTAAATTGTTCAAAGACAAAGACAAAAAAGTAGTCTATGATGATAGAAACAATACAGTTGCCCCAGGGCTGTGAGAAATTCGAGTGCAAAGTGTTTTAAAATGTGGCTGGGCGCAGTGGCTCATGCCTGTAATCCTAGCACTTTGGGAGGCTGAGGCCAGTGGATCACCTGAGGCCAGGAGTTCAAGACCAGCCTGGCCAACATAGCAAAACTCCATCTCTACTAAAAATGCAAAAACTAGCCAGGTATGGTGGCACATACCTGTAATCCCAGCTACTTGGGAGGCTGAGGCAGGAGAATCGCTTGAACCCAGGGGGTAGAGGTTGCAGTGAGCCAAGATTGCACCACTGTACTCCAGCCTGGGTGACAGAGTGGGACACTGTCTCAAAAAAAAAAAAAAAAGTGTTTAAAAATGCAAGTTTTACTATTATTCAGTTATGACGAGACCAATAAATCAAGAAGTGATTGTCACTGAAAAGACTGCTACTCATGGTTTTTAAGAGAATAGGGCACACCACAACACTGGGCAGTCAGAGGAGAGGAGGAAAACGTGGGTAAGGCCCTTTACTGTGGTTTCCATGGGAGAGAACAGGCAAAGAAGAATAAACAGTTTATAATTCCCAGTTTTAATAATTTCACTGGGCTCTGGGACGGGGCTGTCCCCAGTTTCCCTGGAGTGATTAGTAACTGAATAATGACCCGAGTGTGAGAACCCTGTGATAGCTCTACAAAGAAGGAGGTTGAGGTGTGGGCTTCTGATTAGTTGGTCTGCATGTGAGAAGCATGCTCCTGAGAAAGTTTTTTACTAATTCGTAAGAATTAGCTAAATAACCCTAGGAGGGGTGACCACTCCAGAGTCAGGAAAGCCCCATGATGTCAAAGCATCAGAATGAAAAGACCTGTTGCATGAAAGGGCAGGAGGAACACTTTCGGGATAATAAAAATATTCTATATATTTTTTGGATGGTGGTTACACAGATGTATGCAAGTATGAAAATACATTAAACTGAATATCTAAGATATGTGCATTGTACTATATACCAATTATACTCTAATCAAAACATCAAATACAAATATAAATATAAATCAAGAGAAGTGATCTGATGTATGATAAAAAAATAAGATCTATATTGGAAAGTTATTATTAGGCTCAAATACCACATATTGAAAGTTTCCAATGAAGACTTTGATACATATTATGAGTTTAACATTTTAGTGCCATTTCTATTACTTGTATTATTAACAAGACTTCTCTTTTGCACCACTTATTCCTATTTAACATTAATCTGTAATTCAGACTTGTGTTGACGATCTAAGGCTCAGAACATTACTAAATAATTAATCAGGACCAAGCATCAGGGCAATTTTTTGATTCTCTAATATTCAGAATTCACCTAGAACATTAATTAAACTCTTCTGTCAATTAAATTGACTCAGACATCCCCTTTCTCAAGCACTTGTGTGTGTGTGCATGTGTATTTCACTTTTTACTTGCATTTGTTCTTAGTAGTTTTCAAAAGTCCTTCTATTAAAATGCTCTCTTTTACTTTCACAGCAAGCAGGTGGGTTTGTGATAGGATGACTGGAATCATTTCACTTAATGCAATTCCTGAGTCTCATTTCCTAGGCTTGTACTAGATTTTAATGTTCTGAGAATTTTTTCCAGTCGCACATGATATGCATTTAATCAAGGAAAGCTCCAGAACTTGGAAGCCTGAGCCATCTTCTCACTGCTTGCAATGATGCTGTATCCTGGGTATTTTCTGTTGCAGGGATGACTTGACTTCGGGTCTCACAATTTAGACATATAGTCACCATTAGATGTGTACACAGCATTGAGCTGACATGTTTGCATTTCTATTGAGTAATATTAAACACTTCCCATTTGTTGAACAAATTATAATTAATTAACAGAAAAATAGCAGAAGAAATCTATTGTGGAAAGTCTGTCATGTAGTCCTTAATTACAGCTTGTTTCTAAAGAAATCCGGAAGAACAGTCAATAAAAATATCAGTTGTTTGGCCTCCACCAACATTCCACCACTGAATGCATCACTCTGCTTTGTGACATTACGAAAGCGAACATGGAATTTTGCTGTTATCATACACTTTGTTTTATTATATACAAGTTACTTTATTTTCAAGCTTTTAAGCACTTATAAAAAGATACACATTATTTTTTGGAATTAACACGTTTTTCTGAAAATAAACAGTGAAGAAAAAGACATGCATGTTTGTATAATGCTTCACACTCAGTGAGCTTTTACAAGGCAAAAGTCATTTTTTTTCTCCTTTAGACTTTGTATCTTCCTCTCATAAACACTAGGTGACCCATGTTCTGGTTGGCTTGACACTGTTGACCAGATGGCTGAAAATATTTCATCTAATGTTGTATTTCACCGACAATTTTTTTTAAATGAGACAAATACTGGACTGGACAGACGACTGGGAAACAAGCATACATCAGAATTTTTATGGGCAATTAAATGAATGAATTTTCAGACAGGAACACGGAGGCATAAATGAGTTGCCCAAAGCCACAGCCTAGACATGCAGTCTCCTAGTTTCTATGGGGCATATCACAGGAGCACAAGACAGGGCTCTATAAAAATAAGCATAGCCTATTTGGTGAACTAGATTCAACAAGCAAAAGAATGGCCTTTGGTAATTTGATAGAAAAAAGAACAGACTTAATATTCTCATGACAAATAAGTAATAGCACAAACTCAAAATTAAGGTACTATCCTCAGATGAAGACAATTATACCTTGGCTAAGAAAGATCTTAAAGACAGCATGGTCAGTTGTTTCCAGGATCCAGTCCCTAGTGCATCAGCACAGCTCACGGACTCCTGGGCTGCTTTCTCCTCATCTCACTAGCCCCTTAATACGTAAGTGTTCTATCAATCACTTTTCTTCTCCCTTCACTTACCCCTAGGTGATTTCAACCAGTTCAAGGCTTTAAAAGTCTATTCCTTGCTTATGACTTCCAAATTTATATTTGGAGCTCTGCACTGAATTTAGGATTAATATATCCAAGCACACTCAACATTTTCCCGATGCTGTCTGCCAAACACTTCAACTATTCCCCAAGCACAGCTCCAGATGTTCCCCTAATCGTTCCACCAAAACCAACTCCTCCCACGGTGGTCCTCATCTCTGTAAACAACAATTTGATACTATGACTCCTCTCTCTGCTCATACCACATACTCAGTCCCTCGTCAAATAGCATCCACTATATGCTTAACATATCCAAAATCCAAAAACACCCCACCACTTCTGAAACACACTAGTGCAAACCACCATCATCTCTTCCTTCTGTTGGTCTCCCTGCATGTACTCTTGTGCTCCTCCCATTTATTTTCCATACAATTGTCAGAGTAAACCTTTCAAAGCATGAATCAAGTCACGCCTCTTTTGTGTTCAAAGCTCTCCAGTGGCTCCCATTTTCACTCCGAGTGAAAGCCACATGGTGCCCTCCAGCTGTTCCTTGACTCTTCTGAGTATTTTCTGCCTTAGAACTTTTACTTGTTTTTTCCCTTGCCCTGAAGGCTCTTGTCACTTAATTAACTTAGCTGTCACAGCCTTATTTCAAAGAGCCATCTCCCTTCAATGACATCTCAATATATATTCCCTAAATTTTTCTCCATATATCTTGTCTCCATCTGGTAGACTGTATATTTTACATGCTTGCTTTTAACTTTTATCTAACCTAGAATATGGCATCAACATGCAAGGAAGTTAGAAGTTTTTGGCCATTTGATTTATTGCTGCATTTCCAATGCCTGGTAGAGTACCTAGCACATTAGAGACTCAATAAATTTGAAGTGAATGGAGTGTAGAAGCTTAGAGAGGGATCATCTAGCTGTTGCTTGATCTTTAATGAAGTTTTATCAATGCAACTCTAATTTCAAAAATCACAGAATTTGGAAGCAATAATAATAACTACATTTAACATTTGATAAATTATGTTCTAAGATAACAAGTTCCTCACGCTACTCTTGTAATTGGGGCATGGAGAAGCAAGAGGCAGATTTATACAGGTGAAAAGCTTATAAATTAATCATACTTCCATCCACTCAACCCAAATTATGAACCCTGAAATTCATCTCAGCCTCCCATTCTCTCATCCCCACATCCAAGCACACATATTGTTGAGGGAAAAAGCTGAAATCATCAGCTTGGGTCCTACGTATAAGAAAGTGTCAGGAAACCAAAAAGGAGGAGGACTTCTGGTTTCCAGTCCTGGCATATATGGAGCTTGAAAGTCTTCACTCTCATTCTCACTGAAAAATCAAAAACTCGTCTTAGATCCATCAAAGAATTCAGGTCACAAGGCAAATCACTGCTTCCAAAACTGGAGAGACAGATAGGTGGATACAGAGAATCACAACTTATTGGAGCAGAAGCCCACAAGCAGGAATCTCGTCTGCAGCCAGCACTGGGGTGAGAAAACCTAAACTGTAATGGACAAATTGCTGGAGACTCAGTAGGGACAAAAATCACAGAGTTAAAAATTCCAAGGAGTCCAGTCTTGGGGGAGTCCCCCTACTTTCATGAATTTTACTTCCACAAGCTCTATATGGTTATCACAGTAAAGATCAGAGAAAAATCCCATCACGCCTTCAGAAGGAGGAGGGAATAAGGAACCATTTTGAAATATGCCGAGAGCATTCTGTTCTTAATGAGGCCTATCCTCAAGTAAACTGTTTCACCGTCATCTCACTGGCTGGGGCTTTATCAGAGCCAAAACAAGTTGGAGAAAGAGAAACACTCAACTCGAGCCCCCTCTAGCCTTCCTGTCTCATTTAAAGATGGGGGGAACAATGGAGAATTGTTTATGAAGGTCACAGCCCAGGAACACAGGCTTGACAAAAGACTGAGACCTACCAGTAAGAACACAGAGGCCGGGCGCGGTGGCTCACGCCTGTAATCCTAGCACTTTGGGAGGCCGAGGCAGGTGGATCATGAGGTCAGGAGATCGAGACCATCCTGGCTAACACGGTGAAACCCCGTCTCCACTAAAAATATAAAAAATTAGCCAGGCGTGATGGCAGGCACCTGTAGTCCCAGCTACTCGGGAGGCTGAGGCAGGAGAATGGCGTGAACCCGGGAGGCCGAGCCTGCAGTGAGCCGAGATGACGCCACTGCACTCCAGCCTGGGTGACACAGCGAGACTCGCCATCTCAAAAAAAAAACACACACAGAACACTTCTCCCGCCGTGGCCCCTGACCACCACATCCTGTAAAACAACAGGGGGATATGATGGAAGGAATTACATGACTCAGACCTTATTAAGACCAACTCTCTAGGGAAACCCAAAGATAGCAGGGGAGACCAAACAAGGACGCCAGAGAAAATGTTAGTCCCTGACATCTATAGCTGCAGCTAACTGCAAAAATAAAACCTAATTCCTAGCAAGGTAAACATAAAACCTCACAATAAAGACTAATTTACTTTCACTCCTTTTACAAATACACCATGTCTGTCTCTTAATCAAAAAATTATAAGGCATAGTAAAAGACAAAAAAAACCACACAGTTTAAATAAACAGAAAAGACATCATAACCAGGCTCAGATAAAGCAGAGATGTTGGGATTATCAGACCATAAAGTTAAAACAACTACGATTAATATGCTAAAGGATCTAATGGAAAAAGTGGACAACATGTAAAAACAGATGGATAATGCAAACAGAAACCTGGTAACTCTAAGGATTAAAAGGAAAGGTTAGTGGTCAAAAATAGTGTATCAAAGATGGAAAATGTCCTTGATAGGCTCATTAATAGACTGGACATGGCTGAGAAAAGAGTAAGCTTGAAGAAATGTCAATAGAAATTTTTCAAATCTGAAATGTAGAGAAAAACAAAAGAGTTAAGAGGACAGAACATTAAAAAACCATTGGATAATTATAAAATGTATAACACAAATGGGAATACCAGAAGTAAAAAAAGAGATAGGAAAACACAGGAGAAATATTTAAAACTATAATAACTGAGAATTTTCCAAAATTAATGACAGACACCAAATCACAGATTCGGGAATCTCAGAGAACACTGAGCAGCAGGCCCATGATATTCAAACTGCAGTAAATCAAAGACACAAAGAATAGCTTGAAAGAAGCCAGAGAGGGAAAACCACCTTCACTATAGAGAAGCAGAGGGTAAGAGTTCCACTGGACTTCTCTTCAGAAATCAAGGCAGTAAGAAGGGAATGGAATAAAATATTTATAGTGTTGAAAGAAAAAATCCACCCATTTAACATTCTGCATCCAGGAAAACTACCCTTCAAAAATGAAGAAGAAATAAAGATTTTGACAAAAATTAAGAAAATTTGTTGGCAACAGACCTGCCTTGCAGGAAATGTTAAAATAAGCTATTCGGAAAGAAGGAAAATGATATAGGTCAGAAACTCAAATCTACACGAAGGAAGGAAGACCACTAGAGAAGGAATGAATGAACATATAATAAAATATTTTATTTTCCTTATTCCTAATTGATCTGACAGATAATAGTTTGTTCAAAATAATAGCAATAAAGAATTTGATGATTATAGCTTATGGATAAAATGAGTGACAGCAACGTAGTAATAGATGGAAGAGGAAAATTGGTAATACTGTTGTAAAGTACTCACACTACCTGTGAAGGGGTATAGTGTTATTTGAAAGTGGATTTGGATTAGTTGTCACTGTATATTGCAAACTCACGTACAACCCCTAACAAGGGGAAAAATAAGAATAATTGATATGCTGAAGGAATTAAAAAATGGAATCTTATAAAATTCTCAAAACCAGAAAAGGCAGAAAAGAAAAGGTAGAAACAAACAAGAGACGACATTTGAGAGACTGGGAAAGATGGAATTCTTCGGAACTTTAGGATGAGTGGGCTTATTTAGAAACAAACACAGTAAAAAATTCACACATACAAACATTCACATGTCCACATACATACACATTCATACACAAACATATGCACAGGGAGACAAAATAAAACAGCACTTCTCCTAACACACACAACATGATTTGTTCTTTCTGCTGAGGGCAGTCAGAGAAGACCCACTTCGTCCAGTTCCCTTTCTTCTAATCCCATAACCCCCTCTCCAATCTGTTCACAAATAACTTTCTTTTCTTTACACATCAACTCCAGAGGACAGAGGTTTGCATGATCTGAGTGTAGTTTTCCAGCGAAATGAAATCTCTTTCATAAAGTAAGTGAAATTGTTGCCCTGGCCTAAACATTAGTAATTAGACTATGTATCAGGATTTAAATAAATCAATATTCAAGCCATCACATAAATAAACTATGGAGCCAAAACATCTATCAGAAATAACCAGACTTGAGCCTTTAAAAAAAATGCATGACATATTAGGTCACTTAGTTGCAAAACTATGAAATTTTGGAATCCATACCTGGATCATACAGTTATAATAAAAATGCCTTCACTTACTCAAATTCAATTTATTCTCAGTGGGTAGATTTGTCCATGCTAAATCCTGGATTATCTATTAGTCACCATTGCCCACTCTGATAGATATCAAAAGTCCTGATTATCTAAGTAAGAGGGGGTCAGAGAAGGTGGTCAAGGCCCAGCCACTCCATATCTGGGCCTACTCTAGCCCACAGGAAAAGCAGAGGAGGAAATTGAGTGATTTGGGGAAAGCTGGGAAGGGAGAGGAAATTCGTTGTTTTTTATTTTTTATTTTTTTAAATTTCAACACTTATTCTAGATATACCTGACATTAGTTGTTTAAAAGGAAATAGAAGAACTCCGGGCAATTTCACTAACTCATAACTCTCACCTGGAGCCTATGCTGATAAATCATGACATCAGCTAAAATTTATTTTTTCTTTCTGTAGGAAGGGATATCATAGTACAAGAGCTTACTACGCACCACTGGGTATTTTGGGGCCAGTTAATCCTCTGTAAAGTTCAAAGTGTATTAAATGGTTTCCAAGTTCCCATTCCCAGCTCTTAACAATTCAGAGCTGTATGATCACTTACTTGCTATCTGAATTCCCCAAATCTTGTTCTAGCACAAAAGCCTCAAAAGAGTTCAGAACTGGTAAAGGTCAACTAAAATTTGGCTGAATAAGACACGAAAAACCAGGAACAGGCATTATTCTAAAGACTGCATATATACAAGCTTTACAAAGTGTTATATTCACCAAAGGCACCTTTACAGATACATCCATGTAGATGGTGCTGCTCCCTTTGGCATTCATGGCCTGATATGATTTGGCTGTTTCTCTACCCAAATCTCATCTTGAATTCCAATGTGTTGTAGGAGGGACCCAGCGGGAGGTGGTTGAATCATGGGGGCAGGTCTTTCCTGTGCTGTTCTTGTGATACTGAATAAGTCTCACAAGATCTGATGGTTTTAAAAACAGGAGTCTCCCCGCACAAGCACTCTTCTCTTGTCTGCCACCACAAGAGACATGCCTTTTACCTTCTGTCAGGATTGTGAGGCCTCCCCAGCCACGTGGAACTGTGAGTCCAATTAAACCTCTTTTTCTTCCCAGTCTCAGGTATGTCTTTATCAACAGCATGAAAACTGACTAAACAGTCAATTGGTACCAGCAGAGTGAGGCACTGCTGAAAAGATACCTGAAAACGTGGAAGTGACTTTAGAAATGGGTGACAGGCAGAGGTTCGAACAGTTTGGAGGGCTCAGAAGAAGACAGGAAAATGTGAAAAAGTTTGGAACTTCCTGGAAACTTGTTGAATAGCTTTGACAAAATTGCAAAAATGCTTATAGTGATATGAACGATAAGGTCCAGGCTGAGCTGGTTTCAGATGGAGATGAGAAACTTGTTGGGAATTGGAGCAAACATAACTCCTGTTACATTTTAGCAAAGAGACTAGCAGCATTTTGCCCCTGCCCTAGAGATCTATGGAACTTTGAACTTGAGAGAGATTATTTAGGGTATCTGGTGGAGAAATTTCTAAGCAGCAAAGCATTCAAGAGGTGAGTTGGGTGCTGTTAAAGGCATTCAGTTTCAAAAGGGAAACAGAGCATAAAAGTTTGGAAAGTTTGCAGCCTGACAATGCAACAGAAAAGAAAATCCCATTTTCTGAGGAGAAATTCAACCCAGTGGCAGAAATTTGCATAAGTAATGAGGAGTCGAATGTCAATCCCCAAGACAATGGGGAAAATGTCTCCAGGGCATGTCAGAAACCTTTGAAAGCAGCCCCTCCCATCATAGGCTTGGAGGTCTAGGAGGAAAAAGTGGTTTCATAGGCTGTGCTCAAGGTCCCTGTGGTGTGCAGCCTAGGGACTTGGTGCTCTGCATCCCAGCTGCTCCAGCCATGGCTGAAAGGGGCCAACATAAAGTTCAGGCCATGGCTTCAGAGGGTGCAAGCCTCAATCCTTGGCAGCATCCACATGGTGTTGAGCCTGTGAGGGCACAGAAGTAAAGAATTGAGGTTTGGGAACCTCTGCCTAGATTTTAGAAGAGCTATGGAAACACCTGGATGCCCAGGCAGAAGGTTGCTGTAGGGGTGGGGCCCTCATGGAGAACCTCTACTAGGGTAGTGCAGAAGGGAAATGTGGGGTTGGTCCCTACTGGGGCACTGCCTACTGGAGCTGTGAGAAGAGGGCCATCGTCCTCCAAACCCCAGGATGGGAGATCCACTGATGGCTTGCATCGTGCACCAGGAAAAGCCACAGACACTCAATGCCAGCCTGTGAAGGCAACTGGGAGGGAGGCTGTATCCTGCAAAGCCACAAGGGCAGAACTGCCCAAGCCATGGGAATCTACCTCTTGCATGAGCATGACCTGGATGTGAGACATGGAGTCAAAGGAGATTACTTTGGAGCTTTAAGGTTTGACTGCCCCACTGGATTTTGGGCTGCCCCACTTGAATGGGGCCTGCAGCCCCTTTGTTTGGGCCAATTTCTACCATTTGGAATGGCTGTATTTACCCAATGCCTGTACCCCTATTGTATCTAGGAAGTAACTAACTTGCTTTTCATTTTACAGGCTCATAGGCAGAAGGAACTTGCCTTGTCTTGGATGAGACTTTGAACTGTGGACTTTTGAGTTAATGCTGACATGAGTTGAGACTTTCAGGGACTGTTGGGAAGGCATGATTGATTTTGAAATGTGAAGATGAGAGATTTTGGAGGGGCTGGGGTGGAATGATATGGTTTGGCTGTGTCCCCACCCAAATCTCATTCTGAATTCCCACAATATTGTGGGAGGGACCCGGCAGGAGGTAATTGAATCATGGGGGCAGATCTTTCCCATGCTGTTCTCATGAATAAGTCTCACATGACCTGATGGTTTTAAAAATGGGAGTCTCCCTGCACAAGCTCTCTTCGCTTGTCTGCTCCTATGCAAGATGTGCCTTTCACCTTCCACCACAATCGTGAAGCCTCCCCAGCCATGTGGAACTGTGAGTCCAGTTAAATCTCTTTTTCTTCCCAGTCTCAAGCATGTCTTTATCAGCAGCATAAAAACGGACTAATACATGGCCCCAGGCCTTATGCCCTCGGCTGTCCCTGCAACTCTCCGTCTGATGCTTTGCTGGGACTTATCAACCAATACCCCAAAGTATGGTGCTTTGGCATATTGAACTGAAGAAGATACCTCAAGCTCTCTCTGACCTTCCCCTGCTCTCCTGTCTCTCAATCCTCTGTTTATCCAAAACACAGGATGAAGTTGTTCTCTGAAGTTCCCTTGTCTGCCTAAAGGCCAGGCCCCCCAGAGAAGAAAAACAATCAACCATTTCTTGTCCCTTCCCTGCATTTATATGAACTGAACTAATATCTCATGAAGGGAGACTGAAGTCTGTCAACACACCTACATACTTTTGTCACAAATAATTGTCTGCTCTGCAGGCCCAACAGATTTTGTCCCAAGCCACTGTTTGTTCTTCAGGACCACTGAATTCCCCTAAAAATCATTTACTACCCACCCCCCCAAAATTATCCACCTTTCTCCATGTCCCTTTCCCCTAAGAAGAGGGGTATAGAACCATCTGTACCCCATTGTGCTGGGGGTCATCAGTCTGTGATTGTCCCCAGGGCACGTTAGTAAATTTGCATGCCATTTTTCCTACTCATCTGCCTTTTGTCAGTTGATGTTCATCAAACCTTCCAAGAGCCATGGGGAAGTTTTCCCTTCTCTCCTACAGTTTCCTCCCACTGGAAGTTTCAGGACCTCAGCCAATAATGAACTGAGTTGGAGGACAAACCCTCAGCATCCTCATCCTCCATCAGGATAACTCTGAGGTGTGGTCCACAACATGGTAACCTGCTCCACACACACCTTGGCCTGGCTGTTTCATTTCCTCATTGTCTACCTTTGCTTCCTGGGTCACCTCTCAAATACACTAGTCAGACTCGGTGCTTGCTACAGGTTCTGCTCTGCACAAACCCACACTTAAACAATAGAAATGCACAGACAATACAACTAGGGTGTATGGATAAAATGTTAGTTTATGTGTAACAAGAACAAACTTGAAAACAGGCAAATAAAATATTAGATAGATTCCTAAATTTCAAATTGGAAATACATCAATAGAAAATTCACTGGTGCCATGGTGCATGCCTATAATCCCAGCACTTTGGAAGGCTGAGGCAGGAGGATTGCTTGAGTCCAGGAGTTCGAGACTAGCCTGGGCAACACTGTGAAAGAGTTGCTACAAAAAATACAAAAATTAGCCAAGCATGGTGGTGCAAACCTGTAACCTTAGCTACTCAGGAGGCTGTTGTGGGAGGATCACCTGAGCCTGAGGAGGTCAAGGTTGCAATGAGCCATGTTCTTGCCACTGCATACCAGTCTGGGTGACACACTGAAGAAAAAGAAAAAAAAAGAAAGAAGAAGAAGAAAAGGAAAGAAAATTCTAGGATACATCAGATTGAACTCCTTTTGACAAACATAATTAAGATTGCATTCATAAAATTGTAAGATTCTAAAAAATCTAAAGAACTTTGGAATCTCCTCTGAGATGAGAAAATAAATAGTAAAATAATGAAACATGAAGATATTATATAGTATTAGAAAGTAGATATTAGATGGTAGCAGATTAATATTACATGGAGATTGTGGCCAACACGTAATAGTGTTTCAGAGAAAAAAAACAAAAAACATCAGCTGACCTGATCAGGAGAACTGATGAGGATTCTCCCTTATTGGTGTTTTCATGATAACTTGAATGTTTATAAATAAAATTATCCATGTTTGAATCATAAATCATTAGGACAGAAAACTTATTTTCTTGTAATAATAGGGTTAACAAAAACAAACACCAAAGTAAGGGCCAGAAGTTGCAAAAGGTCAGATTTTCAAAGCAATTTTTTTTAGTATTTGAATTACCATTAATATAATTAAGTACTGGTAATATTGATTAAGGGCTTTTTAGAATTGGAAAAGCCCTTTTAATAGACATTGTTAAAACTATTGATTCAACATCCCAAATATAGTGAAGTTACTTGGTAACTTGTAAATTTTTGCCTAGCAGAGATCCAAATAATTTCTGTCTGGCAGAAAAGCTAGGCTGGCAGATTGTGGTTTATTTCCCCGTAGGGATTTACTAGGTTTGTATCTAATACAGCAGTCTCTTCCCCTAACATATCTTTATTCAATTTTCTATAAATGCCTAGTTCCTCAAATGCTCCTTTAACTGGTATTGTCATTTTACTGAGTTCCTTATTTATTAATGAGTTGATTAAAACACTTGACATGTGTTTATTTTATATTCATAAGAATAATCTCCTTAAATATTTGAAAATTATAATTTAGAAGCACATAATTCAAGTTTGTTATTTCCTAGGTAGAAATACACTCAGGAAGATTAAGCACCTTTTCCTGATTAAGAGTTGGAGCCCAGGCATCCTAAATCCCAGGCTAGGGTCTTTCCAGTACAGGTCACCCTTCTCTCACTGCATTTTAGTGGCATTTGCATGCTGTCTCTTTTACAATACTGTAAAGTAGGCAAGGGGAGTCATGACCATTTTGTAGGTGAAGAAAACTGAACCGGGTGAGAAAATATCTTGCTGGAGGCCACAGCTGAAGTCATTGCCAAGCAATGTAGCTGAGAAGAAGCAAAGCTCACCACCCTATGGCTAATGCCCAAAAGGAGTTCACAGGTACAGTGACAACCACTCAAGGTACAGTGTTCTGGGACTGGGAGAGAGACAGAGGCACCAGGAGGGAAGTGAGTATGAAGAGGCCAGGGAAGTATTCAAAGAGGAGACAGAGTTCGAGCTGGACCATTGAAACAGGCACAATGACAGTAACTCTTTAAATTTAGTGGTGGACTTAAGTTTTAAGAAGGGGACTAAAGCCAGGCACAGTGGCCTAGTACTTTGGAAGGCCAAGGCAAGAGGATCACTTGAGACCAGGAGTTTGAGAACAGCTTGGGCAGCAAAGCGAGGCCCCATCTCTACAAAAAATAAAAAATGATCTGGACCTGGTGGCATGTGCATGTAATCCCAGGTCCTTGGGAGGCTGAGGTGAGAGGATTGCTTGACTCCAGGAGTTTGAGACTGCAGTAAGCTATGACTGTTCCACTGCATTCCCGCCTGGGTGACTGAGCGAGACCCTGTTTCTAAAAAAAAATACATAAATAAATACAAAAAGTTTAAATGAAAATAAAAGTGTTCTATGGCTGTAAGCAGCTCCTTCTTGTAAATAATGTGTAGTTGTTGATCATACTAGGTTATACTGATAAAACAGAAGCAAAACACATACAAATATTATCTTTAGCCCCATCTAAACTTCTGATATTATTTCAAATATTGGTTTTTCCTAAAATTAAAAATTAAGTTGAATAATAGTGATATATATATATCTCATATGAAACATACATGGCTTAAAGCTTAATGCTGAGTTAATATTTAAGTATAATTTTGTGCAATACGTGAGGTTTTCGTTAACTTAATAAAATATTACTAATTATATTCTAAGCCAATTAAAGTAATTAATACTGAACAGTATATGTGTAAAAGTAATTAAAGCCCACAATGAAGTGATATTTACTAGGACTATTTTTTGTTGTTTTATAAAAAGATCCAGCATGTCACTTTGTTTTCAACCTATCTAAATGAATTAACATCATTAAATTGTACGTTGCCCATCATGTTTATGTTCTAATTTTAAATAGTATGATACTTTTGGATATTTAGTGTTATTTTGTGTTTTCTAAAATATATTTACATAAAATATTAATATATGTGAGATGACAAATTCATTATAATTGTTTGCACGGAACTGAGATTTAGGGAAATAGATCACCCCTCTCTAATCCTTTTTTCCCCCTCACATATACAGACTTGGATGCAAACAAGAAAAGTCAGAATCCATAGAAACGAGTTGCCTTTACAGCTTGTCTGTGGCGGCCAATTATTAACAGCCTTGGAAAATCATTTAACCTTAACTATAAATGATGCCCTTGTATTGTGATTTGCATTATTAACTAGATATGGCCACCTTCAATACCACAAACTACAAGGACAGAGAGAAGCAGTTATAAAAAGGGTTAGATTTTCCTTCTATCAAAATAGATTCCTGCTTCTAAATAATCTTCTTTTTACAGAATGCGATCAGGAATTTCCTTTATGAATTTATATGCATTTCCTCACCAAGGCTGAAAGAGATTAGTGACACATTTACAACTGGGAACTGCAGACAGGCTGGGAAAACATGACATACAATTCAGAAAAAAAATGTTCACTGTCTCATGGAAAAGAGAGGAAGAAAAATTGTGGCATATTCTATCGTTGGTTGCTAATTTAGTTGGGGAACAAACATGTTCAGAGAGTGTGGTCTAAACAGCATACCTTTTTTTTTTCCACAAAATGTTGTTTCTAATTCTGGTAAGAGTTTCCAACAGTGGAACTTGGTGTACTGGCCATCAAAGCTGGTTACTATGGGATGATGGTGTAATTGTATAGATTAATGAGGGTACCCAAGTCACTTCAAAATTCAACGGTGGCATACAACCACGTTTGCATGTCTATTTTCCCCTATTATCTTGACCTTCAGTTTGAGAAGGAGCAGGGAGAGCAGTGAGTGTCCCACTTGTGCAGTACAATTTAAATCATAGCTTAGTCAGTTTTGACAAAGTGGCCACGGATCTGCACCCATGTTTTGCCGCTGCTGGAAAAACAGCCCCCTCATAGCATCTGCATGCATGGGAAACGCAGATATTTTCTATGTTAAATACAGCAAGAGAGGAATGTGCCAGAGTGCTCATTTCATGTGTCATTCCTAATTATTTTCCAGAAAACTAAAATTCATTGCAGGCTTGTTTTTTTGAAATGTAACTGATGGGGAAAAGACCATGTGATTTCTTTAAATGAGCAGCTAAAGAAGCTGGGACCTGCTCCTCCTCTGAGGTGGTCTCCTGAGATTCCAGGGCAAAACAGGTGCATGTCACAGTGCCTCCCACTGACAGACCAAGTCTGCTGGACCAGGCTCCCAGGGTAGTCCCAGACTCTGCCACTCAGATCTCAAGTGGAGCCACTAACAAACTGGAGATGATCCAAACAGGTAGGAGACTGGCAGCATTAGGTTGTCTGATGTCCACAGCTGAAACAAAGCAAGCAAGAGCTGCAGAACAAGTACTCCAGGCTATTACATGAGCAGGCTAAGTGGCTAGCTGGCCATCTGGCATGTGATTCTTTCCTGGCAACCTGTCCATTGTGCTATCCTCCTTAGATTCCCTTTCTACTCTGCTAAATGCCTAGCTCAAGCCTCATGGTTGTCAAAGCTGAAAGATACTTCAGGATCACCCAGGCAAATACTTCATTTGATAGACGTGGAAACAGAGGACCTGAGATGATAAGTGAGTAACCCCAATATTTAATTCCATGGAAGCATGCTGCTTTCAATGCATTTGCTGCTGAATTCCATTAAAGGCATATTTTAAAGAATGGCTTTGTTTTTCAAGAACTGAAAGTTTAATTGATTAGGGTGTGCTAAAAGGGGTATGCAATCAGCATCCAACTACTACGCTTCCACATTGGAACTGATGGCCTCACATGAGAAGCTGGTGAGTAAGGGGCAGAGGGAACATCTGTCCTCAGCCTCCCCAAGGTGAGAAAAGAGGACCACGGAGATCTGGGTCCGTGCCCACATCTGAAAGGTTTTTCTTTGTATGATACCATAATTTTTTTTTTTTTTTTTGAGACGGAGTCTCGCTCCGTCGTCCAGGCTGGAGTGCAGTGGCGCAATCTCAGCTCACTGCAACCTCCACCTCCCGGGTTCATGCCATTCTCCTGCCTCAGCCTCCTGAGTAGCTGGGACCACAGGTGCCCACTACCACGCCCGGCTAATTTTTTGTATTTTTAGTAGAGACAGGGTTTCACCGTGTCAGCCAGGATGGTCTCGATCTCCTGACCTCGTGATCTGCCCGCCTTGGCCTCCCAAAGTGTTGGGATTAGAGGGATGAGCCACCGCGCCTGGCCAATACCATAATTTCATAGTGGAGAGCCCATGTTCATACACCAAAGATATCCCTAGAATATCATCCAATTTTTAGGCAGCATGGCTGCATCATTTCAGGTTGAAGCAGAACTGTCTACAATGGCATTGTTTACAGGTTGGTTCAACCATCATTCCCACCAGAGCTTTCTGGTCAGGCAATTTTCCTCGTTATGCTTCACATTCTCATTAATTGAAAGGCCATTTACATGACATTTGCTCTGGGAGATCTCCTTGTTTTTGTATTCTTTCACCATTCTGTTATTTTGCTGAACTCACTTGCATTATCTAGAACTTTCTGCTAGCTAGCACTCTGAACATCTATGGTATAAAGCTACTGATGTTGGATAAAGTGACTTATGAAGCTTTTAAAATTCAGAAATCCTTTAAATCATCCATGTAATTAAGTTGCTTAGTGCATTTTAGTATTACACATAAGCAAGGTAAAACTAAAAAGCATAAATGCCAGAGGGGATGGTGAACATATAAAACTTTGAAAACAATGAAGGAGAAAGGATGACTTAAACTCAAGTTTCAGAAAATATAGATGACTTATTACCTGACCCTTGACTATCTGTCCAAGGTCATTTCAGAATGTGGTGTTCCTTCGACTTGGAGCTTCATCGGGAGAGGCATCAAGCTTTCCCCTCAATGCCTTCCATTCCCCAATACCTTCCCACACCCAGCAAACTCCATTTACTCAGTGTCTCTACCATAAAGCCTCCCAGACTCCCATGCAGATAGATTTGTTTCTTCCCAAGCACGTCTACTTGCCATTTTCAGTAATTGAAGGATGATGCACCAGGTTCAGAGTGAGCCTGGGTTCCACTCTGTGTGCCCCTGAGGAAGTGACTGCACCCCTGTGCTCAGTGTCCTGCAGAACCAGAGGTAACAATAATGGAACCTACCTTGTATGGTGTTGTGAGGGTCTATGAAATGCTTCAGAAAACTACAACAATGACCAGGACAGGGACATGCCACACTATGCACCTTGGATAGAATTACTATTCTTGTGTTCTTGTTATAATTATTCATGCTATGCAATAACTTTATAGAAATGTAATTGTCTTCTGAGGGAGACCATAGGTTCTGGGAGGACAGCCCATGCCCAGTTCCATATTCCTCATATCTAGACCTTCTACCCTGCAACAGTTTTGACCAACCACCCTAGCACTCCGTGAGTGCATGTATGTGTGCGTGTCCACCTGCTTTGCCCACACACCTCCATCATGTTTCCTGGTGGCAAGCTTTAGGAACGAGTTCAAACTCCAGATGAGAGGTGCCCATACTATCTGTCCCATTCTCCATTACCTGAAACTCACACCTTGATCTTGACCATTGAGCTCTGACCTTTCTCCATTGTGGGAGAAATTAAATGAAGAAAAGAAACAGCCCTTCTCTACGAGACCTACAGCTGGATGGCCCATCCCAGCAGTGCTTTCCTGTCCCATTCCTGGCCATTCTGGGGCCGCAGTGTGAGGTGAGAGGCCCAAACCTGAAAGTACCCCAGTGAGATGAAGGGGAGATAAGAACAGCATGCTTAGAAAGGAGACAGAGCAGAGAAAGAGATTTCAGAAGAAGACCCTACATCTCCCCTGGGCCCTTTTGACTTTTCCTTCTGTGAAAACATACCTTATCACAGTGGTCCAATTTGTCTTCTCTCACATCTAGACTTTTTTGCATGGGTCAACAGAAGGGAAACTGGGGCAGCTATCAAGGTTAATCAGCAAGGACCACATGGCACAGAATAGATACTATAATTAATGCATAATTGGGTGACAGATTTAAATAATCAACCATATAAAGTTTAGAAAAGTCATCACATATATTATATGCAATGTTACTCAATTTCACTTTAATATGTACAGATATTCCCTTTGTATCTGAAAGATTTCAAAGGTTGTTTGAAAGCACAGCCCCTTCCCAATCCTGAAATATTCTGTTTCTCTCACTATGCAATGGCCAAGGCACTGTGTTAAAAAAGAATTGTAAAATTGTAGACTCTATGAAGCAACATAAAACACCTTTTAGGAAAAAAAATGTGGTATTCTCCTTCCCTAACCTCATCAAAAATTAGTCAATTGTTTTGAATAATGCAGCTACTATTTTTTGCTTTTGGACACCACATACCTTTATTGGTAGGCTGGTTTCTTTTATTATGACTTTGGTCCATCCAGGATAGGTCAAGAGGTGTGTTGGCCTAGAGATGAAGGAGGAGGACTGGGATCTTCCACTTAAATGATTAAAATAAATATCTAGGACAACTAGGTCCCAGGTGTTCTCACCAGACAGGAAGAGTGCAGGGTGTCCTTGTCAGGGGAGGGAGGTAGTGTGCAGCTCCAGGAGGGTACAAGGATGGAAACTCCACCTCTGGGAAGGAATCCCAGGGCAGTGGGTCCTGGCTAGTCAGGGAGACCTGCGAAAAGCAGTGGATGTGAGGATGCTTAGTCCTCATAGGTGGAAGGGACACACTGGGGCCTCCTTGGTGCCTCTGGGGGACCCACTGTCCAAGCCACCAGGGGATAGGGAAGTGAGCTGACAGAGGGTCCCGATGCCCCCATGGTAGGAAGCAGGGGCATCACAGAGGTGATACTGAGGAGCAGGCTGCTGCAGGTGCAGATCGGCAGAGACACAGAGGGATGCACAGAAAGAGTGAGGCCAGGTCAGGGTCAAGGTGGGCAGGGGGACATGGGCACATGGACACAAGGTTCTATTATCACCCATAGCAAAATCCAAATTTTAGCAGCCATGCAGGTCTACAGTGGATGTAGGAGGAGCTTATGATGAGGGGAGAAAAGGGTGGTTGTTGCAGAGATGAGCAGAGACCTCCTGAACCTGGACCTGTGAGAGGACCAGGACTCTCTCTCACCACCGTGAAGACACAGCTTGGGTTCCTTAACCCAGGATGTTCATAGATGCATCTTAGCCAGAAGAACAGGGCTGAGGCTGGGAGGAGAGCCTCAAAAGACCTACCCCACAGACAGGAAGCTAAGCTAGATCATGGGATTGGATGCTTTTAATTATTGGCAGATCAAAGGCCTGTTCCTAACACACAAGAATCCATGAGAATGATGCCCTGTGAAGTTTAGACCAGTCACGGAAATCAAAGATAATGGGATTCCTTTTTCTTTTATTATTTTCACCCAAGAGCCTTAGGGAATATGTCTTTATCCCGCTCCGAAGGATTTTCTCCATATGATGCAGGAAAGAGCCCGGAGTTGGAAGTCTGGAGCCCAGCTGGCTGCATGACTGTGGGCTCATCATGGTCTTGGGGCTCCTTCTGCCACCTCCCGAGCCCACAGGCCCGCGTGTCCTCTATTTAAACTAGAAGAGCAATCGGTGTCTCATGACAGTGCTTCCATGGATGTCTTTGGATTCTGATGCCTAAACCTGAAAGAAGCTTCACGTCTTCATTTCCACGAACTACAGACGGAAAGGAGACCACTTCATGTTGCAAACTTTTGTTTTTTCTTCCTCTTCTCATCTGATGCTACTGAAAAGGAATTCCCATAAAGGGAAACCTTCTTCCATTTATGCCTAGAAAAATCAAAATCTGTACATTTGAGGAATAACAACAAGCCCTATAAATCAATTCAAAAATGAACTATTTTATTTATTTATTTTTTTGCATTTGATGCTACTGTCTTTCATGGTATAGTGAAAGCAGCTTAAACTTTAGCATGAGACATGAATTTGATTCTTGGCTTCATCTCCAACAGAAGGGAGGACTTTGCACTCTGGTTCTTTATTTTTTAATGAGAGTAATAATTCCGTCCTCACAGGAACGTTTTGCACACAACCTTCACAGTAATAATCAATTACAGAGAGAAAAATAGTGGTAGTGGGGAAATTGGGCAACCTCCCTAATGAGTCATCAAAGTTAACATTACAAGTTAGGGGACGAGTCGGGGTCACCTGTGCCCTGATATGAGCACTGCCAACCTCTCCTCTGGGGTGTTCCTGCTAAAAATGCACAGCCCAGCTCTGACCAGGAGGAAACATTAAAAATTCCTGCAAAATACCTGGTGTGCCCACTACAAAATGTCAGTGTCTTAAAGAGATTGAAGAACCAGGCCAGATTAAAGGACATTTAAAAGAAAGGCAAGATACTGAGTTACTTGTTTGTTATCCTAGATTGGATCTTGCACTGGGGACAGGGAAGAGTGGAAAGTTAATGTGTGTGTGTGTGTGTGTGTGTGTGTGTGTGTGTGTGTGTGTGTGTGTCTTAGCTATAAATGCCGTAATTGGGACAAATGGTGAAATTTAAATAAGGTCCACAGAATGCTTAGTAGTATTGTATCAGTATAGTTCCCTGATTATTGTAAATGTATTCATATTACATAAAAGAATATTCTGGCTTTGGGAAATATATGCTAAAGAATTTAGGGGTAAAGAGGTACCATGTCTGCAACTTGCTGTCAAATGGATCAGCAAGAACAAAAATTAAACCAAACCTTATCTGTGTGAGTGTGTGTAGAGAGAGAGGGAACTCCCAAGTTCTCTCACCATCTTTGGGTGGTAAAATATCAACATTTGAGGAATATAAGTGTCTACAAAAATTCTTTGTCCTAGTGTTGCAAGTTTCTTGTAAGCCTGAAATTAAAACAAAAAGGCTAAAAAAGTCACAACACATCTGAGATAAGTAGCAATACTATGTACTATAGGATAACCTTTCTTGCGTAGCAGGCTGGCTGCTTTGTGCTAGTTGCATTACTCCTTTATGATTACCTTTGAGTAGACCAGTAAACCTTCAGTAATGTGTTAGTGATTATGATGTAGCCAGGTTATACAAATCTTTTTAATAATTTGCCCCAAACCAACCCTACTCCAGGAAATCTGACAAAAACAACAAAAAAAATCTGCTCAGCCAGGCACGGTGGCTCATGCCTGTAATCTCAGCACTTGGGAGGCTGAGGTGGGCAGATCACGAGGTCAGGAGATCAAGACCATTCTGGCGAACACGGCGAAACCCCATCTCTACTAAAAATACAAAAATTAGCTGGGCGTGGTGGCGGCACACGCCTGTAGTCCCAGCTACTCAGGAGGCTGAGGCAGGAGAATGGTGTGAACCCGGGAGGCAGAGCTTGCAGTGAGCCGAGATCACGCCACTGCACTCCAGCCTGGGCGACAGAGCGAGACTCCATCTCAAAAAAAAGAAAAAAAAAAAAAACCAGTCTGCTCTCCTCCCCTCCACCGACTGCTGTGACTTACTATGAAGCCTACTCTCGGTTTTGGTGAAAAACCAGAGACACAAAACCACTCGGCAATTCAGAGCAGGGAGGATGTGTGTAACTTTCTTATCTCCGGAGCTGTGCCTTTCCAAATGATATCTGAACAGTATCTCCATTTACGGTCCTGTCTCAATGTTTCAACGTGCCATCCTGTCCTCAAAGAAGAAACACTTTTGCCCCCTGTGATTGCACCACTTGTTATCAGGCAACACAAGAGCGCCCATCATTACCCAGAGTCTAGCCCGGAGTCATGCAGAGGCGCACCTGCCCTGCAGGGTCCTATTAATGCCCAGTGAGGCACACAGTGCGTAAGCATAATGTGGCCAAGTGACTGCTGCACAAATTAAATGTTAGACACAAAAACTGCTGCCTTTCATTTGAAGCAATTTGTCTGTTTCACTTCCGTCTTGAAATATATAAAACCAGAAGGAGGTTTTCATAATGCAAGCTTCATGTAACAACAAAACTGTGATTTTTAAAATGTTTACTGAACTCACTGTACAATTACATGTACATACCATGATAGCTTGTGTTTCGGTAGTGACTGTCCTCTGTCACAAACCCACTATTTTTTGGTACAAACATCAGTGTCCTGCTCTTCTAAAGGAAGGTCCACTTTGGTTATTTGGACCCAACATATGTGCCCATCAGATCTCACACTCCCGGACCAAAACTCAATGGCTCCAGAAGGCAGGCCATGGATCAGGATGGCCAGAGGGTCAAACACTGCCACAACCTGGCTGTCTCTCCATTTGCTCATGTCTGAAATTTCAAAGACAGCGCCAGTCCTGCAATGTAAGTCTAGGTCAGAGCTTTTCATGCTGATATCACCTAGAATAATACTAATAACTCACACATGACTGTTTTGAGAGGTGCATGGTTAGATAAATGCAGAGGGGAGGGGACAAAATGCCCCTCCCAGGTGGAGATGGATACTGACTTGCCCCACTGCCTCGATTTTGGTCTCCCCTGAAGGGCTGTCATGGCTCCTGGTGGCAGGCGTGCTATGGATCAGTTTTTCCCTCTGCTGAATCCTGCACCCTCACTTTCCTAAGCAGGTGACTCCCGAGGGCAATCTCCAGCAGTCCTCTCCATATGGCCCACCAGCTCAGTCCATTAATATTTTCAGGGAACTCAATCCTAATAGCTTCTGTCCCTCTGGCCACACCCTGTCCTCTCTACTTCTATTGTCGATCTTGATGAGTTTCCTTTCTTTGCTCTCCATTCTAGTCTTAAGATTTTCGTGATTCCTGTGGCCAGCTGCACCTGGAATCCTCCTGGGTGGGACTTCCTGGTGGCAGGGACTGGCCTCCTTCCCCATTTCTCACCCCTTAACATATAAAGATCTTGCCCAACTTAGACCATGAGAAACTCATGATATTCCTGCTTATTTCATCGGCAAGAAGGAGGGCAGACTCCTCTATGACAGACAGAAACGTGCCTTCACTGTTTGCGGAGGAGGTCTGAAACGTGGGGATGTGGAGTCCCCTTCCATCAAATAGGGACAGCCTCTTTTGGGGGCCAGAAAGAGCACAAACTCAGGAGGATACAAATTGTAATGAATTATGTACCAGTTTCTAAGCCCTTAAAACTGAAGTTGCAAATGTTTCTATAATTTATATCAATTTACAGTATGGTATTCTTTTCCTAAGTGGTTGCTTATCAATACAATTGCTGTTTTTTGCCTATGTACTTTCTCGTCCCTGGGAATCTTGAAGAATGAAGCGTTATGTTTGGCAGATGAACAACTTCTGATGCGCCATTGTTTGGAGAGATGCTCCCTTGAAGAACTGATATCTGGCTCTAAAATCTCAGGTGGACGGCTAAGCCCTAGACAGTTAGAAGCCATGAGAGTAACTTAAACCTGAACATGATGTTGCCTCTCAGTAAAAGGCTCCTGGGGCAGCATCGCAGCATGCTGAGCGGAGTGTTCCTGGTGAAAAATTCCCAGTTCCTTTCATATGGTGAAATAACAGAGAAAAACATTTTTACCATGTGTATATTTTTCACGTTTTGAAACACCGGATACAAAGCCAAAATGCTACATCAAAGGGCTTTCAATGTAGCTTTTTGCTAAAAACTAATCCTTTGAAAACCTCTGCTTTTGCAGAATTATAAGGTCACAGCATTTTGATTTTCATTCTTGGTATCTTCCAAAGAACATCTTCACAGGCTGATTCAAACCTCAGCACCACGTTTAATTAGACAACTGAAACTCCCAGACAAATCTTGCCGGGATACTTGCTGCATGCAAAAATTCGCTCTTGGTAGAACCTACCATCTGGATTCTACATGGTCACCTAATTCTGTCACTGAAGTGAAATCAGCTTCCTGGTATTTCTGACCATGAGCAAAACAGACAGATGATAGTAGTAGGTGTCATTTTGCTACCTTTGCTCCTGTGCTTTTAACATTCTGTTCATACATTTTAATTGAGCCAATTTGAGCTCCTGAAAGCATTCAATAGCTTAGGAGAACATCCAGTCTAGCACGAAATTCATGCGAACAAACAACAAATCATCCTGAATGATTAACGTGTGTCATTATCATCATTAAATACATTGAGTCCAGAACTAGGAAAACATCATGAGCATGTGTGGGCAAGATATACATGTATATATTAATTTTTACCTTGGTTTTTTCTCAAAAGAATAAAAAGGAGGTTTATCAGATTATCTTTAAAGGGACTATTGAACATCAGCTAAATAAATCCTAATATTTAAAGACACGGATTACAATCATTTCAGAAATGTTGAAATTACAGACCTAATGGGAAATCTTGTAATGTGGCTTAATTGACACGTCGTGTTCTGTTAGCCTAACTCCAGCTGACAGCCAGATTCAGAAACATAACAGAAAGCAAGTGACATTTCTATAAGAACAGATTAGCCCGAAATAGCTGCTTGTGCTCTCATCCTTAAAGACTGTTGACCACCCACCCTCATTAAATGTTAGTGTGCTTATGCCCGGTCCTGGGAAACTTCCCCCTGGGCTCTGAGCTGAAAGGCAAGGTCTCCAGTCTTGTCTGGCAGGGGAGCTCATAGGGGATGAAAGGCATCCCATCTTACTCCTCTGGTGGTTGCTAAATTCAATTTCATGGGACGTTTACCCAGGAAAATAATACTATTCCTTTCATGCTGTCCTCTGGAATAGAATGTTGTTTGAGGAGAACACCAAGGCAGTCCTGAGTCTCAGGGCCTTAGCATCATCCTGGGAAGAAGCTAATTCAGAATCCCAAGGCCGCACTGGCTTGGTCCTGCCTCCAAGGTACCATTTGGAAAAGAGACCGCAGCACCCAAGACCCGGAAATGTGTTACGGTGGCTCACTTGAGAAGGTTTGCTCCAGTGACCACTGCATTCACAACTCCAAGTGCTCTGCTAAATCCTCCACCTCAAAGTGCCACAAAGACACACTCCCTTCACAGTTCCACTGTCACTAAGAAGTACCCTGCTCTCTCGTGCCCCATCCAGCCAGGAGAGCTAAACGCCACAGCCATGATGGACCACAGGCACTGAGGGCCTGCCCCTTGCCAGGGCTGTGCTATGAGTGGTCACAGCTGACTGTGTCTCAGCCTCGCATGGGCCCCTCAGTCCTTTACCATCTCCCTTTCTCATTTGGGGAAACTAAGGCCTCCAGTCAGTCACAGAATAAGTCTGCCAGGCTCACACTGCTCATGAGAGGTGGAGCTCAGCTCAGTTGTGAATGTGAGAGCTGGAACTCAAGTCCCCCACTCATGGCCACACAGTGCCATCTGGAAGGCACCATTTCACAGGAATGCAGAGTGCATCCCACAAACTCATCTGGGAGCCAAAGGTTCTTGGGCTGAGAACCTGCCTGAGGCAGACAGGTTAACACTAATGTGGGAACCCTTGAGCTTCTCAAGGTCATCTTTGCAGCAGGAATCTGGTTTTGGCAGAAAGGGGCTGCCCTTGCAGATCTTATGTAGTGGCTGCAGGGGAGCAGGAGCAGGCTGGAAGGGGAGTGTCCAACCCAAGGACACACCCAAGAGCAATGTTCCAAACAAAGGTCGGGCACCTCATCCCGGCCCATCTTGGATTGGGGAATGCTCTTGAGGTCTTCGGACAGCCATGGGTTGTCTATTAGGAATTATTCTCCATTGGTGATTCATGCTGATAAAATCTCCATCTCTTGCAGTCTCAGTAAAGCAAGCACACATTCAGAGAAGTGTGTTTCTGGTGGCCCAAGAGTTTCCCAGGTAAAATACAGGGCTCCATAACTCCCAGATGGAGAGCAGCTGGTTATCCTTGCCCTGGGGATCTCCAACACAGGCCGGGGTCGCAGCCCATTCCACCCGACCTTGTCCAATCTTCCCTTCTGTCCATGCTTGGAATCCAATGCCTCAGGCAGAGTGGGGCCACCTGAGAGGGCTACTCGTGCTGGATAAACACTGCGTGGGTCTAAGTCTGTTTACAGGGGCTCCCCAGCCATAGCCCTTGGAGAAGCTTCCCTGTCCTGCACAGGGCCTGGATGTCACTGCCTCCCTGTTGAGATTGTCTAGTGAGTCCCACTGTATTTGCTTCTCTTCCTGTAGCACTCCTGACCCAGTGCACTGTGGCCTGAAAATGCTCATTCTGACTCCTGGAGGCTGGGCTCAGTGTCCCTCTGTCCCCAAACCTTCACACAGGGCTCAAAGTGTAGTTGGCACTCAAAAACCACATGTTCAATTGATGAACAAAGTAGGGAAGTTAAACAAACAAACAAACAACAAAAAAAGCAAGAAAAACATATATGGAAATATGTGTATCGGAACTAAATCAGAGAACTTGAAGGTTTTAAAAAGATGTTCATATAAACTTGGCATGACTTCTCTGGGTTATGTAAGCTTCTGCTTTAAATCTGTCTTACAGCAAGGAAGATGCATGAAAATAGAAGATATCTATGTAACGTGCAAAAACCGCAACATGCCATTTGCCTACAGCGACTTATGGAAACGTTTACAAAAACATTTTGACGGGAATGCATACACTGAGTATGCCAGTCATAAAGGTGCTTTTCTTTTTATTTAATTTTATGTTCTGTTATGTTCTTAATCATGGGGCTAGATTGCAAATGTTTGTTTCCTTAGCTTCAAATCAGAATTTATAGTATCCTGGATGATATATAATTGTACTGTTCATCCTAGCTTTGTTTTATGTTTAACTCAATCAATTTCAAAATAAAGAACTGAATAAATATATCTCTTATCATTAAATTAAGTTTTAGTCACAGACCATTGTGGAAAATACTAAAATCTGAATAAAATCAAACACACCACAAAAAAGAGGGACATAGCAATAAGAGGAATATATTCCATTTTTAATGACATAACATTTTAAGCAAAGCAGCTTGTGCCTGCAAGAGAGCTGGAGGAGCAGAGACGGGCAGGTCTCCCCACTGTAGGGGGGAGGGCACCCCTCCTTCCCACCTGGCCTCAGGCAGATCAGCCGCCCTGCATGTAGTCAATCTTGGTGCAGTGGGAGAGCCGACAGGGGCCTGAGGCCAGGTGGCCTCCCAAACCTGGATAGGAGAAGGCAGAGGCCTCTTTAGGGGTACCCCTCTGCAGCTTCACCCCCAAAACTTGTGTCCATAAAAGGAGCCTGCAGTGCATGCAGCCACCAGAAGGTGTCACTGCGGCTCTTGCGCTGAGCCTGCGTTCGCCCCGCCAGGTCCTCCCCAGGGAAAGCCTAGATCCTCTTACCAGGACCCCCGGGAGAAGCGGCCTCTGCACTGCCGGGGGCCCACTGAGCGGGCCGTGCACGGAGCTTCAGGGTGCTCAGACCAACAAGCTCCCAGATCACGCAGCAACCAGGCCCTCCTACGTAGGGAGAAAGGCAGAAAAACAAAAAGCCCTTGCTCTTCGGGGGCACACCACTCAGCCCATAGAAAGAGCTTGATCTGTGTGTTTGAATATGGAACGCATCATTTGTTATGCAGTACTTTCTCTGGGCATTCCTTAAATGTTTGACCTGTCTCTCATTTATCACATATCACGTGCTCCTACACAGCATTCCTTTTTGGATCTCGGTGGAACCTGGCAGGAAGGACGGAATAAGGGGCTTCCATCAGACCTGCTAGGTGAGGGCAGAGCCTTCTCCTACTCCTACGTTGGCAAGTAGTGTGTCACCCCTAATTTCACCCTCATGACTTACTGACCATGCCACCAGCCCTTCTCTCTGCACTTCCCTCCCCTTCTTGACTCAGCAGCATTTGCATAGGAATAACGTTTCTTAGAGCTGGGAAGGAGATCCCTTCTGACAGAGAAGCTCCCAGAGCAGATTTGCCAAAGGATTTAAAATGAATCCATAATATTCATCCATAATTATCCCTAAATCTTTGGTGCTGAAGGACAAAGCTCCGTGTATGAAATAGCATTTTCACTCGTAAGAGCAACAAACTATGGTTATTTTCAGACTGGGGTGTTTGGTAGCCATTTTCTTGAAAATGGAGTCTGTCACTTCTAAGAAAACAACTGGCAGTATTTGTTGCCAATACTAAAAGTCGAGATTCCAGTGGAAATTGGAATTTTGAAAAACTTGTATCCACCTTCATGAGTCTGGCAGCTTCTCAATATTTAAATACTTTTCTAACACAATTGGTTGGGAGACTAATAAATGTGGTTTTTGTAATATCGTGTCAACATTTGGATGATCAGCATAACTCTGTGAACCAATACTTTCCAATGCCTGAAGTTATAAATTCATGCATGGGTAAAAGGTACATTTAAAGTACAAGATAAACCAATGTTTTGGAAGGTAACAAGATATGAACAGTTCCTTGATAGAGTTTCAGGTTCCACATTAGAACTAAACTCCAAGAAACTGCTAGTTGTTGAGTTTGATGTGATGTCAAGGAAGAATATGCATGATTATCTGAAAAGTCTAATAAAATCCCCATCCATTTTCCTATCCATATCAGGGTAAACTTCCTTCACAGAAATTACATCTCGCAACAGACTGAATGCGGAAGCAGATATGAAAGTCATCTGTCTTTTATCGAGCCAGACATTAAAGATATTTGCAAAAATGTAAAACAATGTCACTGTCCTTACTAAATTTTCTTTTTGGGGGGTATAATAGAATTATTTTTACAGAAATGTGTCACTTATGTAGGCTTTTTATTATATTTAATCAATAATACATATTTTTAAATGTCTAAGTTGAAATGTTTAATATAGTGAATAATGATAGAGATAATCCACATAAATAAAAGTTTTGGGTGGTGTTCCATAATGTTTAAGAGCCTTGTGTAGGACTGAGAGTATTTCTGCAGTATTTGTGTGCCCATAGACCAGTAGCTTTATATCTTATACTTCGTCAATTTACCCACTTGAATTTCATGGCTGCTAATGTAGATTCTATTGAGACTCAGTGGATCTCAAGAAATTCAGTTACTCACTAGGAATGGTTCCACTGGCAGAATGGGGAGGAAGTGCGAGAAAGGCTAGTCTCTTCTCAGTGTTGGGGAAGACAGAGCGACAGGATGGGTGTTAAACACAATGAGAGGCTCCGTGATCACAAGGGTAATTTTTATATTGGAGTGCAGCCCAATGCAGTCCCCTTTTAGGAGACTAAAAAACTGGGTCTAATTAAACTTCCTACTGTTGGTGATCATTTATTTTTATGACATTCTATTAAGAAAATTCCAAACATACAAAAAAGGTTGAAAGGATTTTATAATGAACACACATTATAGAATGAACATCACCTAGAATTAACGTGGTGCAATATTTACTTCATTGCTTACCTGCAGACATTAAATAAACCCGTGGGGTTATGTGACTCTTGCTGTGGTGTAATTGCATGCATCACTCAACCCTGTATCAAGAAACCCCTTCCATTTCAATGAAATGCAAATCCTAAGCATCATGTTCAAAGTGGGCAGCCGATTGTTTTTGTGTGGGCAGGATTTATCTAACCCATTTCTGACCGTTGACTCTTTGGGTTGGTTAAACTCTTTACTAATTTGATAAACATTGAGGAGCACCTGTTTTTCCATAACAATGATCCTTTATTTTCCTTCTTAGACTTATAGGATTATATCTAAGAAGCAGAATTCCTCTAGAGTTTCTCCTGGGTATAGTGGCAAGTTCCATCAACAGCTTTTCCTTTGCAAACTGAGCCCATATGTAGATATTGGGGAAAAGATGGAGATTAGTCTGAAGAGAAGAGCTCAGGGACCATGTTAGCTCCTTTCTGATATCCTGCCATATAGTACATTCTCAAAAAATAGCTGTCAAAGGAACGAATAATGAATGTCGAGGCCCAGTGGGAGATGCAGGCTTATCCCTGGAATCACTGATTGGAAGAATGAGAATCACAGAGTTGCAAGAGGTCAACTTTGGTTACACATGAAGACCTCTCTCCCCACCCCCTCCCCTTCCCTCATATCTTTATTTTTTCTTCCAGGTGACACTGTTTTTTGAAATTATCATGGAAATCAAAGGTGAAGTGTTATTTGTTATAGGACTATAAAATTAATTATGATGAATACACTTTCTGAATCACTGATACTCTTTTTTAAAATAGCAGCTTTATTGAGCTGTAATTCACATACTATAAAGGTCACCCTTTAAAAGTAGACAATTCGGTGGGTTTCAGTAACAATCTAATTCCAGACCTTTTCCATCACTCCAAAAAACAACCCTATCTGTGCCTTTTAGGTAACATTCCCCATTTCCCAATCCCAACCCCTGGCATTCACTAATATACTTTTTTTCTCTATGAATTTGTCTATTCTAGATATTTCATATAAGTGGAGTCATACTGTCCTTTGGTGTCTGGCTTTTTCACTTTGCATGGTTTCCAAGTTTATCTGTGTTGTAGCATCTGTTTGAATTTCCTTCCTTTTTAAGGCTGAATAATATTCATTGTATGTCCAGACCACATTCTATTTACCCATTCATTAGCGATAGACATCTGGGTTTCCCCCCACTTTCTGCATATTATGAATAATGCTGCTATGCACATTCATGTACAAGTTTTTGTGTAAATACATGTTTTCATGTTTTCCCTGCTATACACCTAACATTTGAATTGCTAGGTTACATGGTAACTCTATGCTTTACTGTTTGAGGAACTGCCAAACTGTTTTCCGAAGTGAACACAACCACCTTACATTTCCACCAGCAAAGTGCTTGCTCTCTATCATCACCAACACTTGTTGTTGTGATATCTTTTGTGTTATAGCCATCCTAGTGGGTGGGAAGTGGCATCTCATGTAGGTTTGATTTTACATTTCCCTCATGACCTATGGTGTTAGGCATTTTTGCTTGTGCTGATTGGTCATTTGTATAACTTTTTGGAGAAATGTCTATTTAAACCCTTTGCCCATTTTTAATTAGCTTATGTTTGTTTTTATTGTTGAGTTGCACACTCACATGCTTTAATTCTCCCTCTTTCCGTGGTCTGTTCATTTACAGGAAACATCCATTTGAGGTTACAGACTAAAGATCACTAAGCAGCTCTCATCTGGTGGTACATATTGAGACATGCACAGTCTAAGAGATAAGCAGGTGTGGCTCATCGGAAGGCAGCTGAGACAGACCTTTACCTGCCAGCAATGGCCAAACACCCTGGGTCTTCCTGGCACCACACAACTGAGTTTTGTTGCCCTCTCATAATTATTGGCAGAGCTCTCTCCTTCTCAATGATCCTCTGATTAGAACCAGAAAGCACATATCACACAGGTCCTGGGCATGAACAGAGAATGGCCTGACATCAAATGTTCATTTAGGAATCTTTAAAAAATCACCCAGACTTCGTACTGAGCATGTGGTGCTGAATGTAGCAGCTGCAGCCACTGACCTTTGGGAGCTTTTGTCTAGTTAATGAGACTCTTCCATAAAGTTGTGATAGACATTGAGCTTGTGGGAATTGAATCATACTTTAAATGCATGTGAGATATCCACTCATATAACAGAACCTTACAGTAAACCTGCTTGTTGAGTTCCTACAGTAGTCTCTCTGGTTGTGGCATACTGCTACTGCAACCCATAAAAATCAGAAAATGCATCAGCATTTCTTAAATCTCCTCCTGGTGCTTCTCAGTGCAGCTAAGTGCTCCTGCCCTTCCTCAGGCCCCTGGTGAATGCTCAGCTTTCAAGCCCTGCATCCACACACAGGCAGTGCCACCCACACGGGGACTTGGACTGTTAAGATTGGGGACGGGTGGTGCCCTTGCAGTTCCATAGCCATGTAGGCATGGGTCAGGTCATATTCCATTAAGCATAGTCAGAATATTGGAGAAGGATTTGCTTTTGTTGATTAGAAATGATTCAGGGTGTGACAAGCCCTGCACTCCACTGAATTCCATCCTGCTCTTCTGAGAAGGTGAGAAGGAGGTACGCAGGGGCTTGCAGCATTCCCATGGTGATAACTGCACAAATGATAACTCATAAAGGCTGTCAGTTTTCTATGTGTGAAGAGTAGCTCACCATGCTACCTGGGCTTGATAAACTTCATCCTCCTAGTATTACCATAATTTTTCAGGCTATGAGACGAAGGCTTAGAAGGTAAATTCCCCAAAGGCATCCAGCTTCTTAGTCGGTACAGGCCTGGATCTGAGCCAAAGTGATCTGACTGTGCAATCAGCCAGCTACCTCATCAAACCCTTCCTCCCTCCCTTCTTTCTTCCCTCCTGAGCCCTTACAGAGCCAGGCATTGCCCCAGGGGCTGGAAGTGCAGGAGAGAGCAAAGAAAACTCCTTGTCCTTATGGTGCCCCATGGGGTGGGAGAGGCAATGAACACAGAAATTAGACCATGCACAGCATCTCAGAGAAAATGGAGTCCAGGGCTGAGGAGCAGGTACTAGTTTACACAGAAGAATCTGGGAAGACTTCTTGGATATGGTTACTTTGAAGCCAAGATCTGGAGAATGATTGAAAACTACGCACATGTTGGCTGGGCACCATGGCTCACCCCTGTAATCCCAGCACTTTGGGAGGTGAGGTGGGTGGATCCTTTAAGGTCAGGAGTTTGAGACCAGCCTGGTCAACACGGCAAAACGCTATCTCTGATAAAAATATGAAAATTAGCCAGATGTGGTGGTGCACACCTGTAGTCTCAGCTACTTGGGAGGCTGAGGTAGGAGAATTGCTTGAACCCCGGAGGCAGAGGTTGCAGTGAGCTGAGATCGTGCCATTGCACTCCAGCCTAGGCAACAGAGCGAAACTCCATCTCAAAAATAAATAAATAAATAAACAACTACAGAGAAAGAAAGAAAGAAAACTATGCACACGTCTATGGGAAGAGGGTTTCACCAGTATAAGAGAAGAGCTGCTGCAGGGTCCTGAGGCAGGCATGCCCAGCAAGTGTGGGACACACATGTGCCCTGTGGCTGACCCTATGCAGGAGCAAGCAGAGTGGCTAGGCAGGTACTGGGAAGCCTTGGGGCCATGGTTAGGATTGGCCTTTTGTTCCCAGTGAGATGGAGATTGGTTGCAGGAACACAGCTGACCAGTGTGGCCACTCTGATGAGAACAGTGTGTAGGTGTCCAGGTAGAGGCAAGAGGGAACTGCCAGGGTCCCTACAAAGACAATGAGGGAGGGAATGAAAAACATCAAGGACAATTCTCAGGTCTGCAAAGGAGGAGTTTTTGTGTAATAAAAAGGGAAAAGAACACGAAGGAACACAGAAGTTGGGAGGTTTGTAGACGTCACACTTCAAATACCTAATGAACACCCAACGATCAAACGATCCGCTCCCTTTCAATGGCTCATTGTCAGCAATCGTGATAATAAGATAATGCAGATAGCGATGACTTACCAAGTGAGCATGTGCTGGAGTCTTATTTTACGCCCCCCACAGTCCTATGAGTTAGGTGTTGCTATCCCTGGGTCCCATATTGCACCCTCTGCCTTGCGCCATATCACCCCGTGCATCTGTGTGAAATGTGGGGTGTGGGGAAGACACTGAGCTCCTTTCTCAAGCTCAATCCTAGGGACCAATGGCCAAGACCAATGTCACCCAACGGTTTGGTATGTGGCTGCTGCCTTGGCAGGGGGCTTCCTTGGCCTGCCTCCCCCGGGCAGTGTGGGGTGGTATGAGCGCCTGTCCCACAGGTTAGACAGAAATAGCACCTGAACAGCAGACGGCACAGTTCCTCATCCAGATACACTGCCGGCCCCTGTGTTCTCATTCCTAGGATCCAATTCTAGAATCTTTTTAGTACTAATTAGAAGACTAACAATCTGCTTGGCTCACCCTGGATTTACATCTTGTGGGATTTCCTGGGTTATTTTTCTAAGCTTCAGCTAACTGAATAAGAGAAATTGGCAGAGATCCCACCCCATCACCCCTTGAAGTGTGTGAGGGATAATCGTGCTCTCCCTGGGTCCTCTTCCTCTCACTACGGGTCTGGATTTACACTGTGAACAGTGAGC